>NC_142481.1:57748500-58050500 GCF_049115385.1 Moschus berezovskii
AGGGTGACAATATACAACCTTGACGTACTCCTTTTCCTATTTGCAACCAGTCTGTTGTTCCATGTCCAGTTCTAACTGTTGCTTCCTGACCTGCATACAGGTTTCTCAAGAGGCAGGTCAGGTGGTCTGGTATTCCCATCTCTTTCAGAATTTTCCACAGTTTATTGTGATCCACACAGTCAAACGTTTTGGCATAGTCAATGAAGCAGAAATAGATGTTTTTCTGGAACTCTCTTGCTTTCTCCATGATCCAGCGGATGTTGGCAATTTGATCTCTGGTTCCTCTGCCTTTTCTAAAACCAGCTTGAACATCTGGAAATTCACGATTCACATATTGCTGAAGCCTAGCTTGGAGAATTTTGAGCATGACTTTACTAGCGTGTGAGATGAGTGCAATTGTGTGGTAGTTTGAGCATTCTTTGGCATTCCCTTTCTTTGGGACTGGAATGAAGACTGACCTTTTCCAGTCCTGTGGCCACTGCTGAGTTTTCCAAATTTGCTGGCATATTGAGTGCAGCACTTTCACAGCATCATCTTTCAGGATTTGAAATAGCTCAATTGGAATTCCATCACCTCCACTAGTTTTGTTCATCGTGATGCTCTCTAAAGCCCACTTGACTTCACATTCCAAGATGTCTGGTTCCAGGTGAGTGATCAGGCCATCGTGATTATCTTCGTTGTGAAGATCTTTTTTGTACAGTTCTTCTGTGTATTCTTGCCACCTCTTCTTAATATCTTCTGCTTCTGTTAGGTCCATACCATTTCTGTCCTTTATCAATATATGGTTTACAAAAATTTTTGTCCACTCTGTAGGTTGTCTTTTTATTCTGTGAATAGTGTCTGTTGCTATGTGGAAGCTTTTGAGTTTAATGTATCCCATTTGTTTTGTTTTTCTTTTGTTTGTGTTTTTGAAATTATGCCCCCCCCCCAAATTATTGCCAAGACCAATGTCAGTGACCGAAGTTATGTTGTCTCCCAAGGTCACACAGCTGGCAAATGCAGAGTCAGGTTCTGAACCCATATAGGCTGAGCCCAGCCTCTAATCTCTATGTCATACTGAATATCAAAGTTATCTGTGCGGACTAGCCAGCAGGAGATAAACATTAAAATGATGATGATGATGATGATAACTGTGTCCACAATCATGTTGGCAGTGAATACTGGTTGAGCACTTATTGTATGCCAAGAACAGAGCCAGTGGCTTTACTGATGGAATCTCCCAGAAACTGGAGACGTCTCTTTTTCCTTCCTCTCTTTCATTCCACACATCCAGTTCATCAGCAGGTCTTACTAAATCTGCCTCCTGATCCCTTGGGAACTGCCTGCCTCTCCTCATCTCTGCTAGGAGGCCAAAGGCTATTCCGCCGATGAGGGGCTTGCCCTGTTATATGAACCATTACGGAGCCACACTAAACCTTGCCCTTGCAGGCACTCAGCAAGTGTGTGTGCAGAGCATTAATGAAGTGCCTGGTTTCATCATCATTACAGCCTGTGAGGGAGATGCTCCTATTGTCTCCACTGGGCCACAGGAGGCAGATTCAGGTTGGGAAGGTGGCTTGCACAGGTCGCACAGCGATGAGAAGTGAGAACAGACATTTGACACTTGAAAGCAGCCCTGCCTGGGAGAGCTGGTCTCATTTGAGGGGAATTTACTCCTTCATAAGAGACCCTGTTCCAGCACTGAAGCCAGCAGGCATGTGACCGGTCTTGGCCAGTCATACGCAGCAATCCTAGACTTGGACTTGGTCATCAGGGAAACCAAGAAGTGGTGAGAGCGGCCCTCAGCAACCAGGGTGTCTGTGCTGGAGCCCAGGATCCAGGGTCCCCAAGGGCAGGGAAGCACGTTTGGCCCCTGCGTCCCTAGGCAGGGCCAGGCAGTGGCCGTGAAGAGTTGGTCCTTTAAAGCAAGCCTTCCTTCCACTTCCCTTCCCTGTGTTTTGTGCTCCATTCACCATCCAGCTCCCCTCGAGGCCCCATTTACCTTTCGATAAATTCCTCTCTCTGCTGAAATCTCCCAGAGTCAGCCTCAATTGCTGCTAACCAAGAGCCACGCCTGTAACAGCTCAGATTCGAAGGCAGGGCTCATCCAGGGAGCCCCGAGGTTCTAAGTCCTCCAGCTGCCGTGCAGCACCCCCCAGTGACCCCATCTGCTTGAGGACCTCCCCTTCTGAAGCCTCGCCAACCCTCAGCGTGGACCTCAGAGAAAGCCAGGGCTGGGCCCTGGGAGGGGGCACCCCTGGGTCACAGAAACCCTTTCCCACAGGCCCCAGTGCAGGGGGCGGGGGCGGGGGATACGGGAGAAGCATCCAGAACTTCACTCTTAGTTTGCAAGTTGGTCATGCTGGAAGCCGCAGACCTCGCCTCTGCACGCTTGACCACCATTTGCTGGATGTTCCTTTGCTGGATTCTCGGTGACTAAGCCCTCGCATCTCTGCCGCTGGGAGCTGGCAGGGGCTTATTCATGAACGAGCCCAGGGAGTGGTAACAGTTCACCTGCCCCGTTGACTCTGGGTCTCCCGGGGACCAGCTCCCAGCCCTTGGCCACGACCTTGTTTCTTTGGATGTTCTCCACAAGCCAGAATGGATATTAGCTGTAATTACTCATTCCGCAAGATCCAAAGGCCGCTCTTTGTATGGAGCTGAAAACCTGCATTGTCTGCGAAGCTTAAATTACTAAACGTTGTGCCATCCATTCTGAATGAGCACTCATTAATGAGCTGGTGGTTCTAGAAACTCCTCTGTATTATCCAGAGGCCAAGTATCATCCAGGCAGGTGCCTGGGAACCCCACTCATGTGACCTTTGATCTATCATGGAAAGAGATGGAAAACAAAACCCATTTATTAACTTTGCTTTTTCCTGACTGAAGGTGTGATAGATACAAAATAATCATTTAGTCTCTAGCTTACAAATGTGCTTTTGTCTTGGAACAAAATATATATATATATGATTGGGAGGGTGACATCTCTCCTTCCTGTAGGCTCAATGTTTTAAACCTCTGCTTATCTCAGAATCTTAATATAGAAAACACCTTTGCTTTTCCTTCTCTCACTGACTCCTCTTTTCAAGTTGTCCCCAACTTTCAGAATTGAAAAGGGTGGTCCTGAGAATGAAATGGCCAAAAAAAGAAAAGAAAAAAAAGGCAAACAAAAAATTAAGGATTGAACATTCAAACCTATCAATCCACTCAAATGATTACACACCAAAAGAAAAGTCAGAGTTCAATTAAGGAAAAAAAAAAGAACTTGGAATGGGAAGATGAAAAACACAGAAGTTCCCACTTCCTGCCCACATGTTGTCACACAGTACTATTGCACGGTAACGCGATACCGCCTCGCCCCGGGTCCAAGAGGTCCGACTGCATCGTTACCGGCGGCAATCTCAGCATTGCTCGTTGGAGGGAGGGCTCACGTGGAAGGGGGAGGGTTCGATGCTTCCCAGGCTGACATTAATGTCTCTGCAAGGACGCTCTGCCAGGGTGCGACGGGTCACAACCAAATGGATTGCTCCCCAGTGGGCCGGACTCCAGTCAGATTGTCAGGTAAACACAGAAATATTCTGTCTTCGCCTGCCAAGCCTTGTCAAGTGCCTGTATTTGTTATTGCATCTTGGGCCCCACGAGGTTCCCACCCATATTTCTTTAGAGAGAAAATGTAAACCATATGCTTTTGCCTTATTTCCACCAAATGTATCCAAGAGCCGTTTGAGGCCAGACGTTGTCTTTTGCAAGGAGTGTTTTGAGCGGCAGGCATCAGCCTGCTCAGCTTCTTCTTCTTTTTTTTTTCCCTTCCACATTTTGTCATGACTCAAGTAGATTTGACATTCTGTTACAAAAATAAAAAATAAAACATGTCTTTGTTGGAATCCGAATATGAAGAATTGGATTTTGATTGTTCTGAGTTGTTTTGTCGTTAATAAATGCTGCTTGTGGCCGCATGCAACTGACACCAGGGTCTCGTACCCAATCCTGATATTCCTTTCCATGGGTGTGCCTCAGAATCCTTCTCAACGCAGTGCTCCTGGCAGTCCATGCAAATCACTAGGCGTCCTTAGCTGCCATGCCAGTGAGAGACATTTGTCTGATGTTTGTCCATGGTTTTTTTTTTTTTTTAACTTTTTTTTTTCCATTTTTTGACTTCCCTTGTGGCTCAGCTGGTAAAGAATCTACCTGCAGTGTGGGAGACCTAGGTTCGATCCCTGGGTTGGGAAGATCCCCTGGAGAAGGGACAGGCTACCCACTCCAGTATTCTGGCCTGGAGAATTCCATGGACTGTGTGGTCCAGGGGGTTGCAGAGAGTTGGACACGACTGAGCGACTCTCATATCATGTCGTGTTTTTTAAGATTTATGTGTTTATTTATCTTTGGCTGTGCTGGGTCTTCCCTGGTTGCGGTTGCGGGTCTGTTCTTGGCTGCGGCGGGCGAGCTGCTCCTTGCCGTGCCTTCTCTTTTTGCGAGCACAGTGGTTGCGGCGCATGGCCTCAGTCACTGTGTCACGTGGGCTTGCCGAGGAGCAGGTAGTTACTACACGGCATGTGGGATCTTCCTGGACCAGAGATCGAACCCATGTCTGCCTGAGTTGGCAGGCGGATTCTTAACCAGCAGACCACCAGGGAAGCCCTGCATCTTTCTCATTTTTTAAGACTGAAGTATAGTTGATTTACAATGTTGTGTTGATTCCTGCTGTACAGCAAAGTGGTTCATTTATACATATACATCCATTCTTTTTTTTTATGTGCTTGTTTTCTTGTCATTATGGTTTATCACAGGATAGTGGATACAGTTTCCCTGTGCGATACAATAAGACCTTGTTGTGTATCCATTCTCTTATATAAAACCTACATCTGCTAACCCCAACCTCCCATCCCTCCACCAACCCCCACTTCCTTGGCCACCACCAGTCGGATCTCTGCATCCATGATCCTATTGCTGTTTCATAGATGGATTCACTTGGAGAGACACATTTTTAAAGACATGAGTGGGCACTGGGTGTGGATAGCAGCCTTTGTGGCAGACCCGTTTCTCCAGGCATTAAAAGTCCCGAGAAACAAAAAGTGAGACAGCTCCCCCAAGGAAGAGGCAAAGTGAAAGTCCAGCCCCAGCGAGGAGCACTGTGGAGAAGTCGCAGCCTGGGTCATATTGAGAGACCCGGTGCTCCCCAAATGGCACACCCTCGGGAAATTCAGGCAGGACCTGCAACTCCCCGCTGCAATCCCATGCCAGGCTCTGAAGCTATCTGCAGCCCCGCTATTTATCTGCCTGGCGAGGCACAACACTTACTTATTAAAAACATATCTATCATGGTTAATGACTTGATTTTTCCCTTTAATACAGTACAATGACAGGTGTAAAGGGAAGATGAGAGTCAGATGCTGCTGCAATATGCTTCCTGCTCTGAGATGCCTTAGTGATCAGCCTTCCTCCATGGTGCCGGTTGGGTGGGGGGTGGGATGGAGGGGTGCCGCCCACCCCCCTCAATCCCCCCCACCCCACCCCACCCCCAACATACACAGATTACACGCTTGTGTTGGATGGAAAATCGTGCCATTTGCAGTTTCAGATAAAAGCATGTTCAAGTGCATATGGAAAGTACCATTAGGAGCAACTCCAGAGCGCCGAGTAAAATGGGTCATTAGGTTTTTGTTTGTTGGAGAGTGTCTCCCATCTGACAGTGCCGAATGGTGCCACTTTGAGCAGCTTATGTTCCCAGTTACATTAAACAGACAAACAGATTGACTGTTTTGCATTTCTCATCTGACAACAGCTTGTCTTCATTTGCCGCACACGGGTGGCAGCGCTGAAAAGCACGGTGGATGGCTGCCGCCAAGGTCCTGGTTTTGAATAACAGCAGATGCCAACAGCGAACTTCAAAATCAATCACTTCTTTTTCCTGAGTATGGATAAAAGGTCTAGGACAGTGCCTGCAGGGGGATTTCTGCTGTTTACAGCGGAGCACAGAGAAGCATGTTCATTACCAAACTTTCTGCAAGAAGTCACAAGCTTGGGGAAGTTTAGCAAGGGAGGAGGTGGGGAAGACGCGGGACCGTAGCGCGGCCGAGGGCAGGCAGCTTGGTCTGAGAACACTCGATGTGATGAAGGCGATGACCATATCAATGCATCTGATTCTGGCGCGAGGTCTTAATACGCAGTGACAGAAAAGGGAAGTCATTTTCACACTGGCCGCTTTTCTCAGTGGCCAGTGGTCAGTGGGTTAATTGAAACCTTTCTCCAAGAGGGAGGCAGTCCAAGGGGCCATTTCTCACTTGAAATGATAAAGTTAATGGCTTGATTTCAAGTCAGCCAGCACATGATCCAGTATCTTTGGGTCTCTGACCGCCCAGCTGCCCAGGCCCCTCTAGTGGTCCCATCATGGCCTCTCGCGGGTATCAGAGGCTGGACCACAGCCCCTGCTTTAGCATTATCCCTGTGGCATTCAGGTGCCAGAGGGCATGCCCCGAGAACACGTGACGGATGTGAGTGGGAGATGGACCCCCCACCCCAGAAGTCCAGCCCCCTCCTATCTGCTCTGAGCCTCATCTGTTCTGTGATAGGCAGGGAACCTTGGTGGCTCAAGTCTGGAACTTTGGCAGTGGACAAACCACAGCTCGGTCCTCAACTCTGCCCCTAAAAGGCTGCGAGAGGGAGCGGACGTGACCTCACTCCTCTGAGCCAGCTTCTCCATCCACAACATAGGGAGAGTAGAGAAGATTCCACTTGACAGCATCATTGCGGAGCTGAAATGTGATCAAATGTATAAAAGCCATCACAGTGCTCCTTACCCAGAGCGTCGTGAAGTGTTCAGTAATGGCTGGTAGACGTGTGTGTGTAAAACTATATGCATTTTACTAGATGTGGTTCCTATGTGTGCATGCACATACATATCATGAAATACATAATAGAATGTGCTAGCTGTGAGCATGTGTATACACACTCATACATAATATACAATACAGTGCATATATATTGACTGTGTAAATGCATACACGTAAAGGTGAAATCCGCCCACAGTGACTGTGTGAATGTCTGAGATGCTGTGACGTAGCCTCAGTCCTCGGGCCCTCCCCAGGAGGCCGGCAGGGGACACCCCCCTTGTCCTCCACCAGCCTCATCACGTTCGTTCTCTCAGGTGGGAAGAGACTTTTTCCTTCCGTCTCATAACAGGCATTCAAGCTCCGTCGAGGGTCCCCTGTCATCCTGAAAGCTGGCGCCTGTGGACGCTGCTGTGCTCGTCCTGCAGGGGGAGAGATGAAGTCTGGGCGGAGAGAAGCCGCTTCCCCGGCGTCTGGCTGGTCCGTGGACCAGCAGGCCTGCAAACCGCGGTGTGCTTCACATCTCCATCCTCCCCAGGGATGGCGGTTGCCCTGCAGAGATGGGGAACAGGGTCCTGTCACAGCAGGCACCTAGGGGACCCGTCCTCCTGAGGACCCTCCTGAGGACTCACTTCTCCTATAGTCCAGACTCAGCTCTTTTTTTTGGCTCGGGGACCTGCCTGGTGACTGAGCACCTCTGGCTCCCATTCCCAAAAACCAACCCAAATACAAGCATTTGGGTTTTTATCAAAGCTTGCAACAGACCCTGCAGTTGAAGTCAAGGTTTTATTGACATAAAACTCAAGAGAGTTCTGAAAGGATCTCTTAAACAGAAACAAACCTCAGACATTGCTCTTGTTTGCCTTCTCAAAAAAAAAGGAATTTTCTCTTTTTAGGAATTCATTGAAATCCTAGGATAATCTTGAGATGAAGATGAGTCTTTTTTTTTTTTTTTAGGAAATGTTTATAATTTTAAAATGTTTATTTACTTTTGGCCTTGCTGGGTGTCTGTGGCTGTTTGAGGGCCTCTCCATTGCGGCAAGTGGGGCCCACAGTGCTTGTGAGTGCAGGCCTCCCCTTGCAGTGGCTTCTCTGCCTGCAGCTCCTGGGCTCTGGGGCCCATGGACTCAGGACTTGTGGCTCCTGGGGCTTAGCTGCCTGAGGCATGTGGGGTTTTCCCTGACCAGGGGTCAAACCCATGTCCCCTGATGGCAGGCAGATTCTTAAACCATTAGGCCACCAGGAAGTCTGAGGGTACGGCTTTTTAAGAGTTAACTCATTAACGTACAGATAGTCAACAGTCAATACATGTTGGCTGTTTTTAGCCTTTTAGTCCAATCTGGCTGAAGAACCATCATGAGCCCTTGCGCTTAGTATGATACAGACAGTAACCTGCATGTATTAATATTCAGGTCGCCCATGACCACACGTTTGTGGAGCATGTCTGTCATGCCACGCAAGGTCGTGCATGCTAGGGGAGGGTGGGGGACATGTCAGGCAGGCCCCCTGCCCTCAGCAACTGCTGGTCACACAGATGTCCTAAGAGATGGGCGAATCAAGTCTCCAGTGGATGGTGGGACAGACAACCCTGCTTCTAAGGGACTAGAATTTGGGGATGGGGTGGGTGGGGGGGAGAGATAGCTCTGGGCCAGAGTGGTTTAGCATAAAATAGGAGAATAGAGCCTTTCAGAAGTCGTACTCAGCATCAACAAAGGAGAGAGACGATGAGGAAGAAATAATTTGGACCGTGGGATGCGAAGGTGCAGGCGTCCACTTAGAGACAAGCAGGAAGCATTCACTACCTGAGGAGGATCAGGGTCAAGGCAGCAACAGGCTGCCGTGTCTGTGTGGGTCACCTGGTCTGACAGGGAACCCTTCCTTTGAAGTCTGAAATGCTCGGGGCATCACGGTTTGTTGGGGGCAGCAGAGGCACCGGAGATAACTTAAAAAAAAAAAAAAAATTGCCTGATTTTCCTTTCTTCCTTGAGCCTCCCTCCCCATCAACTTCCCCCAGTCTTTGTGCCTGGGCCTGGCACGTAGGACCTTTTGTTGTCTTAATAGAGGCTGAAACCCGCTTAGGGCCTGGAGTTTGCTGTTTTAATTCACCAGTGGAAGGTTTTGTCGTTCTCTTTGTTTGTTTTTCTTTTCCGTTTTCTTTCTCTAAGCCAGGGGGACAATGCGTTTGCAGAGCAGAAGCTGTGTGCTCGGACGCTCCCTGGGTCCCGAACAAAACCCTCATTAACGAGGAGGTGGGTTTCCTGGTCACAGCTTTTAGCCAGGGGGCAAAGGTCGCCCATTAACCAGCATCCAGTCTAAACAGGACTGTGTAAAATGACCGGGAGGGGAGGGAGAAAAAGTCAAATATTTGTTCTTAATTCTCAAGTTAGTTTCCCCCCAGGGGTGTTCAGGGAAGCATAGAGAATGACAGACGCCGCACTGGGGCTGCAGACCTGCAGGCCCCCGGCCGGATGCCTGTCAGCACCCCGGGCAGAGGGGCCGCTGCTCCGGAGCTGGTGGGCAGGGTGCTCCAGGGCTCCACTGCCACACCAAGGTGCCCCCCGCCCCGCACCTGCCTTCAGATCAGGCCCTGGGGCCTCTCTCGGTGGTACCCAGACAGGAGCAGGATTCTGCTGGGTGATGATCTGCTTCTGCAGTATCTGTTCCCCTGCCCGGAACCCTCTGAGGGTCCCCTCGAAGCCAGCAGGGGCTTGCCAGGTGCGTGGATGACTTGGATGACACGCCCCTGCCCTACCTTCACCAGAGTTGAGCCCCCACGCCGTGCCCCTCCCCGCACCTGCAGCAGGCCCAAGTGCTCTTTCCCACGACCAGATCACCCTTCCCTGGGTCTTTGTGTGCTGGTGTCTCTGAGGTATCTGTGCTCCACTTGCCTGCCCACCGTGGGGGGCACAGATCTGGAAGCCCTGGCGCCATAGCCAGGAGTTGCCCTCCTCTGACCCTCCCCAGCTGGAGCCTGCTTCCAAAAGACATACTTGGTTCTTCTCCTCCCGTGGTCCCCGGACTGGGGTGGGGGGGCAGTCTGCAGAGCCGCGTCCCCAGATGAGACCAGGTAAACACGGGGCTCAGCATGGTAGCTCATTTCCCCAGATTCACCAACCAGACAAGCACCTCTCCCTTCTCCTGGGACAAAAGGCTCCACGGGCAGAGAGAGGCTAGAATGATCCATTAACACGGGTTCCCAGGCTCCGCCCCAGCCAGCTTCATCCAAGAGTCCCCTTGCAGGGGCCCCTGGCCCTTGGTGTACGCTGTGCTGTCCTTGACGTGAATATTCTTAATCATTGTGAACAGGGAGTCCTGCGGTTTTATCACACGCTGGACCCCAGATTGTATAGCAAAGCCTGACCTCAGCTGTGCATGAGACTCACTTACAAAGGTTTGAAAACCTATCCAAGAGGTTTATTTGGGTTTAACCAGAGGGGACTCCCCAGGGGACCCTGGGGTGAAGTGGAGGTCCCACTGCTCAACAGAAAACTGTGTGTGGAAGGAAACCAGGGGATGGGGAATGTGTGTTGGCCCCAAGACACACCGAAGGCCCATAGGTCCCTATTTCTATCAAACTCAACTCTGGCCCTTCGAAATGCTGGAAATACTTCACCATGATGAAAATGCAAATGATAGTAATGATGTTTATGGGGTGCTCACTATCAGCCCAGCACTCTTCCGAGGACATGTATGTTCCATTGTGTTTGACTTTCACGAATTCTCTATACAGCAGGTCCTGTTACCTTCTGCATGTACAGACAGGAAGGTGAAACTCTGAACTCTGTCTGTGCAGCTCTCTAGCGCCGTTGACTTGAGTTTCCTCTTCCCGGTCGACAGTCCTAACTTGCTCAGGGGATTTGCGATACCTTCCGAGGCTTGAGAAGCACCCTGTTTGTCTCTGAGTCCCACCCCGTCCATCATGCCCAGTGCACAGGAGGTACTCAGCAAACACCCATGCCATCAGTTCTTCCCATGGAAGACTTGCCGTGTCATTGCTCTTTTTCTCTGGGTAGGAAACTTGCTGCTGCTTCCTGGCTGTCGAGCAGCACTGCCTAGGAAAATGCTTCCAATGTGTGTGTTTTCCATGTTGTCTCATTTGGACCCTCCTCGCTACCCCCAGCATTGAGCTCAACTACAGAGGCAGGACCTCATGACGTGAACTTTGACTTGATCGAGACCACGTGCCCCCACAGGTATCATCCCGGAGAAGTGACTGGCTGGGGACGGGAAGTGGCCGGTAAAAGCAGAGCCCTCGGTCAGAAACAACGGGCAGGGCCAGGCAGCGGGCAGGACAGCATCTACCGTGCACGGCCGTGACCAGCGACAGGGAGACGTGAGTGAAGCTCTGTGGCACAGGGCTTCTGCTTTTTCCAACAAGAAAAGTTGTCAGCCAGAGGAGCCTGCGCGCAGCAGGGCAGACAAATTGCAAGCTCAGGAAAACAAAGGAGGGCCAACTGGACCATCTCGGTAGCCTTGAACTTCAGGGGAAAACAATACAGAGGCCTGGAGAGAAAATGGACCCACATTTCCTGTTAATCTTCGTGCTTGACAGGCAGGGCTGTTCCTGGCTCCTGGGGTTGCTGCTTCCCTTGACCCCAGGGCAGGAGAGGCAACAGATCAAGGTCTTGATGCAGTCAAAAGATTTAAAGAGCAGAGGACTGACATTAAAAAAAAAAAATCATGAGTCTTGAAATACAGAGTAAATATGCTGTGACTGAGAAGCTGTTGGAATCTGTTTACGGAGGTGACTTTATTGCTGTTGTTCAGGCACTCAGTCATGTCAGATTCTTTGTGGCCCCATGGACTGAAGCACTCCAGGCTTCCCTGTCCTTCACTATCTCCTGAAGTTTGCTCAAACTCATGTGCATTGGGTCGGTGATGCCATCCAATCATCTCATCCTCTGTCACCCTCTTCTCCTCCTGCCCTCAATCTTCAAAAAGCATCAGGATCTTTTCAAACGAGTCAGCTCTTCGCATCAAGTGGCCAAAGTATCGTAAGTTCGGCATCAATCCTTCCAATGAATATTCAGGTTTGATTTCCTGTAGGATGGACTGGTTTGATCTCCTGGCTGTCCAAGGGACTCTCAAGAGTCTTCTCCAGTCCCACAGTTCTAAAGCATCAATTCTTTGGCACTCAGCCTTCTTTAGGGTCCTACTTTCAGATCTGTACGTTTATTCATAAACTGTTCCCTTAAACCTGCAAAGGACTTTTCAGCTTTTCCTGCCTCCTCAGATGTTTATCTTCCTGATCACATTCATACACTTAACTCTATTTGTTATGTGCTTACTTGATATGTAGTGAAAAAGTGGAAGTGAAAGTCACTCAGTCGTATCTGACTCTTTGTGACCCCATGGACCATACAGTCCATGGAATTCTCCAGGCCAGAATACTGGAGTAGGTAGCCTATTCCTTTTCCAGGGTATCTGCCTGACCCAAGGATCAAACCCAGGTCTCCTGCCTTGCAGGCAGATTCTTTACCAGCTGAACCACTAGTGAAGCCCTACTTGATATGTAATAACTTATTAAATCCCATAGTAATGTGAAGAGGAAGGTTTTGCTATTGTCCCATTTTACAGATGGGGCTAAGAAAAATCAAGTTAGGTGAGTCTGGAATCAGCTCTAGACATTTTTTTCTGTTTCACAGTCATCAATCAGTGTGCTCAGAGAGCTTATGAAGGTCAGTGGTGGGGCTGGATAAGTGGAGAGGTAGACGGGTGGGTTCCCCAGCCATCACTGTTGGAAGGAAAGTCTGGCATGCAGAGTGAGAGAGATGATTACCAGGCTGTAGGGAAGCCATAGAGCAAAGGGGCCCGCAGCAGAGTGGACGTCATTGGTTTTTTGTCCTAAGGACCCTGGGCAAGGGACAGGCTTCAGTTTCTCGTCCGTGAGGCAGGGGTGCTAATAGCCCCTACGTCAGTGGTTTGTTGAGAGACTTTAAAGCGAGAAAGGGGGCTTTTGAGTACAACAGACAGTGCCTGGCACAGACTGAGCACCTTTTACAGGGTCTCCACCCCCACCTGGTGTGAAACCCCTGTTTCTGAAACC
Source organism: Moschus berezovskii (assembly GCF_049115385.1). Taxonomy (NCBI): domain Eukaryota; kingdom Metazoa; phylum Chordata; class Mammalia; order Artiodactyla; family Moschidae; genus Moschus; species Moschus berezovskii. The sequence continues at coordinate 57,761,353 of NC_142481.1, forward strand.
TCCCCGGGACAGGAATGTGCCTTGGAGCTCTGTGTGCTCACCTGATCCCAGCGTGTGAATGACGTCAGAAGGCTTTGGTTGGCAGCACAGCAGAGTGTGAGCAGCTTCAAATATCTAGTCTGTTGATTGTCTTTCTTATTCCTAAAAACACCTCTTCCACCCCACCCCCCAAAAAACAGGTGTATTCAGAGAGAATTACATTTGCTGCATTGGCTTCCAGCATTACTGTTGCTTTCTGTATCCTTTTAACTTGTGTAGCGGGCTGCAGACTCTTTTCAAGGGGAGGACCAACGTGCTGTCTGCAAAACCGCGGACACTCAGAGCAAAGTGGAAACAGGCCTTGTTCCTTCCTGGTCCAGCTCAGGCTTGCAGGCTATACTTCAGCCGATGGGATTTTATTATTATTTGAAGTAGAGTTTATTCACAATACTGTATTAATTTCTGCTATTCAGCAAAGTGATTCATATATATATATAGGGGCGAAGATCACTTCTTGCTTCCATTATATCCCAGACAACCAGCCTCGTGCCTGGCAACTGACAGGTGCCCCATAAACACTTTAGAATGGATAAGGAATGCACACAAAGCCTTGAGCATCACATGCCAGGCCCACTGAGGTCACACGGTCCCTGGCGGCTATAGCTAGTCCTTTGTGGGATGTGACTTCTGCCAGGTTACTCCCTGCATGGATCAAGGGCCAGTCAGAAAAACAGAACTCACCCCTGGTAGGTTCAGAGGAGGAAACTGAATATGAGCATCTAGTCCCAAACGGCTAGGAAGCTATAAAGGAATAAAAGGAAAGGTACGGCTGCCCACAGATCAGCAGGGGCAGGAAGCCGCTAGCACGCAGGAAGCGTGTTGCTTTGGAACTAGAATCCAGAAGCAGGAGCCACGCGGAGAGAGAAGCCGGAGCGCAGAGGGCTGACCGGACCGCAGGGACCAGACCCGGAGAGTGAGTGACACCCGAAGGGCGCGCATCCTTGGCTTCTCCCTGCCGCTCACTCCCGCTGAGTCCCTGCCAGCGCCTGCCTTTGTCCGGATCCGTCAGGACGTGGTTTGGCAGTTGAGGGGCTGAGGAATGTCGTCCCCTGGATGCAGAGCAAAGGCGGGCAGGGCAGGGAAGGGACGCCAAGCAAACAGGCGGATGACTGCCCCGTCCCCAAGACTGCAGGCCTCCTGCCAGAGCAGCAGGTCCCACGGATGACGCAGAGAAAGCAGTTTCTGCCGAGCTTCACCGGGACGCGACTGTGTATGATGGGCAATTTGTATTTCTTCCCAATGGTCCTCGACTGTCACTGAGCAGAGGATCTCAGGGAAGATGAGGAGTACTCAGATTCCCAGGCCCCACCCGCAGAGTGTGGCTCAGACCACTTTCGGGGCAGGGGCTGGGAATCTGTATTTATAGTAGAGGCTGCCCGCTCATGGAGGACCAGCCCTGATGATTCTAATGCCATGCCATGATTGAAGGCCCAAAATTTGAGAAACACCAACTCAGCTCCAGGACTTGGACAGTATTCTAGATTCCAAAGGAAGGAAGCAGGTTCCTTTGGAAGCTGCTGTTTAACAGAAAGATCACACGGTTCCTGAGCGTGGACTTGGTTTGTGCGTGAGGCCAACGAGACCAGCTCCATGGAGCCAACCCTGCAGTCTGAGTCTTGTCCCAAAATGCCTTTGTTTTGTTCTAAAGCCAGACGCACACGAGGCACAGGGGTTAAGCACACAGGCTCTCCAGTCTGCTGAACCTGGTTTGAAACTCGGTTCTCCGCAGCTAAACTCTCTGTAGAGACCACCGTGCCTCTCAGATTGGTGTTACCCTCTTTCAGTTCAGTTCAGTCGCTCAGTCGTGTCCGACTCTCCGCGACCCCATGAATCACAGCACGCCAGGCCTCCCTGTCCCTCACCAACTCCCGGAGTTCACTCAAACTCATGTCCATCGAGTCGGTGATGCCATCCAGCCATCTCATTCTCTGTCGTCCCCGTCTCCTCCCGCCCCCAATCCCTCCCAGCATCAGAGTCTTTTCCAGTGAGTCAACTCGTCGCATGAGGTGGCCAAAGTATTGGAGTTTCAGTTTCAGCATCAGTCCTTCCAATGAACACCCAGGATCGATCTCCCTTAGAATGGACTGGTTGGATCTCCTTGCAGTCCAAGGGACTCTCAAGAGTCTTCTCCAACACCACAGTTCAAAAGCATCGATTCTTCGGCGATCAGCTTTCTTCACAGTCCAACTCTCACATCCATACATGACCAATGGAAAAACCAGAGCCTTGACTAGACGGACATTTGTTGGCAAAGTAATGTCTCTGTTTTTTAATATACTATCTAGGTTGGTCATAACTTTCCTTCCAAGGAGTAAGCGTCTTTTAATTTCATGGCTGTAATCAGCATCCGCAGTGATTTTGGAGCCTCAAAAAATAAAGTCTGACACTGTTTCCCCATCTATTTCCCATGAAGTAATGGGACCAGATGCCATGATCTTTGTTTTCTGAATGTTGAGCTTCAAGCCAACCTTTTCACTCTCCTCTTTCACTTTTGAGTTCCTCTTCTTTAACCCAAAGCATATTCAGAAAGAAAAGTTTCCTTCATCTCGGGCCCTAATTCAGTGACCCATATAAGTAGTCCTGGGGAAAGATAATGTCCAATCGTGCCCTAATGCTCTAAAGGAAATTAGTATGTAGAGGTGGCTGGTTATCTCTTACCAGATAAGAGGCGGGTCTTGTCTGCATATTCTGCCCTCTGTTGTAAGCTGCCTGAGAGACCACACTTTTATCTGATGGGAAGCAGCTTTCCTTCCCATGCGGGTCTCAGGCTTGGGATTTTAAGAGGGCTTAGAAAAAAGTGTCCGGCGGTTTATTAAGAACAGGGCGAGGGTGATGATTTGGGAGAATGGCATTGAAACACGTATGTTGTCATATGTGAAACGAATCACTAGTTCAGGGTCAATGCATATTATAGGATGCTCGGGGCTGGCATGCAGGGATGACCCAGAGGGAGGATAAAGGGAGGAGGGAGGTGGGAGGGGGGTTCAGGAGGGGGAACTTATGTAAACCCGGGGCGAATTCATGTCAATGTATGGCAAAACCAACCAATATAATATTGTAAAATAATTTGCCTCCAATAAAAAATAAATTAATTACCAAAAAAAAAAAAGAACAGGGCAGACTGTCTAAGAGAGCACACTCTGGACTCTGAGTGCTTGAAGTCCAGCCGTGGTTGTCTTTCTAGAGGTTACAGTTCCCTTGAAAGAATGACTTGGTTTCTCCAAGCCTCAGTCTCCACATCTCTGAAATGAGTACCAGACACCTCCCTTTAGGTGACTTGGTAAAACTGTTAGGAAAGCCACGGGCTTACAGTGCAGGGCCTCATGTGAGGGCTGCATGGTGGCTGCAGCTGTCACACACAGGACAGTAGGAGGGGCAGCTTCGTCCGGCGGCGTCTGGGGCCAGGCCGTGATGACCCCAAGGGCTGGGGCTTGGGACAAGGGCTGAGGCAGCCCGCTGTCCCCCACCACATGGCCCCTCCAGGTGGCCGGCTTGGGCTTCCCCGCAGCAGGGCGGCCTCAGGTCCTCATGTGGATCTCAGGTCTATAAGAGAAAGGAGGCGGAAGTTACCTCTTGAACAGCCAGACCCTGGATAGTGCCAGCCCTCCCACTGACTCCTGGTCAGAGCCGATCCACCCAGACCCAGGGGGAGGGGACCCAAGCCCACGTCTTGAAGGTGGGCACATCAAAACTGTGAAGCCACCTTTGTTTGGCTGCGGCAGGTCTCAGCTGCAGCACATAGGATCTCTCATTACAGCGCGCGGACTGTCTAATCGTGGCTTGTGGGCTTGGTTGCTGCACGACACGGGGGATCTCAGTACCCGACCAGGGGCTGAGCCCATGTACCCTGCACTGCAAGGCAGATTCTTAACCACTGGATCCCCAGGGAGGTCCCTGTGGCCGTCTCTGATCGGCCACAGCCCATACCTCCTTGAAGAAGCTGTCCTTGATTCCCCCTGCCTCTTTCTGTGCCCCTTCCCCTCCCTTTATCTGCTTTCTTCTAGGAACTGAATAATTACCGCTGGTGTGAAGTCTTCCCATTAAACTGGGAGTGATTTCCTTGAATAAAGGACCAGAGTTCCTTGATAAATTATTTGGCACATAATGGCTTCTCAATACCTCAGCTCTATAATGAGGAGTGTTAGAGTTACCGAGATTTGTGTCTTCTGGTTTGCTCACCATCTTAGCACGGAGAGACTCACTCACAGGAGGCTCCCGGAATGTGGCTGTGGAACGAATGGAGGCGTGGATGAGCGAATGAATGAACAAGTGAGCCCGGGCTTCTGCACACAGCCCTCCTGTTCCCGAGGCTAAGGGGACCAGGCGAACGAATGAGCTCCCTGAGATTCTCGCCTGTGTAGATGCCCCAGCTTTAATTACACACAGGTCCTGGCAGGTCGGGGGAAACAGCTGGCCTCCACCCGCAACCCTCACAATAGGCCGAGGTCTTCACCGCCAGCTGCCGGTCCTTGAGTCTCCAGTGTGGACTCATCAGCTGTGTCCGTCCTCCTTGTCCCCCCCGCCCCTGCCCCCCGCCTGACCAGGAAGGGGCCAGTGTGCAGAGTGAGACCCTCCCAAGGCCGGGGGCCCGAGTGCTTCCTGCCTGCCCGAGCCCAGAGCAGCAGCTGGGCTGGGAGGCTGGCAGGTGCCTAACAGCCCGCTGCAATCCTGCATTACAGGAAGTGAAAGGGAACACCGTATCCAATTGAAGCTGCAGTGGAATATGGGCTGCAATGCTTAATTAACCGCCCTCGGTCATCTCGCGGATCTCTGTGGTCGCCAAAAAGGGGGAGAAAGTGAAGGCAGAACGCACGGAGGGCGCAAAGCTGTTTCTGTGGCCCCCCCCAACAGTTCCCTGTAAATTACTTTTTCAATATTTACAATGAAAATCTCAAAATATACACAGAATCAGAAGAGAGTAGTCGATTCCCATATAGTCATCACTCTACTTCAGTGATCAACACTGTAAAGCTTTTTTTTTTCAATTGAAGTATAGTTGATTTGGGGCTTCCCTGGTTGCTCAGATGGTAAAGAATCTGCCTGCAATGCAGGACACCCAGGTTCGATCCCTGGGTCAGGAAGATCCCCTGGAGAAGGGGTTGGCTTCCTACGCCAGTATTCTTTCCTGGAGAATTACGTGGATGGAGGAGTCTGGCGAGCTATATTCCATAGTGTCGAAAAAGTCAGACATGATCGAGCAGCTAACATCTAGTTGATTTACGATGTTGCGTTAGTTTCAGGCATACAGCACAGTGACTCAGTTATATATGTAAATATATGCATACATATAAGTTCTCAGATTCTTTCCCATTATATATTATTACAAGATATGGGATAGAGTTCCCTGCGCTATACAGCAGGTCTTTGTTGTTTACCTGTTTTATGTATAGCAGCGTGCATCTGTTAGTCTCAAATTCTTAATTTAATCTCTCCCCATACTCTCCGCTTGGCTAACCATAAATTTGTTTCCTATGTCTTTGAGTCTGTTTCTATTTTGTAAATACGTTCATTTGCATCACTGTTTCTTAGACTCCGCATGTTAAGGATACCATATTTGTGTTTGATGTACTTCACTTAGTATGGTCATCTCCAGGTTCACCCATATTGCTGCAAGTGGCATTATTTTGTTCTTTTTACGGCTGATAGTATTCTGTTGCATACATGTACCACATCTTCTTTATCCACTGCTCTACTAACGGCTGTTTAGGTTGCTTCCATGTCCTGGCTATTGTAAAACACTGGTGCAGTGAACATAGGGGTGCGTGGATCCTTTCAAGTTAAGTTTTCTCTGGATATGCCCAGGAGTGGGATTGCTGGTTCATATGCTGTTCTATTTTTTCCTTTTTTGAGGAACCTCGATACTGTTCTCCACGGTGGTTGCACCAATTTACATTCCCACCAACAGTGTAGGAGGGTGTTCTCCAGACCCTCTCTGGCATTTAATTGTAGACTTTTAGCTGATGGCCGTTCTGACTGGTGTGAGAGGGCCCCAGGCCCGTGCCGGCACTCTGGATCTGGCGTCAGGATCTGGAAGACTCTATCAGGGCTGTTGCTTCCCCACTGGCAGGTGAAATTGGTCCCTGGTGTCTGGCTGGAGGGCCCAGGGATCCCAGAGCTGGTCCCTGCAGGATCATAGTACAGTTTTCTTGAGTCTGGTGTCGGCCCCTGGTGGGTGAGGCTGGTCTGGAGGTGTGTGCAGCCTTCATGGAGGGAAGGGCTGGTGCCTGCCCACCGGCTCTCGGCCTTCAGGTGGTGGTCATTGCTCAGTCACGTCCGCCTGCTTGTGACCCCATGGGCTGAAGCGTGCCACGTTTCCCTGCCCTTCACCATCTCCTGCAGTTTGTTCCCATGGGCTGAAGCATGCCATGGTTCCCTGCTGCTGCTAAGTCACTTCAGTCGTGTCCGACTCTGTACGACCCCATAGACAGCAGCCCACCAGGCTCCCCTGTCCCTGGGATTCTCCAGGCAAGAACACTGGAGTGGGTTGCCATTTCCTTCTCCCATGGTTCCCTGCCCTTCACCATCTCCTGCAGTTTGTTCAAACTCATGTCCATTGAGTCGGTGATGCCATCCAACTACCTCATCCTCTGTCGTCCCCTTCTCCTCCCGCCTTCAATCTTTCCCAGCATCAGGGATTTTTTAGTTCTTCACATCAGGTGGCCGAAGTATTGGAGCTTCAGCATCCTTCCAATGAATATACAGGACTGATTTCCTTCAGGGTTGACTGGTTTGATCTTCTTGCAGTCCTAGAGACTCTCAAGAGTCTTCTCTAGCACCAGAGTTTGAAAGCATCAATTCTTCAGTGCTCAGCTTTCTTTATGATCCAATTCTTACATCTGTAAATGACTACTGGAAAAACCATACCTTTTACTATACAGACCTTTGTTGGCAAAGTAATGTCTCTGCTTTTTAATATGCTGTTTAGGTTTGTCATAGCTTTTCTTTCAAGGAGCAAGCATCTTTTAATTTCATGGCTGCAGTCACCATCTGCAGTGATTTTGAAGCCCAAGAAAATAAAGTCTGTCACTGTTTCCATTTTTTCCCCATCTGGTTGCCAGGAAGTGGCCCTCAGGTAGGCAGGGTCATGTCTAGGGGGAGTGTCTGAGGCAGGGGTGGGCTCTTTAGTCTTTAGGCAGCCTGTCTGCTCATGGGTGGGACTGTGTTCCCACCCAGGTAACTGTTTGCCCTGAACTGTCCCAGCACTGGACTCTGCAGGCTGCTGGGTGGGGCCAGGTCTTGGCACAAATGAGAAAGAGGGTAGATTTCAAGATGGCAGCCTCCAGCCTCAGCCTCCATGTGGCTGAGTGCTCCCAAATATGTACCCACCAGTGTCCACGTCCCCGGGGTGAGACGCAGCTGTCCTCCGCCTCTCAGGGAGGCTCTCCGAGAGTCACAGGTGGGTCTGGCCCAGGCTTCTATCAAATTAGTGCATTGGCCCGGGGTCCTGGTGCTCATGAGGACGTGGGTGGTCCTTCAGGAGTGAAGCCTCCATTTCCCCCAGTCCTGTAGGGCTCCTGAAGTCAAGCCGCACATTTGGCCTTCCAAGCCAGCTGCTGTGGGGGCTCGTCCTCCCAGTTCAGAGCTCCAGGCTGTCTTCTCCACCATCTGTTGCTGTCCTCAACAGAGCCAACTCTGGACTGTTCTGTGTTCATGCCCCCGGTTCTCTGACATAAGCAGAGGGGGTGTTCACTTCTGACTTTAGTTTTTAATGGGTTTCCAAAGTTTTGTTTCATTTTGTTTATTTGCTATAGAGTCAAATCTGTGCCATGCTCTTAAGAATGGTCCCTGTGTGTGTATGTGTGTGTGTGTTTGTGTGTGTTGGGGGGTGAGGAGGAGGAGTGCTGGGTGAATTCATGCAGTTGTATCCATATGCAGATATTTGTATAAATGCATAGAAGGTCTTGAGGTAGCTTATGCAGTTGCAAATGTGATCAGAATGTCTGTGTGGGATGGTTACATAGGGCTGGGTTGTTTCACGTGTTAAAGATGTGTGGCAATGGGTCTGTGGGCAGCCATGAGTGAGGGGCACTGGTGTGTCTGCCTGGAGAGAGATTTCAATTGATAGGGAGGTGTCCTTTCAAAGTTAAGCAAGCTTGGCTTCCCTCTTTAGTGGCAGATGATTAAAAGGACTCTCAGAGAAGATCATACAGCTCCCCTCTACTTCCAGAACAGACTTGTTCACTTGGATGGACCTTCTGGGGAATCCTTGGATTCCCCATTAAAAAAATCCATGGGGGCATGAATGCATTAAAAAACAACAATAACAACAAAAAAGCAGCTAATGTTTTAAGGGCTCACTAAGCAGCTGGTATGGCCCCAGGCGCTTGTCATTATTGACGTCACTTGAGCCTCTGGATAACCTTGCAGGGTAGGAACCATTATTATTTCCTCCGTAGAGTTGACACATGTGAGTAGCTGGGAGGTGGAAGAGGCGGGATCTTGAAGCACACTGTTGGGTGTGAGAACCCCCGTGGTCTCCCAAGTCAGCATCCTGAAGCATGGCGACCGAAGGCAGCACCCCTCTGCTCAGCCGGGTTTGCAGTGGATGAGACTTGCTCCACAGCCTCTAGGGACAGGGAGTCACTGAGCATCAGAACCAGTCCCGGAAAGAGCCCCAGGGCAGAGATGGGCAGATGTGGGTGGCTTTGGGAAGCTCACCTCTGCTCCCACACTGCCTCCCTGCAGGGCGTCAGTACCCTCACTGCCCACGAGTCCCACCCTGACTGCCCTCTGCCTTTGCTTGGACTTGAGTCCTCCAGCTCCCTAAGCCCCCTTTTTGCAGATGTCAGGGTGGCTTCTCACTATTGAGTCCCCACCCCTTAGAGGCCAGCAAGATCACCCTGGGGAGCTTCTTGAGGAAGTGGTGTGTCTGGAGTCACATTCCCAGAAATCAGAATTCGGTGTTCGGGGGCGGGGCGGGTGGCAGCGGGGAGCCGGAAGCTTGCATTTTCCACCAGCCCCCCTCCCTCCTTGACTCTGATGTGTTCAAGACCATATTTTCAGAAAAACTGCCCTCCATCCTTTCCAGGGGTGTAGCTTTAGAACCCTCTGTCCTGCAGCTAAGAAGGAAGCCTGGTCTGAAAGCACACATGGCCGAGCAGTGTCTCTGGGACTTAAAGTGGGCGCCAATATATTCCTCTAAAAGTTCCACCTGCAATGCCAGACAGTATTCCTTTACAAGCCACTGGGGGAGAGGAGCAGACCAATGCCAGGCATCCCTTAAGGAATTTAAATGGGTCAGGAACTCTTAAAGAATTTAAATGAGCATGAAATAGGTAGAGAGGGTTTTCTGGGCCAATATGCAAGCCGCACAGTAAATAACTATTTTCAGCACGGAGTCTGGTTGGCAGATTTGCATATACATGTGATGCCGTGCGTTTCTATTTTTACCATGTAAATGTGCAGTCTGTAAAGAGCGCCCTGCACCCCGGCGGAAATGCAGGCTTGGGCTGCTGGCCGGACCTGGTGTTCTGTGCTCTGACAAGTCCAGGTGAGAGTCGAGGGACGGGCAGAGAAGAGAGAGGGCACGCGGTGAGGCTTCTGGAGCCCTTGTATAGCTGAGTTCGCCCCTGCGGCCACATGCTTGTGGAAAACGGAAGTCAAGGGTGGAAAAGTCAAACATCCGTTGTGCTGTGGCACCAGCCTTCCTTGGTTTAAAACAACTTCCCACCTTTTTTTTTTTTAAACCCACCCTTGATTTGTGATGATTATCACTGACTTTTCTATTATGGCGACCCTTAGGATTGTTGTCGGAGTGTAGGTACATGACTGGCACACATGAGCAGAACTAGAAAAGCTCCTGCTCTTCTCCCTAGGTGTGCTTTGGCTGCAGAGGACTAGAGTGAGCCCGATGAAAGGGTTTCTGACGAGTCTCTCCTGGTGCTGCCCCATGGCCCAGCACATGGTTGCCACTCGGGTATTTTGTCATTACCCAGTATGACCTCTCAGGAGTCACTTCACAGAGTGAACTTGGCATTTTCCTTTGGATCCTTATCCACTGGGAAGGAGGCCAGCCTTTGGCTTTTGCTTGCTGCTGCTGCTGCTAAGTCGCTTTAGTTGTGTCCGACTCTGTGTGACTTCATAGACAGCAGCCCACCAGGCTCCTCTGTCCCTGGGATTCTCCAGGCAAGAACACTGGAGTGGGTTGCCATTTCCTTCTCCAATTTAATCACTAAGTCACGTCTGACTCTTTGGAGCCCCACGGACCATAGCCCACCAGGCCCCTCTGTCCATGGGATTTCCCAGGCAAGAATACCAGAATGGGTTGTCATTTCCTTCTCTGGAGTTGCTTGCTGCAAGGATGGCAATTAAGGACAAATCTTACAGAATGAAGGGAACTTTGCCTCAGTCCCGAGGAAGGTGGTGGTTGTCAGCACTGGTTTGCTTACCTTCCACTCAGACTGCTGAAGAGACAGTGATATTTTGCTAAATTACCACTAATGCTGGCAGTTTCCAGCCTTTGTTTGCCATAAGTATCAGGAGACTACCTTCATTTAAAAGAACCTATGGGACTTCCCTGGTGGTCTAGTGGTTAGGACTCTACACTTCCACCATAAGGGGCATAGGTTAGATCCTCGGTCAGGAACTAAGATCCTGCAAGCCAGACAGAGTGGCCATAAAGGAAAAAAAGAAAGGAAAAGAAAAGGGAAAACAAGAAACTATGATTGAGGAGCACAGGAAGTACAAAGTGGCCCTAAAAGGACCCTCCCTCCAAACCGCTACCTCTGTGCCTTTCTTTCTTGTTTATTTGTTTTGTTTTTGCAAAATATCGTTTCATTTAAATGGAATATGGGCAAAATGGTGCCTCCAGCTACTCCTGTGTCCAGAAGATGAGCACTTCTGTCTGCGAAGAGGGTCAAACCGCTTGATGAAAATTCAGCTGCGGTCACTCAAGGTTTCTAAAGGCAGGATGAGTGCCCAAGGCAGAGAGTCTGGAGGTGTGCACTTTCATTTTTAGAATATTAGTTCCTTTGTCAGGTCTAACCCCCGGTCAGTTATGACTGCTTAGCATTTGGTCACGACACGTGACCATATTTGGCCAATTTTCAAAAACCACCTAAGTCGTACTGACATAGCTTCAAAGACAAGCAAGGTGTTTTCTCAAAATATTACTTTAAAGCACTTTTAGAAAAAAGTTTGTGTTTCCTTTTCTCCTTAATAATTGAAAAAAAATGTAACAATGAACTAAGGGAGATGTTTATCAAGCTTTGGGGCTGTCACTTAAGCTTTGGACGTCTTCTTGCAACATAGAGAAGGGTGCTTACACGGGAATAAGGACTTTTACTAGTCTCAGGGAGCTCGTGAAAGGCATATGCTGTAAACTTTTGCCAAAGCTGCATCATCTGTGAAATAACTTACTGTGTACTGTGAGGAAATTTCTTGTGTGTCACATGACTCGCTTCTAAGAATTACTATTCATTATCTAGCAAAACTGTATTTATCCATGCACCCATCTACCTACCTATCCATCCATCCATTTACCCATTCACCACGGCTGTCATCACTCTGCTGATTACCAGAGATACAGAGATGAACATGAAACATCCCCTACTCCTGCCCGCAAGGAGCTTAGGATCTAGTACAGTAAACCCTTGTCTTGTGCAGATTTAAGTTTCTGAGAATCCAAAACTTTGTGACTTTCTCACCTGTCATTTTCGCTGCTTCACGAACGTGAATGACTCACAGTGTCTTTCCTGAAACTAATGAGGAAGATGGAATCCTTGAAATAATGGGTGAGTGTAGCTGATAGACCAACGCCCACCCTGAGATCAGCTTTGTGGTTTTCCATCCTTAATCATTCTCAGAAGAAGATAACATGCTGTTTTCATGGGTACAAGAGACTCCCAAAGAAAACCACCGCATGTTATTGCTATTTATGGAACTAACGAAAGTAGAGAGTCCACTAAAAGTTTTGATGGGAAAAATTATATAACAAACTGATAGTGAATAATTTGAGAACTTGCACATAGTGCTTAGTCGTCCAGTCGTGTCCGACTCCTTGCGACCCCTGGACTGCAGCCTGCCAGGCTCCTCTGTCCATGGGATTCTCCAGGCAGGGATACTGGAGTGAGCTGTCATTCCTCCTCCAGGGGATCTTCCCGACCCAGGGATCAAAGCCAGGTCTCCCTCACTGCAGGCGGATTCTTTACTGTCCAAGCCACTGGGGAAGCCCCAACTTCCACATAAACTCCTCACTAAGATGAGGGACTCACGGGAATGATTTCATCCTGTTACTGTAGACTTTGGAGAATGTGTGACTTTGGAGCCAGTTACAAACACTTGGTTCTTAGGACCCCAAGTTGCAAGGTTTCTCTGAACTCAAGGGAAGCCCACTCTTTGGCATTTCCATTAATATTTCTTTCTTTGGGAGGGGGCATTCATGCCCAATATTGAACAAAACTGGTGATAAATTTCTTGACCTGCTTTTTATTAGCTCACTTAGTAGCAGATGGAACACCAGCTCTAGTAATTTCTTTGTGAGTATTGATGAGTCTAAGTGACAGTTTGAGATTTTTATACAACCCTAATGCTTTGTGAAAATATCTGTGGTTTCTGTTGGTGCAGAAGTCACAGGTGCTGTGCAGACTCCAGGATTTTGTGACTACCTGTGGAATTGAAAGAGTGCTAAATCCCAGCCAGATGTTATTGCAAATAAAGATGTGATCTTTTTTCCTTTTCTCTTTCACATTCACAGAGACCAAATCAAGGACCTCTGCACTAGCAGTCAATTTACTCTGGGAATATTTATGTGCCCCCCTTTGCCTTCCTCATAATATCTGTACTGAGGGCAGAGCTGATGAGGAAGTAAGAACAGCACAGCCAAGGGAAAGGGCTGCCCTGGCGGCTCAGACAGTAAAGAATCCGCCTGCAGTGCGGGAGACCTGGGTTTGATCCCTGGGTCAGGAAGATCCCCCGGAGGAGGGCATGGCAACCTACCCCAGCATTCTTGCCTGGAGAATCCCATGGACAGAGGAGCCTAGCAGGCTCCAATTCACGGGGTTGCAAAGAATTAGATACGACTAAGTGACATAGCACAGCACTCATGCCCAAGAAATCGATGCCCCATCTGTGGTCATCCCAGTTCTGCTGTCTAAGATCTCAAAATTAAAAGAGAAGGAATCCCCCAAGCGCCTATCAGTTTTGTAACCTCTTCTCCCGAGGGGACACCAAGTGATGCCCTCAAGGCCTGGGCCTCGGCTGTTCCTCAGACGGCACTGCTCTCCGTCTCCGCCCCACCTGGAAACCACGGGCCTCCTAACTTTAGGCACAGACCTCCTGCTTCCCAGCTGGCAGTGTTTCCGCCTTCTCAAATGCCATTTCTAGAGTTCAGGAGCAGGATCTGTCATCCTTTATTACTGGAGTATCTTTACTCCCAGTATTCCAAGAGGTGGCTGTCTCGTCATAATTTTTTTTTTAACTCTCTTCACCAGGAGGCCTGAAACACTGGGACCTCTGTTTGTTTATTCCATATTCACGTGTCCTGGCGTAACACTGCCGAGTAGGATCCTGCGTGTGGCCCTTGCTGTCCACAGACAGAAATGCAGGGCTGTGCGGTAGGCAAGTAGGGGAGAGCACGGGCCTCAGGTGTAAAGGATGGCAGTGGATTTCCCGACAGCATTTCTTCTGTGACTGCAGTTCTGTGTGCTTAAGATGGGATTTTAATACAAACAACAGCTTTACAGAGCTCTTTCCAAGAACACTACTAACTGCAGAAAGCCAAGGTTACCTTGAATATTCAGGACTCAGGGCCCTGGGGCTCTCTCTTTCATTTGTCTACAACCTCTGACCTCTTTTTAAAATTGTTTAAAATGTTTCTTTAGGCGCACTCGGTCTTAGCTGCGGCGGGCGGGTTCTGGTTCCTTGGCCAGGGGTGGAACTCGGGCCCCTGCGCTGGGAGCAGAGTCTTAGCCACCGGACCACCAGGGAAGTCCCCGTGACCTCTTGTGTTAGGCCATAGACTGTATTTGCTAAGTCCTCAGGGGTCCCTTCTCCTCCCTTGTTTCTCGTCCTTCCTCTTACTCGGGGTCAGCAGCGTTTTCCTAAGAGCCTTCACTCCCCACCCGCATTCCCCTCCTTCCTTTTCTTTCATGCGTTTGACTCTTTCTGAGATGCCCAGTTCCCTAGGAGGAGGGGGTGAGAAGGAGATTCCCGGGAGGACAGGGAGAGACTGGGCAGGGTTGGGGAGGAGGTAGCCAGAGACACGCTTTCAGCTGAGGTCTGGGTCTGAGCTGCCCCCCAGGGCAGTCAGCCCAGGACTGCCAGCTGCCCCCAAGGACGAGGCGTCACCTTCAGGCTTTTTCAGACACTGAGGCTTCTGATGGCTGATGGCGGGTCTCGCGGGGTGGGGATGGGGGCTGAGGGCTGGGAACAGTGAGGGTTCCCTGGGACCTGAGCACACTGTCACAGCATCACTGCTCCCGCTCTTTCTAAATCCTCTGGCTTCTGATCTTCCCCCATAAAACTTAGGTGTCCTCTCAAGCGCCGCTTGACTCAGGCGAGTTAAGAACCCCTCTAGCGTTTTGATTTCAGTCTGTTGTGTTTAGTTTCATTCCCTACTTCTTTCTTAGCCAGACTCTTACCCGCTGCGCTGCATGAATTAAAGGCGTTCCGCGGGCTGCTTCCGGAACCTTCCTGCTATTTCTATCAACTCCGTTCAGAGCTCATTTGTAAGAGAGGGACTTCCTGTTCATTATTTCTGTTTCTGTGCGGCGGGAAGATTTATGTGAAAATTCGTATTCCTGTGCTCCGTTATCACCCATCAATCATCTCGGTCTTTCCTGATGGCACTAACCCTTCTCTCCCGGCTGTCTCTGCTCCCTGGGCCATGATGATCCTCATGCCTTGTACAGGGGGCTGCATCTCTGGCCACATCCCTTCCTTTGTGATAAGGACTCCCAGGGGCCACTGAGACAGGCCCACCCAGAGACCCCCTCTGGACTGTTCTCTGGGTAGCCAGGAACCTGGGGTTCTTCCTGCTGCCTCTGGGTCCTGTACAGCCTCTTCCACAGGTCACTGCTCCTGGGAACTGACCGGACATGGGCGATCCTGGCCATCAGCAGAGGACAGTATAGATAGAACTGACTCTATAGACTGGATTCTAGACAGGCATACTAGGTTGATCAGCGCTCCCCCAAATTCAGGTTCACCTAGAACTCCAGAATGTGACTCCTAATTTGGAAATACTCTAGGTAGATCTATACAATGGAATATTACTCAGCCATTAAGAGAATGAGATAATGCCGTTCGCGGCAACATGGATGGACCTGTAGGTCTCAGTATGAGATTATCATACTGAGTGAAGTCAGACAGAGAAGGAGAAATATCATAGGCATCCCTTATATGTGGGTCTACAAAGAAAATGACACAGATGAGCTTATTTACATAGCAGAAGGAGACTCACAAACGTAGAAAATAAATTCATGGTTGCTGGAGGAAAGGGATAGTTAGGGAATTTGGGAAGGTCACACACACGCTTCTGTATTCAAAATGGATAACCAACAAGGACCTACCGTACAGCACAGGGAACTCTGCTCAGTGTTGTGTGGCAGCCTGGATGGGAGGGGGTTTGGGGAGAATGGATACCGTGTATATGTATGGTGAGTCCCATTGCTGTTCACCGGAAACTATCACAATATTGTTTACTGGCTATGCCCCAATACAAAATAAAAAGTTTAAAGTTTGGGGAAAAAAAAGAAATAGTCTATGCAGATATAATTCAGTTCAGTTCAGTTGAGTCTGTCTCTTTGTGACCCCATGGACTGTAGCGCGCCAGGCTTCCCTGCTGCTACTGCTGCTGAGTCACTTCAGTCGTGTCCGACTCTGTGTGACCCCATAGATGGAAGCCCACCAGGCTCCCCCATCCCTGGGATTCTCCAGGCAAGAACACTGGAGTGGGTTGCCATTTCCTTCTCCAATGTGTGAAAGTGAAAAGTGAAAGTGAAGTCGCTCAGTCGTGTCCGACCCTTAGCGACCCCACGGAATGCAGCCTACCAGGCTCCTCCATCCATGGGATTTTCTAGGCAAGAGTACTGGAGTGGCTTGCCATTGCCTTCCCTGTCCATCACCAACTCCTGGAGCTTACTCAAACTCATGTCCATCGAGTCGGTGATGCCATCCAAGCATCTCATCCTCTCTCGTCCCCTTCTCCTTCTGCCAATGAACACTCAGAACTGATTTCCTTTAGGATGCACTGTTTGGATCTCCTTGCAGTCCAAGGGACTCTCGAAAGTCTTTTCTAACACCACAGTTCAAAAGCATCAATTCTTCGGCACTCAGCTTTCTTTGTGGTCCAGCTCTTACATCCATACATGACTACTGGAAAAACCGTAGCTTTGACTGACTATACAGACCTTTGTTGTCAAAGTAATGTCTCTGCTTTTTAATATGCTGTCTAAGTTGGTCATGGCTTTTCTTCCAAGAAGCAAGCGTCTTTTAATTTCATGGCTGCAGTCACCATCTGCAGTGATTTTGGAGCCCAAGAAAAGAAAGTCTGTCACTTTTTCCATTGTTTCCCCATCTATTTGCCATGAAGTAACGAGACCGGATGCCATGATCTTCATGTTTTGAATGTTGAGTTTTAAGCCAGCTTTTTCACTCTCCTCTTTCACTTTCATCAAGAGGCTCTTTAGTTCCTCTTCGCTTCTGCCATAAGGGTGTCATCTGTATATCTGAGGTTATTGACATTTCTCCCGGCAATCTTGATTCTAGTTTGTACTTCATCCAGAGTCCGGCATTTTGCATGATGTACTCTGCATATGTTAAATAAGCAGGGTGACAATATATAGTCTTGACGTACTCCTTTCCCAATTTGGAACCAGTACATTGTTCCATGTCCAGTTCTAACTGTTGCTTCTTGACCTGCATACAGGTTTCTCAGGTCGCAAGTAAGGTGGTCTGGTATTCCCGTCTCTTTAAGAATTTTCCAAAGTTTGTTGTGATCCACATAGTCAAAGTCTTCAGCATAGTCAATGAAGCAGAAGTAGATGTTTTTCTCAAATTCTCTTGGTTTTTCTATGATCCAAAAGATGTTGGCAATTTCACCTCTGGTTCCTCTGCCTTTTCTAAATCCAGCTTGAACATCTGGAAGTTCTCGGTTCACGTACTGTTGAAGCCTGGCTTGGAGAATTTTGAGCATTACTTTGCTAGCGTGTGAGATGTTTGCAATTGTGTGGTCGTTTGAACATTCTTTGGCATTGCCTTCCTTTGGGATTGGAAGAAGATATAATTAGTGAAGTCGAAAATGATGTCTCCTGACTGGAGTGGACCTGAGTCCAGGGCCTGTCATCCTTGTGAGAAACACAGACGCAGGCGCTCAGGGATTCAGAGCTGCATGCTCCCCGCCCGAGGACAGAGGCAGAGAAGGGATGATGCAGTCACAGCCAGGGCACTGCGGGGCCTGCTGGCTGAGGCCAGGAAGGATTCTCCCCTGGAGCCTGTAGAGGGGGCCTGGCCCCCATGGACACTCTGCTTTCCAGCTTCTAGCCTCCTAAACTTCAGAGAGCAAATTCCTGTTGTTTGAAGCCCCTGAGTTTGTGGTACTTAATTCCATCTGCCCTGGAAAACCCACATGATATATATAACCCATGAGGCCCCTGCTGGTGGGAGAAGGAGTCTTAGATGGAACAAGGAGGGTGATCAGCCCCAAACTGGTGTTCCCTCTGCTTCCAAGTTCAGGTGCAGAATTCCAGGGGAGCGAGACCTTTTGATTGTGAACCAGGCCCTCCAGGTTGTATGAACAGATACCTGTCAAGAGAGGCAGACATTTCTAACAGCGTGTTGTGAGTGTGTGCTAAGTCGCTTCAGTCATGTCCGACTCCTGGTGACCCCATGGACTGTAGCCCGCCAGGCTCCTCTGTCCGTGGGGTTCTCCAGGCCAGCACACTGGAGTGGGTTGCCACGTCCTCCTCCAGGGGATCTTCCCAACCCAGGGATTGAACCTGCGTCTCTTACATCTCCTGCTTTGGCAGGCGGGGTCTTTACCACTAGCACCACAGTAGAAACTTAGACTCTTAGCAGTATTCCTTGCCAGCCCCCGCAGATGTTGGGGTCTGCCTGTCCCTGACCTTTCTTCTCCCAGAGTTTCCACAGAGCGAGGTTTGTCCCCAAAGTGCAATTCATGGAGTCGCTTCTACTACAGACCCAGTTAAGCATCACGGGCAAGCAGCTTAACCTTTTCTGGATTTTCTGAAATGTCATTTTTTCCCTTCTTGAGGACGGCTTAAAAATCACTTCTGGTTAGTAGGGCAACTTATCAGGCTGATGGCCTTCCTGTTTCCGTATTGACGAAGGCCTCATGCCATCAGCAGCAGAGCCGTTCCGCCCTGGAGCCTGTGACGGGGCGGCAGAAACCAGGCCCCAGATCAGCACTTCGAGGGCGTGTCCGTTGCCCCTGGACTGAAGCCCTCACTGATAACACTTTCCAAATCAGGGTGATTCAGATGGGCTTTTTATGAAGAGCAAGCTGGGATTCCCCCCCCACACCCCCCAGATGATCGGTGCTTTGCCAAGGCCTGGAGTGGCGGTAATCTGAATGGCCAGCTTGTTTATGAAGACGAGGAGGAGGAGAAAGCGCCAGGAGAGGAGGAGAGGAAGCCACGTAACAGAAATGAAACTCAGCCTTCAAAGTGGGCTCCAGGCTGAGGCAGGAGGCCCGGTGCACCAGGCACTGTGCTTTCAGGTGAGAGGCAGAAAGTGGTCCCTGCCCTCCAGGGGCTCGCGGTCCATCAAGTCCCAGCTGACCCCCAGTGGGGGCCCGTCCTCGGGTGGTCCTCTGTCCTGCACCTGTGACCCGGGGACCCACCTGCAGGGGGCACCTGCATGCCGGCCCCATCTGAGCTCACCTTTTCTCCCTGGGTCTCTTGTCCGTAAGCCCGCAGCTGCTCAGGGAACAAATCCACGGAGGATGCGGTCGTGGGAGGAGCATGGGACAGGATGGACCGGGAACCAGCACCCTCCCTATGCTCTTCACAGAGCTGTGTCTGTGTTCAGTCGCTCAGTCGTGTCCAGCTCTTTGCAACCTCACGCACTGTATGTAGCCCACCAGGCTTCTGTGACAATGAGAGTTTCCAGGCAAGAATACTGGAATGGGCAGCCCTCTCCTTCGCCAGGGGATCTTCCCGACCCAGGGATCGAACCCGCATCTCTTGCATTGGCAGGTGGGTTCTTCACCACCACCTGGGAAGCCCCTTCATAGAGGGGCACCCCTTTAAATGTCAGCCCCACTTCCTCCTCAGCCCAGGTTGGGGTTGCTGTGGTTCCCGCTTCCCATAAGAGGGCAGTGAAGCACCGGGAGGCCACGGTGACACAGCCAGAAACAAATGGGGGGATGACTGGCATCCACAGGCATCCTTGGGGCCCCCCACCCCCTCCCCAATCAGCAGTCGACCCATCTCTACGAGCACAGATGGGGAGGACTCTTCTGACATGGTTAAACCACTCATCTAAGTCTATAACGTGTTAATAACAGGGCGGCCTCTCTGGGAGTAGGAGGCGACAACTGAATGATCAAATATGTTCAGAACACTCAACCCATTCCTGGGAAAATGGGAAGCATACATCTATTTGGGAGGCGGTCCAGGACCCGAAATTCTGGGTTCTTCCTGCCCTGCTCGTGCAAACAGGTCTTTTGCCGTCCGTTCCCCCAACATCCCTTCCCCAGGCGCAGGGCACCTTATCAATTACGTTTAATAGACGCTTCCAGCGGGTTGGGCCTTCACCCAGAGATCCAGGGCGGGGCAGGGCCCCACTCCAGGTCAGCAGAGGGCTCCACAGGCTCCCTGAGCTCACAGACCACACATGCCATGAGCGAGGCTGCCCTTCTGAAACCACCAGTCCCTCTCACCCAGGAAACCCTGAAACTGCCGTTCAACAAGCCCATAAACAACTCCTATGCTTTCAGACGCAGGAAAGGGGTGCTTCAAGCAGGCATCTTCCTCCCCAGGGCTTCATTTTAAAGTCAAGGGTCCTCTTCGTTCTGAACACAAGAAACACAGAGATTGGGTGCGGGGATGGCTTGCATTGTTAAGCAAGCTGGAGGATTTGCGGGAGGGACCAAAAAAAAAAAAATCCTGGAAAGAGATTTGGTCTTTTTTTCCCCTTCTCTGTACAGGCACAACGATGTGACTTCCAGAAGGAAGGAACACGACTTTGATTTTGAGACGTGCAATTTTTAAGCATGGCATTTATTTTCATTCAAGTAATGGAAGAGGTACAAACGTGTAACAGCAGACAATTGATCCAGAACTAAAGATTCCCTTTCCCTTTGAAAGGTCCCCACTAACCCCTGCCTGCCTCTGGCAGCGGGAGCTGTCACCTGGTCCCCAGTTCCCACTGCTGTCTCTGAGCTAGGGGTGGACGGGGGTCTGGACATCCCAGCCCAGTCCTGATTCGACTGCTGTGTTCTGTTGAAAGGGAAGAAAAAACTTTTATTCACTTAGTGCAGCAGTTTTCTAATGCTTGCAAATGGAGGAATAACAGGGTGGGGAGGGCAGTTAAAATGCAAATTTCCAGGCACCAGCCCGGAGAGGCTCTAATTCAGTAGTTTTGGGTGGGGTCTGTGTGCGTGCTAAGTAGCTTCAGTCGTGTCCAACTTTGTGACCCCATGGGCTGTAGCCCACCAGGCGCCTCTGTCCATGGGGATTCTCCAGGCAAGAATACTGGGGTGGGTTGCCATGCCTGCCTCCAGGGGATAGTCTTGACCCGGGGATCGAACCTGGGTCTCCTGCCTCTTCTGCTTCGTAGGCGGATTTTTTACTGCTGAGCCATCGGGGAAGCCCTGCATTCTTAAATGCCCCCACCCCATACCCCTCACCTTGCCTCCACGTGATTCTCAAGTGTGGTGTTCTGAGCATCTAATAGAGACCAGAGATTCCACAAGAATGTCTTCTTCTAGCTTCTCAATTATTGATTTCAGGACTTGTATTTATACCCATAAGGTCTTCTCCTTTTTTTTTTTTTTCTTAATATTTATTTATCTAGCTGTGTCAGGCCTTAGTTGTGGCATGTGGCATCTAGTTCCCCAACCAGGGGTCAGACCCAGCCCCCTGCATTGGGAGTGTGGAGTCTTAGCCACTGACCACCAAGGGAAGAACCACCGTCAGGTCTTGTTACAGCATACTTGTCTCTGCTTTTACAGATGGAAAAACTGAGGCTCAGGGGGATTAGGTCACGCCCTCCTAGTCACACAGTGAGCAAGTTGTTGCTGCTGCTGCTGCTAAGTCACTTCAGTCGTGTCCGACTCTGTGTGACCCCATAGATGAAAGCCCACCAGGCTCCCCCGTCCCTGGGATTCTCCAGGCAAGAACACTGGAGTGGGTTGCCATTTCCTTCTCCAATGTGTGAAAGTGAAAAGTGAAAGTGAAGTCGCTCAGTCGTGTCCGACCCTTAGCGACCCCATGGACTGCAGCCTACCAGGCTGCTCCATCCATGGGATTTTCTAGGCAAGAGTACTGGAGTGGCTTGCCATTGCCTTCTCCGTAGGTTGAGCATTATCTCTTCAATTCCTAAAGCCGCCCTCTATTTCATCTCCCTGACAAATAGGGGTGCCTATTACGTATTAGTGTCGATACAACAACACGTGCTTGGGAAGAGTGGGTACTAGTAGAGTAGATACTAACGGCAGAGGGTAAATAAGATAATGTTAGATTTAACCACATGAAACTGGGTGACATTCAACCGCTAATAACCTACAAAGGCAGCAAAGTGTCAGTCGCTCAGTCGTGTCCGACTCTGTGACCCCATGGACTGTAGCCAGGTTCTTCCATCCTTGGGATTTTTCAGGCAAGAATACACAAGTGGGTTGCCATTTCCTCCTCCAGGGGATCTTCCCGACCCAGGGATTGAACCCGCATCTCCTCTGTCTCCCACATTGCGGGCAGATTCTTTACCCACTGATCCATGCCTGGCAATAATTGTGAAGGACTGGGTAAAGTGCCTAGTATAAAGAAATAAACGGCTAGTATCAGAAGCCGTTGGCGATAGAACCATGTTCCACAAGTGAGAGGTCACCATCCTACTCTTTGGTGCTGATGGATAGGACCTTGTTTAGAAATCGTCTTTGAAGATGTGGTTCGTTAAGTCAGAATGAACTCACACTGGATTAGGGTGGACCCTCCGTGTGATGACCTTATAAGGAGAGAGATCTAGACATACAGACACACAGAGGGGAGATGACCACGTGAACACAGGAGCAGAAATCGAAGTGATGCCCCTACAAGCCAAGGAAAGCCGAGGGTTTCCAGTAGGACAGAAGATCCGCTAGAGCTTTTGAGGGGAGCACAGTCCTGCCAACACCCTGATTTCTGACTAGTGGCCTCCAGAATGGTGGGAGCGTCAGTTCTTGTGTTTTGAGCCACCGAGTCCATGGTCCTTTGTTCCAGCGGCCCTGGGAAACAAACATGGAAGTTTCACCCTTATCATCACCCTCACCACCACCATCCCACTTACCCCCGTCATCTAGAGCAGTGGCCCCCAGCCGTTTTGCACCAGGGACTGGTTTCGGGGAAGGCAACTTTTCCACAGATGGTGGGGAGGGGGAGACGGTTTCAGGATGGTCCAAGCACGCTGCATTTATTGTGCACTTTATGTCTACTGTTATTACATCAGCGCCACCTCACATCATCAGGCATTAGATCCCAGAGGTGGGGACCCCGTCTAGAGGGCAGGCTGGGGGCAGACGCAGATCCCAGAAGGGTGAGCTCTGATGGGTGCCCATGGGAGTTCCCCCTCGTCAGTGGCATCTCACCCAACCCAGATGGGTTTGGTTTCCACCCAGATTTTTTAAAGATCCTTTATATGACACACACACATATTTGTGCTTTCTGATGCTTTCCCAAGCTTCCTCCAGCTTGTGCAATGTGGACTTCTCTCGGGGGAAATCTTCAAGAGACAGGCAGACGGAAAAATGGTAGCCGCAGGACACTGGGTAAACATGGGCTCCCTTCATAGCCTGCCTTTCCTTGGATGGCGAATCTGTGGCGGGCCCCTGAATCCCAAGGAGGCCCACTTCAAACATGTATTTGGGTCAGTCTAAAGGGTCAAGGACCTGCTATATAAAAAGTCCCTTAACGTACACTGTTCAGACAGAAGTCGCCGGCACACAGATTCCAAGATGGAGTCTGTGGTCCATTTCATATTTGTTTTTCAATCCAGGCAAGGTTTCCAGTGACCTTTGTTTCAGTTTTTGGACAGAAGAGCCAGTTGGTCACAGTTCCTCTCTTGGTCTCACCAAAAATGGAAATGCAGACTCGTGATGCTCTAAATTCTGTCCATTTCATGATCAGATTTTCCCAGAAGAAAAGGAGAAACAGAAGCCATGATGGACAGTGGGGCAGAATGTTTAATATTTGAATTGTCCAAGGCGGACTCTCAGGACTCAGTGTCTACACTTGGGTCCTGCCTCATTGACTCTGAGTCTGGGGGAGTCGCTTCACCTGCCTGTGTCTCAGTAGACTCGTCTTTGTGAAGCTGGCGCTGTTTTATCACTCAAATTTTAGAGTCGTGAGAATTCAGTGAATCATGAACAAAGTTTTCGTAGGGTGACACGTCATGTAAATTCCCAATGAACTATTGCTGTTATTTCTTTATCTCTAGAGAGGAAGCTCTTTACTTTGCCCCTTCTCTGTGTTAGAAATTTGTCAACTTACTACCTGGTGTCGTAGGCGTCTTTTTGCATCTCAGGGAGTTTAAGCAACATACCCAGAGCCATGGAGCTGCTCACCTCCCCAGATGAAATTTAAATGCGGCTGAATTTAACTTGAATTTCAATTAAACTTGAATGTAAACCTGGCTGCACCCCTAAGTCCTTATTCCTTCCTCTATACTATGTTAGATTATTCAAGAATATTTTCACTCAAAATGCAATTGCCCTCATACAAACATGACCTTAACCCTTGGCATTTAGCCTTGGTGTAGCCTTCTGACTGCCTTGATGTAGCAGAAAGGAGTTCAGTTCAGCTGCTCAGTTGTTTCTGACTCTTTGCAACCCCATGGACTGTAGCACGCCAGGCCTCTGTCCATCGCCAACTCCCGGAGTTCACTCAAACTCATGTCCATTAATAGGTGATGCCATCCAACCATCTGATCCTCTGTCACCCCCTTCTCCTCCTGCCTTCAATCTTTCCCATCATCAGGGTCTTTTCCAATGAGTCAGTTTTTCGCATCAGGTGGCCAAAGTATTTTACTTTCAGCTTCAACATCAGTCCTTCCAATGAATATTTAGGACTGATTTCCTTTAGGATGGACTGGTTGGATCTCCTTGCAGTCCAGGGTACTCTCAAGAGTCTTCTCCAACACCACAGTTCAAAAGCATTAACAAAGGGACAAAATCCAAGTTTGGGCCTCTGATCTGGCTTTGGCAGAGGTCAGGTGACCAAAGCCAGCTGTCAGGACCTGGTGAAAGAAAACCAAGGCCAAAGGACCCGGGGATGCAGGGGAGCATCCTCAACACAGAGGAAGGGCTGGGTCAGAGTGGAGAGCAGCTGGCCAAGAAGACAGGGCAGCGGTGACAAGACAGTCAGCACCCTCTCCTTGATGTTAAAGGAACCTGGTTGAGGGAAGAGGAAAGGATGCAGACGAATGGATGAAGCAAGTATGGCTCTAATCCAGAGTATTGGCTCTCCATGGCTTTGAGGTCTTCCGTGGTGGCCATACCCCTTCCTAGGTCTGCCCCCAACCCCAAGGAGTTCAGAGATGGGTGCAGCCACTGGGTCTCGAATGAAAGCTGCCCTACTTGGGGCCCGTGTGGGGCGATGCTGTGGTCAGGTTCTCAGCGCAGCATATCAGCCCACAGAGATGAAAGCTCCTGCGGCCCCACTGCTGATGCATTTGCCCAGGGGGGCCACATGCATGGGGCCTGGGGGAGGGTGGCCCAGAGACAGGCTGTGCCCCCCTGCACCCCCCACACCGAGTCTGTTACTCCTGGGCCCGGACTAAAGGGGGCTTAGGTTTCTGCACGTTTCATGTGGCGTCTTTCAAAAATTGAAATCCACTTGAAGTGGTTTGGGTTTTTCTCCTCCCCGCCTGGTGCTCTCTGCAGAGAAATACCTTCAAACACGGGCAGCGCCGCTCAGTGCCTGTCCCCGCGCGTGTTCAGAGGAACCCAGGGAGCCACATCAAGCCTCCCTCTCCCTCGGAGCCTCCCGGGCTGGGGCCCTGCCTGCCTGCCCTGCTCCGGCAGAGGCTTTCTTCCCCCCCGACCCTGCACCACGTCCCCCCGCTTTCCCCTCCAATACTGGCTCACATGGGCTGCTTTTCTGGGGAAACAAGCCATCCTTGATTCTCTGCACAGACTTCAATGGAGAAGTTGGAGGCCATAGCAGGGTCCCAAATCCTGTCTGGACCCCTCTTTTGCTCTTGGGGCCTGAGGGGAAGGCAGCGGGGACGTGGAGGGGAACCTCACTCCTCGTCCTGCCAGGCCCCCTTGGTTTTTCTGGGTTTCCACCAAGGTCCTTTATGCCCCCATTTCTAATATCTTCAAAAGGATACATTTAGTCCTGTTGGCTAAAGAGGCAAGAAAGCTGGATCGATGTGCCAAGTCACAGCCTACAGACCCCCCGTGCCCTGTTCCTGTTTATATTTTACAACGTGGGTCCTCCCTAAGCCACAGAGAGGTATACTGTCAGCGTCGACAACCAGTCCTCCCCCACATCAACAGATCTGTCATGGGCGAGAAGAGAACCAACCCAGGACTCAGGGTTATTATTTTAATAATTTAATTACCCAGAGTCTGTGACTGTCCACTCAGGAGTTCATAATTATCGGGGTCGGGGGAACTCAGGAGGGTGGGTAATTCAAGTCTTCACTGGTGACTCAGACGGTAAAGAAGCTGCCTGCAATGCAGGAGACCCAGGTTTGATCCCTTGATCGGGAAGATCCCCTAGAGGAGGAAATGGCAACCCAAGCCAGTATTCTCGCCTGGAGAATCCCACTGACAGAGGAACCTGGTGGCTACAGTCCATGGGGTCACAAAGAGTCAGACACGAGTGAGCGACCAAGCAACACGAAGGCAGGTCCCTGCAGAGGCCACGGTGACGGGGCTCGGGGGGGACCTCTGTCTCCCAGGCTCGCCTCGCCTCGGAGGTAGAAAGTAGGTCTGGGGAGGTCGGAGTTCATCACTTCCCTCCTCTGGGTAAGCCATCGCTCCACCCCCGCCCGCCTGGGGCGATTTGCATGAGAGGAAGTCAGAGAGGCCGGGACAGCCCCCGGGCCTTGAAGTCGCAGGCCACAGAGAAGGAAGATGAGCCAAAACCGGAGTGATTACCACTCTGCTCTGGCCCCTGAACTTCACCGGGGTTTCAAAACGACCGTATCTTCACCATGACCTTGTTTCTGCACTAGGAACCGCAGGGTACCATTAATCACAACTGGTTTGTAGATCAAAAAATAAGAAGACTCAGTGACAAAACAGGGGCGTTGGCTCAATGAGGCTGGGAGCTGTGGTTCAGGTCTCTGCCGCACCCCTGCCCCGTCTCCCAGGCCAGGCTGACCCCCTCCATCCCTGGAGGCTGCAGCCACTGGGGGCAGACAGCCAGGAAGAGAGCGTGACTCCTTCCAGGCGTCCAGACCCACCCTCGGGCCATTCAGTGCCGTCCTGGGGCAGGCAGCGTTCTCAACAGCATTTTTGTGCTCAGGGTTAGGTGACAGACCTTGGAGTTAAAGGTAATCAAAAGTTGTCTTTCACAAAGGCTTGGGTAAGAAAAGGCAGAAAGAAGGGAAACTAGCAAACAGCAGTGAAATACTCACTTTGAGCCAGACGCAGCTCATGGCTCAGGGCTGTTACCTCCATAAAGTCTCACACTCTGAAGAGAGCCTTATTTATTATTCCCATTTATCAGGTAGAGAAAGAGAGGCTGGAAAGGGTGAAACCACTTGCCAAGAGTTATACTGCTAACAAGTGACAGAGGAAGAAGTCTAACCCAGAAAAAATCTGACCATAAGGCTTGTGAGTGGGGTCTTGTCTCCACTTCTCAAATCCCCCTCCCCCCGCCCCCCCCCACCCAGAGCCATCAGCGCTTCAGGGATTTATTTCTCTGGATCGATGAGGCAGAGACTGTTCGGGCTCCCTGCTGTAAGGGCTCTTCCACAGCTTGATTTGTTTCGGCTGAGAGTTTTGGCTAATTATCTTGCCCAGTTATTTTCTTTCTCTCTTTTTAATATTCACTTATTTAGCTGTGTCGGGTCTTCGTTGCAGCATGCAGGCTTCTCTCTAGCTGTGGTGCACGGGCCCAGTCATTGCAGCACACAGGCCTAGTTGCCCCGAGGCATATGGGATCTTAGTTCCTAGACCGGGGATCAAACCTATGTCCCCTGCATAAGAAAGGGGATTCTTAACCACTGGACCTGCAGGGAAGTCCTCGCCCAGTTTTTTTCAATTAGACCAGCAACCCTGCTCTTTCTTCCATAATTTTTAAGCAGATCCGTGCCTGTTGCAGCAAAACTTTTGGCCTAGTTTTCCTGCTGAAGTGTGGTTCCTAAGGGGAAAGGAGGATGCTGATGGCTTCTGTGTCTCATCTTCCAGCGTTGTGCAAAGTGTTTACTGTGCGCTATCTAAATTCACGTTCATAATAGTCCTGCACGGCCAGCGCCCCTGTTACTGTTCCCATTTGACACATGAAGAACTTGAAGCCTTAGGGAGGAAAAGCTGTTCATTTGACCCAAATCATTGAGCTGGGACCAAAAGGTTCAATTGTCCTCCAAGCCTATGCTTTCAACTTCCAGGTCCAAAAGGTGGATGGGTGTCTGCAGCCTATCCTGACTATGCAGTTTATTACATAGATAAGGGATTATTGCTTAGGTAGGACTCAGAATCCGGCATTGGAGCCCGATCGGTAAATAGTTACCGATCTATTCAACCACTATTCATGCAGAGCCTCCCTGTGTTCAACTGGGAATGTCTGAAGTCTCACGGGAATGTCTGAAGTCTCGCGGGAGCAAAGGGTGACACCCTCTGAATGTTTCTGACTTCTTGGTGGTGTGAGCGTCACTGGTTCACGAATCTCTCTCTAACCAGGCAGACAGCAGGGTCTTGTTTAGTGTTGTACCTGCCAAGCCCAACACACTGCTTGTCACGGAGTAGCTGTTCAATTAATATTTATTGAATGACTTCATTTTATAAACAGATCCACCCGCCCAACTCCTCCTAATAGTCCCAAAGTGGGAGTACTGTTGAAGTTTGGACATGTAACTCCTGTATAAGTAATAAAAACACAGCATCACAGATGAAGGGAAGAAGATCTTCTTAATATCAAGCATATAGGTCTTTCCAGAGAGACTGCCCCAGTGCAGCCATTCCATGTTCCACCACGTTGCTTTTTCCTCTGTTACCTTCTCTCTCTCTTCTGTTAAAGCCTTTTGGGGGGTTCACCCCTCTGCTCTGGTTGCCCTCATACCCTACCTACCAAGACTCTAAATCCCAGGCATGCTGCTCACTCTTCTCTCAGAGTCACTGGACAGCCAGGTCCAGATTGGGGGAACCCAGAGGAGACAGAGAGGTGAGAAGAGACGGGGGGATGAGTTGGCCATGGCCAGACGGGGAAGGAGAGCCCAGTGAGAACATTCAGGAACTTCAGACTGACACAGGGGCTGACGGACGATTTAAGCACTTAGTGAGTGGTCGCTCAGTTATGTCCAGCTTTGCGACCCCATGGATTGTAGCCTACCAGGCTCCTCTGTCCATGGAATTTTCCAGGCAAGAATACTGGAGTGGGTTGCCATTCCCTTCTCCGGGGGATCTTCCTGACCCAGGAATCAAATGCAGGTCTCCTTCATTGCAGGCAGATTCTTTACTGTCTGAGACATCAGGGAAACCCCAATTAAAGAATACAGAGTGGGTTGCCGTACCCTCCTTCAGGGGATCTTCCCGACACAGGAATCAAATTCAGGTCTCTTTCATTACAGGCAGATTCTTTACTGTCTGAGACATCAGGGAAACCCCTATTAAAGAATACTGGAGTGGGTTGCCATGCCGTCCTTCAGGGGATCTTCCAGATGCAGGGATCAAACCTGTGTCTCTTAGGTCACCTGCACTGGCAGGTGGGTTCTTTACCAGTAGCACCACTTATGTGGGAAGCCCTTATGTGCTTAGGAATCATATTTAAGATTAACGTACTATCTTTATACCTTGACATTTTCCCATCATCTTACAGTTAATAATTTTGAGTTAAACAGAGGGAATGCATCCTTATTTAATTCATCAATGGAGATAACACTCTTGAAAATTATAAATAATAACGATCCTTTTCATTCACGGAATATTTGTGTGTACCCAGAATATATTATGCTCAACGGCAGATGGGGAAACTCATCAGAATGAAAAGATTACTCAGTCTCAAGCAAAAGGAAAGACACTAGTGTCTAAGTTCTTCAGAAACTGCTGTCATTATTTCCCACCACACCCCCCAATACCATCCACGCACCCCACTGGCTTGTAGAGAAAATGTGGCAGCCCTCTCATATTTGGGAGAAAAATCACCCACTCAGTTGGAAAGCTGAGCCACATTCCCATCAGAAGAGCTCAGGGTAGTAATCACTGAATCCTCTCCCAAAGCCCCCCGGAGAGCCAGATTCAGAGCTGATTCTGCTCTAGAGGGCTAGGGATGGCTATAAGGGCCCAGCAACGCCGCCCCTCCCTCTGGGCACACCTCCCACCCACCCCCATCAGCTCGTTCTGTTCTACCAGCGATGGCCAACTTCCACCTCTCACATCTCCACGCCCTGGCACGTGCTCTGCCCTCTGCCTCTAGAGCCACCTCCGCCCTGGGTTGAATGAACAGAGCATCTACTGCCTGAGGCCCTTGGCCTACCAGATTTTGTCCAGAGGCTTTCTCCCTCAGTACAGAGCCTTTAGCTCCCAGAGTGCCCTAGAATATTTCAGATCCTTGGAGGATGTTTTCTATTGCTGTAGGCACAGAGCCCAGAGGACTATTTTGGACAGAGGTTGAGGCTGTGAGCAGTTGAACAGGAGTTTCAGAATGTGGACGAGCCTGGTGCAAGTTACAGGACTGATCCTTAGTGATTGTAGTTTCCTGCCCTTCAAACCAACCTCAGATGCTTTGTCTGTGAAAAACGCCCACCCTGCCTGGTTGTTGTGACGATGGACTTTGATGACAGAGGTGAAGCTCAGACAGTCCGTGGCCTGAAACGCCATAAACGTTAGTCCCCTTGCCTCGCCGTTCTGTCTGGTGGGTGGCTGCCTGGATGGGGGTCAGGGGAACTGGTTTCTCTCTAAAGAAGCATCTGCTCCACTGTCCTCACCCTCCAGGAAGAGAGCAAGGCTGAGCCTCATACTCATGCTGGATGTTTCCTGCAGCCAGTGTGGAATGGCTCCTGGAGGGTCCATGGAGCAACTCAAGGAGAAGAGGCTCCATCCTCACGGACCCCCTCCACTGCCTAGGCGGGGCTCCGGCCTGGGGGTGACTGATGGGAATGTCGAAGACATTGTCACTCAGGCTCGGCGCCCTCATCAACCCCCTTCCCCTGCAGAACCTTCTCATTTTGTGAGCCTGTCACTCTCCCAGGCCCTCAGAAGTGGCTCCTCTGTGGCCGGTCCTCTGCAGCCCCCTTCTTTTCTTTTTTTGTAATTTATTTTTATTTATTATTTATTTGGCTGCACCGGGATCTTGTTCCCTGCCCAGGGACCAAACCTGGGTCTCCTACACAAGGAGCGGGGAGTCTTAGCCACTGGTAAGGGCCAGAGATGCCCCCGAGGATTATGGGAATGTAGAGGCTTGGCAGTTCTTCGTTCATCCACTTCACTCATTCCCTCTAAATACTACTGGACAGAAGGTCCTGGGCTAAATGACCCTTAACTAGACAAAGAGGTGGCGGCCTGGTAGCTTACTCTGCCCGTCTCAGCTCCTCACCCAGTCAGGGCCTGCCAGCCCTCTCCATCCACTGCCCCTCACCTGCACCCCAAGTCCTCCACCCCGTCTCCATCTCCTCTGTCTCAGGCCTCTAAAGCAGCCTCTTCACCCTTCTCCCTGATCCTGGCACACCGCACTGTTGCCTGTCACCTTTCAAGAATGTCAGTTTTGATCTGTGAGCCTCGGCTGTGCTGTTTCCCACCGGGACTTTGCATTCTGTTATACTAATAATTTCCTTTAAAAGAGCTCACTTTTTTCCCCCCCACCTTGGTCTTCCTTCAAGCAATATTCTCCATGAAGCACAGATTGGAGGCCAATTGGGTATCATAACAGGGTGAGTTTTTAAACATAAGCAACGCAATAAAGAGTGTTGGTGCCTATGACGTAAGACTTTCAGGCCTGAGTACTACGCTCCTTGGGCAATGCTAGCCCAGGAAAGACCATCAGCACTCATTTACTTATAGACTCTTTATCCAGCAACTACTGTGTGTCAACGAGTATTGGGGATACAGTTTAAAAATGACCAAACCCCTGCCCTCCTAGAGTTTCTGTTCTAGTGATGCAACAGACAATAGAGAAATAAGATAGATGAGTCAAATGTATTCAGGCTTTTAGTTGATGACAAATATTAAAAGGGAAAAAAAAGGAACAAAGTTGGGGGGTCAGGAAAAATCCAATTGTAGTAAATAAACTTCTGATTGTCTTTTCAGCTTCAGTTCAGTTCAGTTCAGTCGCTCAGTCGTGTCCGACTCTCCGCGACCCCATGAATCACAGCACGCCAGGCCTCCCTGTCCATCACCAACTCCCGGAGTACACTCAAACTCATGTCCACAGAGTCGGTGATGCCATCCAGCCATCTCATTCTCCGTCGTCCCCTTCTCCTCCCGCCCCCAACCTTTCCCAGCATCAGAGTCTTTTCCAGTGAGTCAACTCGTCTCATGAGGTGGCCAAAGTATTGGAGTTTCAGCTTTAGCATCAGTCCCTCCAATGAACATCCAGGATTGATCTCCTTTAGAATGGACTGGTTGGATCTCCTTGCAGTATAAGGGACTCTCAAGAGTCTTCTCCAACACCACAGTTCAAAAGCATCGATTCTTCGGCGATCAGCTTTCTTCACAGTCCAACTCTCACATCCATACATGACCACGGGAAAAACCATTGCCTTGACTAGACGGACCTTGGTCGGCAAAGTAATGTCTCTGCTTTTTAATATACTATCAAGGTTGGTCATAACTTTCCTTCCAAGGAGCAAGCGTCTTTTCAGCTTAGCTCCCTCTAATCTCAGGCTCTGCAGATGGTTCCCACAATGCACTGTGTTCACAGTGCCCACAGCACACTGTGTCTATAGTTCCCAGAATGCTCACAGGGCTTATTGTACCCACAATGCACCATGTCTGCAGTTCCCAGAATGCTCACAGGGCTGATCATACCCACAGTGCACCATGTCTGTAGTTCCCACAATGCACTGTGTCTAGTTCCCCCAATGAACCATGGCCATTTCCCCACAATGCACAAGTGGTTATATCTCCCCACCGTCACTTATTTGGTTGTTTTCTGCCAGGACCACCCTTCTCACATATGGGTCTGGTTATATCATCTTTGTTTTCTCAAGTCCATGCTAACATCCTTCCCTGATGCCTGCTTCCCCAGCCCCTAGAATTAAACCTATCCTCCTGGGTACCTTGGGCCACATCTGTAGAAGCCAATACTGTCTGGCTCTCCCATTGGGCCCCTTTAGGCTAGGATGGTGCCACCTTCATATATGCTTCCCCACCCACCAACCAGAAGCCCAGCTGAGGAGGACTGGACCACAGCATCCCTGACAGCCCAGAAGATCTCCCTGGGCCTCTACCGTCCTTGGGAGTTCTTAGCCATACCTTGGTGTTTATGTGTGGTGGCTTGTGTGTGGCGGGGGGGACGTGGTGGTGGCAGGATGCCCGGCCCCTCTCTGTTATCATCTCGGCATCTTTTGGACAATGCCGCCTCTTTTGAAAGGTTAGAAATGAATAATTCTATAGCAACGCGTCATTTAGAAAGTACATGCCCTCCCCCAGTTCTTCTCCCTGGTGAAGATGAAAACACAGCGAAAATTAGGAGAACCTCACCCAGCGAGGCAGGGCAGGTGGTGTGACCTTCACTGGGACAAACTGGTAGTGGTGTCGTTTCCAGAAGCTGGCTACATGGACCTGGATCCCAGGTTAATATTTTGTGCTTTCTCCAGCCTGTTCCCTCTGCTTCTTCACACTGTCCCTCCCCTAATTCCAGTCTCAGCTCCTCTCACCTGGGCCCCAGGATGCCCCAGGCTGGGTGGGAGGCCCATAAGAGACAGTACCCCATGATCATGTCTCACAGATCCCAGTGATATGTTCCTCCTGTGCTTTCAACCAGAGGCCAGAGCAGTGGGGCCAAGGTCCCTCAGCCCCACCAGAGACACCAGCACAGTCAGCATCTTCTCCAGGGAACCAAGTTTTCACGTGCAACCAAGAGCCACGGTTTCATTGAGTCAAAGCCTCTTTCTTCCATCGTTTCATTCATCTTACTGACTTACTGACCACCTGCTACATGCCCTGTGTGGCTCTTAGCCCTGGGAAGTCGCTTGTGGACACTAATGACAAGCTCCAGTGTTGTGGAACCTGCCTTCTAGGCACACGTTAAATGAGCAAATATGTAGTGCAACCACACATTGTGATCAGGACTATGGAGAAAGTGTGGGGAGTTCATGGGGCCTCAGTGAAGTTCTGAGCTGACAGAACCTGAATCACACAAGAAACCCCATACTGTTCGGTGGGGTTGGGTGGGAAGGTTGGGGGTGTGAATGTGATGAAAGGATATGGGAACAGGATGTGCAAACTCCTCACCTGGGAAGGGAGCCTGGCACCTTTGTGGAGCAGAAAGGAGGGCAAGGCGACTTGAGCTGATCAAGGAAGGGAGAGGGCAGATCAAGAGCGAGTTGGAGCCCAAAGACCTAGTAAGGACTTGGCTTTTATTCTTAATGCCCAGGAAAGTCGCTGGTGAGTTTCAGATGGAGAAGGACCACAAGTGGATGCTCAGCCTGGGGGTGCAAGGACGCTTGTAAGAACATAGAATGGACGGTATATATATATATTTTAAGTATAGTTGATTTGCAATGTTGTGTTAATTTCTGCTATACAGCAGAGTGGTTCAGTTAAACGTACGCATACTCTTTTTCATGTTCTTTTCCATTATGGTTTATCACAGGATATTGAATAGAGTTCCCTGTGCTGCATGGTAGGGCCTTGTTGTTCATCCGTTCTGTTTGCATCCGCTAACACCAACCTCCCCCCCATCCCTTCCCTACCCCTCCCCGTCGGGAACCGCAAGTCTGTTCTCTCTGTGTGTGAGTCTGCTTCTGTTTCATAGATAGTTACATTTGTGTCGTAGTTTAGATTCCACGTATCAGTGATGTCATATGGCATTTATCTTTCTCTTTCTGACTCACTTAGCTTTAGCATGCTCATCTCTAGGTCCATCCATGTAGCTGCAAATGGCATTTTTCATTCTTTCTTATGGCTGAGTAATATTTCATGGTATATATGTACCACATCTTCTTTATCCAGAATGGGGAGACTTTTTCATCTTGCGAAATGACATCAGGGGAGACTTCTATCCCTTCTGCCTGGATGTGGTGGGGCTCTGGAGTCCTCCCAAGGGGGTCAGCTCTGAGTCTGTGCTCCCCCTGCCAGGTGGCCCCAGCAACTGGTACCCTGAATCCGAGTCTCACACCGGATGAGAACCAGCAGGGCCTGGAGATCTTCGGGATGGAGAAGGGGTTTCCATAGTGTGTTCCTTGCCAACAGGGTTGGGCAGCCTCTTGACATCACACAAGCCCTCTGTGTTCCAGCCTGGCAGTCCTGCTGGGGCCTGACCCCTAAATTCCTCTGCATCCCCAGGGTCCGATGGCTCCTTGTTCTTCCCCAGAGGCTGCTGAGGGCCACTGACAGGGTGAGAGAAGGAGCCAGAACTCTGGACAAGAATGAATAGGCAGTTTGAGTGCCCACAGCGGCCAGCAGAGAACTTCGTGAGAACAAACGGGCCTGGGAGGAGAATCCCAGACACTGCAGGCTTCCTCCGGCGCAGGAAGAAAGGGGAAAGCGTAAGAAGCGACAAAGATGGGCCCGGACCCCGGAGAGCTGCCCCGGAGCAGCGCGGAGCACGCCCTCACCTGTGGGCCGTGTCCCTGGGAGACGCCTCTCTGGGCTGCTCGCAGTGGGGCAGGGGCCTGATGGTCCCGCCAGGGCCCATCTCAAGGGGCTCTCTGGAGCTCATCGCGTGTTTTGTGAGCAGATAGCGCGCATGTGGGGACCCCAGAGCTCACAGCCCGCGCTGACATTAACATCCGCAAATAACCCTGCACACTGCCCGCCCCCCACCCCCGCCAGAGGTCAACTGCCCTTCTCCTTTCTTAGGAAAATGTAGGCATCTCAGAGAAGGGAGCCCGGGGCTTCCAGGCAGCTGAAACAGACAGAGGAGCCGCAAGGCAGTATGATCCGGTCTGTCTATTCGTTTCAACCCTTTCCTTGTCCTTTTAACATCTTAAAATGCTAGTGCTACTGAATTAGTTGTGGACATCAAAGAAGAGCTTAAAGAGGCAAAACAAAGAAGCTGCACCCAAAGACAAACACTCATATCCTGGTGGGAAGACCTTCCAGTCACTACTCGGTTACGTCTCTGCGTCTCGAAAAAATAGCCTCACTGTCACACAGTTTTGTACTCTCGTTCTCACTAGTAGCGGCATTTTCTCGCATCACTAGCATTCTTCCTCGACAGGAAAGTAGCTCACATTTATTGAGAGCGCAAAACGTGCCAGGCTCTGTTCCGCACGTCCATCCACCCGGACGACAAGGGAGACTTTGTTACAACACATTCCTCTTACAGCTGCCGAGCCCAGGGGACACCACGTTAAAGAGCTCACCCGAGGTCCAGCAGAGACAGCCTTGCTAGGCCCACCCAAGCACGGCACAGTCCCCACTGTGACCACTGTCCTTACCACAGGGTGCTTTATGCTTAGTACCCCCACAGCCGGTGAAAATTTTCCTTTAAAACCTCCTATGAACACTAGTAGGGCTGTCTCTGTATGTATCTTTTTTAAAAAAAGATGTGTTTATGTTGTACTTGTAGCTGTACTGAGTCTGCATTGCTGCTCATGGGCTGTGGGCCTTGTCTACTTGTGGTGAGCGGGGGTTATTCTCCAGTTGTGGTGAGCCGGGGTTATTCTCCAGTTGTGGTGAGCCGGGGTTATTCTCCAGTTGTGGTGGGCGGGCCTCTCAATGCGGTGGCTTCTCTTGTTGCGGAGCCCAGGCTCCAGGGCCCACAGGCTCCAGGGCCCACAGGCTCCAGTAGTTGTGGCTTGTGGGCTCAGTACTTCCAGCTCTCAGGCTTAGTTGCCCCACAGCCTGTGCAATCTTCCCAGAGCAGGGTTCGAACCCATGTCCCCCGCATTGGCAGGTGGGTTGCTGACCACTGGATCCCCAGGGAAGCCTTCTGTAGGCATCTTTATTTCCGTGGGATAATTTCTGGAAGAATGAGGCAAAGCGTGGGCCTCGTATTTTTATTTTTATTCTGAAATAATGTCAGAGTCACAGAAACATAGCAAAAATAGTAAATAAAGCCCCATGCAATGATCATACCTTAAATAACCACAGTATGACAGCACTGCCTGGAAACTGACTCTGGTGAGATGCTACTAGCTGATCTAAATGCCTTATTCAGAAAGCATCCTTTTCCACATGCGCTGTTTTATGTTTGGTGTATAGTTCTGTGACAGTTTATTCTATCTATAGACCCATGAAAGTACCAGTGGGGAGATTTTTAAGGTTTAAAGGTGTACTGTCTAAATTTCGCCTAGGCTATTTGCTGAGAATCATGCATTTGAGGGTTGTACCCATGGGGTGCTGGCGAACAGATGTGGGAAGCAGTGTCTGGAACTCAGAACAGGTGGTCGGGCTGCCAGGAAACCTGGCTGTCCTCGTCTAGAGACCCAGGGCCACGCCCCCGTGCTGGGGACAGGGCTTGTTACGCGTCTCACTTTCAGCTCAGGTAGGCTCCTGGTGCTTCCCATAGGGCAAGATGGTGGCCTGAATTAGTGGCAGGCAGGGGAACCGTCTAACTGTGGATCAAGAGGGCTGAGCTTAAGTTCTAATATGCCCTTAGATAAGCCATCAAGTGGCCTGAAGTTCATTGTCCTCACCGGCAAAGCACAGGTGAAATGGACGCTTTTCAGGGTGGGGCGGGAGCTGTCTGCTGTGCTCATCTTCCTCCTGGTCACTGCGGCTCATCAGGAGACCCAGCTAGCTGATGGTCACAGCTCTCAGTGTTGCTCATCTCTCATGCCCGGTCCCCTGCAGAGGGCTTGACACATGTGTCTCTCTTCCTCCACGCTGTCCTGCTTCCCACACAAGGAGGAAATGGGCACAGCTTACCCTCAGTGGTCTCTGTGGGCCCTGAGCCCAGCTCTGTGGCCACCTAGGCCTGCCTTCCCTCCCCTGCCCTGTGCATCTCTCCCAGATCTGTACTGACGGTTGCAGACACTGTTGTCCCCAGACCAAGGGCGGCCCATCAGTCAAGAGTTTAGAAGTGGCTGTCTGTGACCCCCAGCTACAATCTCCAACAAGCTCTCAAGATGAGCTCTAAGGCCCCTTCTGGCAGTCAAGCAAGTTTGCTATCGCTGTGAGGCAAATGACACCCAATTTATAAAAGCATGGAGATCAGCTCCAAATGGATTTTTCTGGATGCATCAGATTTTCATTCGTTTTGAAAAGGAGGCAGGTAGGGAATTTCACCACTGTCACTTGATACATGAGGTAACCGTCTCCGAAAATGAGAAGAGAGGGCAGCTGAGTCACTTCTGATATCCACCGCGCCCCAGGATCCCAGACTGAAGACCTGTCCCCACAGAGGGCATGCCACAGGCCGGCGTCAAAGAGCGAGCTGAGCCATTTAACAGAGAGGGTGGTGACCAGCCATTCCTGGACTGGGCTCAGCCCGCGCTCTTCTGCAGTCAGTCAGGCGTGTGTGCATGTGGATGTGTTTGCGGGGCTGTATAAATGGGTGTGCGTGTGTAGTCAGTCGTGTCTGCCCCTGTGACCCCGTGGACTGTAGCCCTCCAGGATTCCTCTGTCCATGGGATTCTCCAGCTGAGAATACTGGAGTGGGTTGCCATTCCCTTCTCCAGGGGGATCTTCTTGACCCAGAGATGGAACCCAAGGGTCCTGCATTGCAGGTAGATTCTTTACTGTCTGAGCCACAGGGGAGCCCGTGTATACAGTTACCTGATTGGACGTTAAGAGACCAGGAGATAATTCAGCTCTTGGTTATATTCAGGAAGATGTTTTCAGGACATAAAACCACTGAACAGCGGCAGAGAGGACCAGAGGAATACGACCTCTGGATCTCCCAGAGGCTTTATTATTTTTTTTAAATATTTAGTCATTTTCTTTATTTGGCTGTGTTGGGTCCTAGCTGTGGCAGGTGGGGTCTTTGTTGCAGTGAGCAGGCTCTCTAGTGGTACATGGGCTGCGGCTGGTCAGTCTAGAATGCAGGAACAGTGGCTGAGGTACACAACCTGGAGGCCATCTGATTTTACACGTCACGAAATGCTTTTCTGAGTTTTAAAAAATGTATTTGCCTGAATCTTGTCTTAGTTGTGGCATGGTCTTAGTGGCCTGAGGCATGTGGGATCTTCCCTGACCAGGGATTGAACCCAAGTCCCCTGCACTGCAAGGAGGATTCCTACCCACTGGACCACCCGGAAAGCCCGTTCCATTGGCCTTGCTGCTGCTAAGTCACGTCAGTCGTGTCCGACTCTGTGTGACCCCGGAGACGGAAGCCCAAGAGGCTCCCCCATCCCTGGGATTCTCCAGGCAAGAACACTGGAGTGGGTTGCCATTTCCTTCTCCAAGGCATGCAAGTGAAAAGTGAAAGTGAAGTCGCTCAGTCGTGTCCGACTCTTAGCGACCCCATGGACTTCAGCCTACCAGGCTCCTCCGTCCATGGGATTCTCCAGGCAAGAGTACTGGAGTGGGTTGCTTAGCTGGGCAATATTACAGTTCTCCTCACCAGCTTGAAGGCCGAACCACAGGAGGTGAATAAGCTGATTTGAGGGTTCCACCCCTGGAATGTTTCTTCAAGCAAAGCAGTTAGGTTTTGCCATATATCAGAGACAAGTTGATGCACTCAGAAAGGTCAGGCAAAATGATAAATGGTTGAGCTGGTATGTAAGTTCCAAAACAGAAGTTGGTCCTCAGTGGATCTGGTGCAGCGTGCAGGCAAGGGTTAGATGTTAGAAGGGTTAAAAGGAGGGGAGAGTGTGATTGGCGTAAAGGTGGTGAGCTGAACGGCAAGTTCCTCCAGGATGGTTCTCTCTGGGAGGGCGATCCAGAGATCGAGATTCTAGACCAGTCAGAAAAAGCAGAAGCTCAGGGTGACCACATCATTCAAACCCTGACCAAACCTTTTCCTTTAAAAGCACATAACCACCGCCAAAATGTTCATTCCACCTGTAGCGGTCGACCAGAAATAAGTCACTTAAGAACCAGCAAAACTCATCTCGGCGCAAAGAAGTTTCTGGGAGTATTACTTATAATGATAAAGACTGGAAACAAAACTGGACGATTACATAAACTGTGCTGTGATCCCTGGTCAGAGTATTACAAAGTCGTGGGGTGACGCTCACCAAGAGAGTACTAACAGATCAGAGTACTAGCGGTGCCATCTTAAATGACCCCATCAGCAGGCAAAACCGTAATCACAGGGATATGTCTAAGTTCTCCTGTAGGAAATTATTCCAAA
Source organism: Moschus berezovskii (assembly GCF_049115385.1). Lineage (NCBI taxonomy): Eukaryota > Metazoa > Chordata > Mammalia > Artiodactyla > Moschidae > Moschus > Moschus berezovskii. The sequence goes on from NC_142481.1 coordinate 57,801,057, forward strand.
ACGTTGAATAAGGGTATAGTGGGTTATTTTTCTCTCTTTGTTCGACTCTCCTGCACTTTCAGTAAGGCATACGGACTACTTTTATAATGTAAATATACATGATATGCTTTATTTTCTAAACAAAAAGAAAAACGAAGCGCACAGTTATTTTTAAAAGGCTCGTCGAGGCATTTTGCAGATGCCTTAACAACACTGGGTTTGGTGGGAGGGGCTTGACTGAGGGTAGGTACGTGCCGGGGATTCAGAATATGGAGCCAGCCCTTCTACAACTCGTTTAGATGGGGGTGGAGGAAAGAAGGAAGGAAAAGAACCCCTAGGAGCCCTTCAGGGATGAGAGTATAAAGAGATCTAAACCAGTTAAACAAGCCTCAGAGCAGGAATGATCGCCCAGACCCCAGGCCCCCCAGACAGGACATGAGAGAGGCCTTCTCAGGTCAAAAACGCCCCCTTAGGAGCAGAGGGTGTCCCATGATACAAAGTCAGGAACAGAGAAGCCAGGAGGAGAGGCAACTCAGAGGAGCCGAGGATGAAAGAGTAGGAAAAAAATGCTCCCAGGTGTGGAGGCCACCCCCTACCTTCCCCAGGAGGTGGTTAGAGGGGGGACCGGGAAGGAATTATATATAGATCGCACCGCCAAGATGGGGGAAACTAGGGCAGGAATTGAAGGTAAGAGTGATCAACAGCATTTAAGTGAACCCTGGCCAGATCTTCGGGAAAAGCTGCAGAAGAAAGGCAAACCCTGCTTTCACCCAGGGAGAAAGCAGAGAAGCTGGGCCAGGAACAGGCAGTCAGGAGACAGGAGGAAGCGGGTAAATATGTGAGTTTCTTCCACACCAATTCTAGGTCAGCGCATTCTGTCCAAACAAGCCCAGGATCCAAGTTCTAAGGGTTGTTGTTTCACCGTGGTCATGGTTTTTGGAAAGTTAATCAGGAACAAGACCAAGAGGAGAGCTCCCTGGTTTCCATGAGGGCCGGATAATTACGGCTAAGAGTGCCCACCGCATGCTAACAGCTTTTACTGTCCTATTGAATCCATGCAAGAAACTCACAAAGTCGGCTTTGGTTACTTTCTTTTAAAAGAGCCGTGATCTCTTAGAGCAGTTTTAGGGTCACTGTGTAATTGAGTAGAAAATACAGAGAGATTCCCCCATCCCCCGGCACCATAGGTTTTATTTTTGTGCCCCTCCCTTCAAAGCTGAGGAAACCAAGACTTACAGAGCTTATGTAACTTTCCCACAAACTTGCAGATAGCAATGCTCAGGGGCAAGAATCGAAACCAGGCTGTTCACATCTTTTCACGTTGCGTGTTCACGTCGGAGGCTGTAGAGCAGGATCGGTAAGCCACGGCCCGTGTCCCCAGAGGAGCTTGCTGACCAGCTAGGTATAGTTTTTCATGTGTAATGGTTGGGGTGTGGACAGGAGACATGGGAAGTACATGAAATTCACCTTTGGGTCTATGCATAAAGTTTTACGGGGACTTGGTCACAAGCATTCCTCTTTTTGTATTGTTTCTGGCTGTTTTCACGCTACCAAGACAGAACTGAGGCATTGCAGCAGACACCTTGGGGCTTCCTAGGTGGTTAAAAATAAAAGTCCACCATCCAATGCAGGAGATATGGGTTCGGTCCCTGGGTTGGGAAGATCCCCTGGAGAAGGAAATGGCAACCCAGTCCAGTATTCTCGCCTGGGAAATGCCATGGATGGAGGAGCTTGGCAGGCTACAGTCCATGGGGTTGCAGAGTTGGACACAACTGAACACGTCCATAGACACCTTATGGTCCACATGCCTAGTCAGTTCAGTCACTCAAATCTTTGCAACCCCATGAACCGCAGCACTCCAGGCCTCCCTGTCCATCACCAACTCCCAGAGTTTACTCAAACTCATGTCTATTGAGTCGGTGATGCCATCCAACCATCTCATCCTCTGTCGTCCCCTTTTCTTCACGCCTTCAATCTTTCCCAGCATCAGGGTCTTTTCCAGTGAGTCAGCTCTTTGTATCAGGTGGCCAAAGTATTGGACTTTCAGCTTCAGCATCAGTCCTTACAATGAGTATCCAGGACCGATCTCCTTTAGGATGGACTTGTTGGATCTCCTTGCCGTCCAAAGGACTCTCAAATGCCCAGAACATGCTCTATTTGGCCTTCTCCAGGAAAGGTTTCCTGATCATGCTTTCAGTTCAGTTCAGTTCAGTCGCTCAGTCGTGTCCGACTCTCTGCGACCCCATGAACCACAGCACGCCAGGCCTCCCTGTCCATCAGTATCTCCCGGAGCTCACTCAAACTCATGTCCATCGAGTCGGTGATGCCATCCAGCCATCTCATTCTTTGTCATCCCCTTCTCCTCCTGCCCCCAATCCCTCCCAGCATCAGATTCTTTTCCAGTGAGTCAACTCATCGCATGAGGTGGCCAAAGTATTGGAGTTTCAGCTTCAGCATCAGTCCTTCCAATGAACACCCAGGATTGATCTCCCCCAGAATGGACTGGTTGGATCTCCTTGCAGTCCAAGGGACTCTCAAGGGTCTTCTCCAGCACCACAGTTCAAAAGCATCAATTCTTCGGTGATCAGCTTTCTTCACAGTCCAACTCTCACATCCATACATGACCACGGGAAAAACCATAGCCTTGACTAGACGGACTTTGGTTGGCAAAGTAATGTCTCTGCTTTTTAGTATGCTATCTAGGTTGGTCATAACTTTCCTTCCAAGGAGTAAGCGTCTTTTAATTTCCTGGCTGCAATCAGCTTTACATTGCAATCATGCTTTACAGAGACGCAATTATTGCATTTACTGAATGTCCCTTTCAATATTGTTAGACTTCTGCTGGCTAGGATGGTGTAGGCTTCCAAAAGATACTATTTTGGGGGTTCTTGGCCCTCCTGTAAACCAGAGCAACTCTCTTGAAAGGTTTCATAAAGTTTGGCCCCTGGGGAATATTTCATTGGAAGAAAGGGTTCCACTGCTAAACACACATTAAGTAGCTAGAATATCAAGCGCATTCTCATAGAAAAAAAAAAAATACTTGTGATGAAAATTATGTCTAAACCCAGGCAAATGGGAACAGGTAGCGTGGGCACGGTCTATACTCAACTGAAGAACCACAGTGCAGAAAACTGACCTGCAAGACCCGGGTAAGTGTCATTCAGGCTGAAAATCACTCCCCTGGGGAGTGGGAGTCATGATGCCCAGCTCCTTCATTTAGAAGGAGGAGGCGGCAGAGAACACCCTCCCCATCCCCCCACCTTCAGCTAGCCTGTTAGGGTCAGAGCCACCGCTGGCCCCTGGGCTTGGCACTTTCTCTGCCCTTGTGATCCTGGGCACTTGCACTCATGGAGGTCAGCAGGGTTTGAGCTGATAAAATTTGTTGACATGGGTGTTATTTTTTTCCCCTCATCAGTGCATGTTCCTGAAAGCATCTCTAAAAGACAATGACTTTTAAAAGAACCACAATAACATGATCATCCGTACTGTCATAAAACTCCCAGCTGGTTTTCAGATTTTTTATTTTATTTTCACGCAGGGTGGAAGTTCAGGCTGATCAGGGTTTAGAATGCAAGTCACTGGCCTTGTAACCTTTGGAAATCTGTATCACCTTTCTGAGTCTCAGTCTTGTCATCTGTGAAATGGGATGATTCTAATATCATCAGGGTTATCGTGAAGATCGGATGATACAAGTAAAGTCCTAGAAAAATGTAAGACATGGTGTACGCATGTGTGCATACTCACTTGCTTCAGTCGTGTCTGACTCTTTGTGACCCCGTGCACTGTAGCCTTCCAGGCTCCCCTGTCCATGTGATTCTCCAGGCAGAAATGCTGGAGTGGGTTGCCACGCCCTGCTCCAGGGGATCTTTCTGACCCAGGGGTTGAACCCTCATCTCCTGCGTCTCCTGCTTTGCAAGCACTTAAATCACTGATGATGATGATGGTGGTGGTGTTCCCGTTATAATCACGCACGTTATTAGAGACAGAATTAGGCTCACCAGTCGTCAGTTTGCTTAGGACTGTGCTGGGGTTAACAGTGAACCTCTTAAGTCCTGGGAATCCCACTCCATCCCAGGCAGACTGGATGGTTGGTCACCCTAGTAAAGCCAGGCCACTCTAACAAGCTGTAAGAGATGGGCTGGTAAGCCAGCCCATGTAATTGAAACAGAATTAACGGATTTCTCAAACTAGTGTATTATTCGGTTGATGCAGTCAGCAGGACTGCTGGTACGGACCATAGACTCTCTATGAATAGGCATACATTGTTCAGAAACCTTAGACCTGACGCTTATCATCACCGAGTTATGCACTTTGGCTGTCCCCACCATTCAGAAGTACTGTCTTCTCCACCGAACAGAGTAACGACTGATTCCCAGCTGGGAAAGAAATGAGGCCCTGGATATAATGTCAGCAGTTGCAAAATGCTGGAGCAGCATAGAGAAAGAATATAGAGTGTATTTAGTCTCATCCCCTCATCCTGGCAATTTATTAATTGCCAGAGCCAAAGAGGGTCAAAGAGGCAAGATGACTTGTCCACTGGAGTTCAGCAACTTGGAGACAGCCTGAGCCGTGGCTTTGAGTCTCGCTGCTTTCTGCTGATGGCCTGACGTGTACAGCACTGAATGGCGATGGGGACTGGAACTGCAGCTCTCTTTTCTTTGGATGGCCTCCGCTGCAAGGATTACACAGCCCCGAGAAATCTCTGTACTGACTGCCCGGCGTTGAAGCCTGACCAAAGGGGAGGAGGGACCTGGGGGCCCTGGGGCTGGAGGAACCCCTCCCCTGGGAGGGCACATCTCTGGACATGTCTGGCCAGAGAGGTGGAAACACCGCCTTCTAAAAAGGCGGCGGGAGAGCAGTCAGAGTTCATCACATTTGGAAATAGAATGACAGGACGATGCTGGGGACTGGCTGATTCGGTTCCGGTAGGAAGCCAGATCAGAGAATCGAGGGGAAGAGTGCCCACTCTGGACCGTGCATTTTTAAAAAATTAATTTACCAAACATTTACTAAGTATCTGATTTGTGTCAGGCCCTGGGCTGGGTTCAGCAAGCACTGTAACCATTATTTTACCTGATTCACAGATCATGAAACAGTGGCAAAAATAGAACAAAAAAAAAAATGAAGAATGCAACTCCAAGTTGCATTAGCTGTATGATGGAAGAAGGGAGTAATAAAGAGACCAACTCTACCTCCAAAGAGATTTTTTTAGCTGAATCCCAAGAAATGCAAAAGGGTGGGTCATCTTAAGAAGGGAATTAAGAGAATTCAGGGTAAATTAAAAAAAAATGTTCTAATTTCCTTACCAAACTCAGGGCATTGTATACCTAATGATAAATGACTGATACGGCTGATTTTTTAGGTAAAAGTTTATGGATTGACCACATATTTTAATAGAGACAGTCAACACCCCAGGTTGAATGCTGGTGATTTTTTTTTTTATCTTGGAGTTGTATTAATTTCAGACAATCTGAACATCATGTAGAATTCAAGTGAATAACACTTGGCAGGATCAAACCATGTTCCCAGAGCTCAAATCTCCATCTTCAGAGAACAGTGTAAGAAACCCCACTGAATGAAATCAGAATATATATATATATTTTTTTAAGTGAAAACGAGATGAAAAGGATTGAGAAAGAGCCAAGCGATAGTTAAGTTAATCTTCAGGGGAGGGAAAACATGTCAGAAAATGTAAACCAGATCAGTCCGACCCATCTTACAATTCTGCAGAGGGAATTAAATTCCTATGGAAAAACAAGTCTCTGATTATGAAAGGATTTGACTGTGTAGAAGAATCTGGAACATCTACCCTATTAAAAATACTTGTAAAACCAGGGGAATCATGTCAGAAATTAGAGAGCTAAAGCAAGTGGGAGAATTCGGGCTGTCTGAAATAAAGTTATTATTTCAGATCCTGTATCATATTAGACTGCAAGGAAGAGAAAATTGCTTTATTATAAAAAGCAAAATTTATGACCAGGTAACGTCTTATCATTTTGTCTCTCTCTTAACCCTTTATGTGTAACTCTGATTGTCTTAACCATAATTAACTTAAAAAAAAAAAAGTTATCCCAATGCATTTAATACAAAGTACAATTGTTTTATGATCCAAATCAAACAATAATTAATCCAGGCACAGGACTGAACCTCCTTTGAGGTTTACCAAGGGACAGACTAAACAAATAAAAAGCAATCATTGCATATTAGGAGACACTGAGATTAGCAAAACTCTGTCCCCAAATTGGGTGAGTAAAGCAAGAACTATTGGGAAACCATGTCCTTTAAATATCCAACGTTATAAGCATAACTTGGCAAGAAACAGAATGAAAAGCGTGTCAGCTCATTCTTGAATTTTACAGGCGGTGGCTGTTGTCTAAGTTAAAGTCATTTTAGAGAATACATGTTGGATCTGGGTGTGCTAAAACACACCCCCCACACCTTCCATTTCCAAAAATTATATATTTTTGGTGTAAAACACAAATGGGAGTTAGTTAAGGCGTGTCTGGATAAAACTATTATTTTTAAGGCACAAAGCTCTCTGGGAAGGTGGGTTTGTTCCTGCTGCTGCTAGTGAGGGTTGGTTGACGGTGGCAAGGACGCCAAGCATTTTGCAGATGGCCACCGTTACTACCATGGCACCGAGAAGTGGGGCTTCAGGAACTGTTTGCACGGACTGTTTTGGGCTGTTCTGGTAAAAACCCTCTTCCCTGCCCCCCGGTGCGGGTTCACCAAGTGCCTAATTTCACAAAGCTCAGCAAAGAAGCGTCAGTTACTGTGTCACTTACCAAATCACACTGGGTTCCACTGGGCAAGCCCGGAGGAAAAGAAAGCCTCCTAGGATGCACAGCCGAGCCAGTGGGATTGGCAGAGAGGAAGTGGAGGTGTCTTCTCTGTGCATATGGGGTTCACTTCTAGAATGGAAAGATCATAGGTTCATCTTCTCTTCCCTATTCATTTTTCTTTTCCCCACCAATATGCCATTAATTTCCGGATGCCTTTTTCTTCTTAAACTATTCTTGGGACACACTTTCTGAGTATTATTCCTGGTCCAGTCGAAATGTCACCACCTCAGGGGGGCCCTCCCTGATCACCTGTTCTCACGTGGTCCTCTCTCCCACTTCTCCTTTGCTCTCTACCCCATCATTGTGGTGTATTTTCTTGGTAACACTTATCAGTAGCTGATGCTGGTGTTTTCTTCTTTATTGATTGATTTTGAGTATGTGTTTACTCTGGCTCCGGTCTACAGAATGTGAGTTCCATTGGAACAAGAGACATCTTGGAGGTTAAAACATTACCTGGTACAGAGTCAGGAGTCAAAATTGTTGAAAGGTGGATGGATGGATAGATGGATGTGTAGCTGGATGAACATGTGGGTAGATGGATGCATAGATGTGTAGATGGATAGGTAGGTGGATGAACATAAAGAACTGCCAATTTGGGTAGCCTTTCGTTGTTGTTCAGTTGCTAAGTCATGTCCAATTCTGTGACCCCATGGACTGCAGCACACCAGGTTTCCCTGTCCTCCACTATCTCCAGAGTTTGCTCAAACTCATGTCCATTGGGTAACCTTTACTCTTTGGCATTTGTCTCAGGTCAAGTTTAGATGTTAAATCCCTGGATACAGTTTCATCCCCCACTGACTATTTTCCACATGTCAACATCAACTGATTTCCCACAAAACCCACTGAAACCCACTTAAAAATTAACCATTTCTTGTTGGAAATTAGATTCCTATCCAATTTTTATGTTTCTACTCCTTTTTCCCCGCTTTCCCCTCCTTAACAGCAAACGGAAGCGTATACTGAAATAGTTAAATATATGCGCAAAACAAAACTCCTTGGCTAACCAAACCCAACAAGCAAAGAGGACTCAAACTTTGTTTTTCATGTCCATTTTTTATGGGTATCTGTGTGAGGGGTCGGTGTGTTTTTGGAATCCAGGGCCATGAGATAAGAGAGAGGGCTGGATGGTGAGTTTGGTGAAAATTGTAGGATAAGACACTGTAAGGCAAAGGGAGATTCAGACAGGTAAGTGATTTCTTCTTAAAAAGCAGACAACCCCTTTGTAAAATTGAGATAACCAAAAGTAGTCATTCACATATTAGTATAAAATGTTTAGGTAGGTGTGCCCACTGCTTCCCGGCACACAGGAGGACAGGGATTTCTTGTTCAGGTGGGAGAGAGGGACGATGAGTGGGCTGCAGAAGGAGGTGGGGTCGTGGTGGAGGTCAGAGTGGATGGGGAGCTCAGTCAGAAAGGCACTGGGCAGGGAATTCCCTGGCGGTCCAGTGGTTAGGGCTCTGCACTTCCACTGCAGGGGGCATGGGTTCAAACCCTGCTTGGGGAGCTAAGATCCTGAATGCCACCAGGGCAGCCCAAGAGGGGAGAAAGACAGCAGGCAGACAACAGGGAGAGGGACGGGAGATGTGAGGAAGGGGAAAACCAAGTGGAACCAGAAGACTGTCTCCCAGTCTTGTTGTTAAAATACTCCTGGATCCAGGCATCTTTGGCTTTAAAAGGCAACCCAGCCGTGTCAATCTCTATATATGGTCTTCCTTGACTGATACCCACCATGTGGGGCCCCGGACCATCCCATTGCCCCACTGCCCTTGCACTGTTGTCTCCTTCGATGTCCTTTGCCAAAAAGAGAGGACGGAGTCCAGGGCCATCCCTGACGATCAATCTAAGAGAATAATTTGGGTAAATCCTTTGCTGAGCCTTCCTGGTATTGCTTCAACCCCAGCCCTCTCCCAGACCTCATACCTCCATCAGCCTTCCACATGCTGGCATCATTGTTTAATCACCAGTCTCACCTTCCAATGCTTTAGCATAGGGGCTGAGCATCTTCATTAGCATTTCTTTACCACCCTTGCCCCTGGCATGGCAAGGCCCCTGCTCATCCATTAGTTCAGACAGTAGATGTGTTTGGAGCAGCCACAATGTGCTGGGGGTGTTCCAAGTTCTGGGAATTACAAAAGTAAACTTGGGGGTGGCCCTCACGAGTTTACTGGCTATTGGGGAGGACAGACAGCACGCCGGTAGCCCAAACACAAATATGTGATGACCGATGGTGAGCCGTACTATTAAAGACATGATCAGAGTCCAGACATGATCCTGGACTGAATGATCCAAGAGGGCTTCTTGGTGGAGGTGCTGGTTCATTCATGGAATAACAGGCTGTTTGTTGAGAATCTGGAATTTACTTTCATCCACCCAACCCCATCATTCAGTGGCCTAGAATCTGAATATTGGAGGTTTGCTCCCTGCAAACAATGGCCCTGAGAATGCCATTGACAGCTTCAGCAGTGGGGTGACCAGCTCATCCCCGTTTGTCCTGGACCTCACCACTTTTAGCATGCATAGTCTCATGTCCCCGGAAAACCCACAGTCCCGAGCAAAGCAGGAGGGTTGGTGACACGACTCCTTAAACGTGACCAGACAGCTTTCACTTGCTGCACCTGACCTAGGAGCACTGGGCTCCTGTGCAGAGACTCCAGCTCAGCAGAATTTCAGAGGCTGTGCGGGGACAATCTGGTAGGACAGGGAATTATAAAGTCAGGAGCTGCAAACCAGAACACCAGACTCAACCTTCCTCGTTTCAGCGGGTCAGTGCTGCAGACCCAGCCTTGGGCAGAGTGACAAACCACAACAGCGCTGTGAGCAGGGGTGTGGAGTGAGAAGCCAGACCTACAGGAATCTGGTGTCCGGGTCTCGCCGGCCTGTGGCCAGCACAGTCAGGGCGACCGGAAGTGACAGGAAGAGATTTCATCTCCACTGGGTCTCCTTCGAGCCCTCACTTCCCCTGGTGACCACTTGCCACGTGCTCAGAGAAAACAAGGCCAGGGCCACAGAGAGGAACCAGGGGATGGGGGCATGGGGCCAAGTTCAGATCCTGTAACCCCCGAGAGAGAAGAGATCCCGCTTGCATTGAGTGGCCAGACTGAGCAAACAAAAAGACACCCAGTTATATCTGAATTTCAGATAAATGATGACTAACTTTTTTTAGTGCAAGTATATCCTATTATTATGTGGGACTGCTTGTAAAATAATGATTTGTTTCTTGGCTGACATTCAAATTAAATTGAATCTCCCACATCTTAATCTCAACCCCGTTTCCCATTTCTGGAGAACCATTGTGCCTGGCACCTGGTACCCCCAAAGGCACCAGGCCCCAGATACAATAATGGTAACAGTTCAACAGCTATAATGCCAAGTGTTACATTTTAGCTGAAATTCACAGAATGGTCCAAATCCTACTTTTTCTAATACATGGCCACAGACTGTCTGTCCATTTTTCTGTTCATGAACATTTAGGTTGTTGCCATGTCTTGGCTGCTGTAAACAGTGCTGCTGTGAACATAGGGGTGCGTGTATCTTTTTGATTTATAGTTTTGTCTGGATATATGCCCAGGAATGGGACTGCTGGATCATGTGGTAACTCTGTTTCTAGTTAAGTCTGTACAGATTTCCATAGTGATGGAACCAACTTACCTGCCCTCCAGCAGTGTAGGAAGGTTCTCTTTTCTCCACAGCTTCTCCAGCATTTTTAGTGATGGTCATTCTGACCAGTGTGAGGTCCGTAAGAGGGATTCCCAGTGGCTGAGCAGTAAAAAAATCTGCCTGCAATGCAGGAGCTACAGGAGACACAGGTTCGATCCCTGGGTCAGGAAGATCCCCTGGAGGAGGGCATGGCAACCCACTCCAGTATTCTTGCCTGGAGAATCCCATAGACAGGGAAGTCTGGTGGGCTACAGTCCCTGGGGTCACAGAGTCGGACACGACTGAAGCGACTGAGCACACACATTCTGACCAGTGTGAGGTGGTACCTCATTGTAGTTTTGATTTGTGTTTCTCTAATAATTAGCAGTGTAGATCATCTTCACATGTACCTATTGGTCATCTGCATTTCTTCTTTGTAGAAGTATCTCTTTAGGTCTTCCGCCCGTTTTTGCTTGGGTCGTTTGTTTTGTTGAATTACATGAGCCGCTTGTGTATTTTGGATACTTAGCCCTTGACAGCCGGAGAAGGCAATGGCAAGCCACTCCAGTACTCTTGCCTAGAAAATCCCATGGACAGAGGAGCCTGGTGGGCTGCAGTCCATGGGGTCGCTACTAGTCGGATACGACTGAGCGACTTCACTTTCACTTTTCACTTTTACTCATTGGAGAAGGAAATGGCAACCCACTCCAGTGTTCTTGCCTGGAGAATCCCAGGGACGGCGGAGCCTGGTCAGCTGCCATCTATGGGGTCGCACAGAGTCGGACACAACTGAAGTGACTTAGCAGCAGCAGCAGTCCTTGTCTGTCGCAACATTGGCAAATACTTTCTCCCATTCTGAGGGCTGTCCTTTCATTTTGTTTATGGTTTCCTTTGCCGTGCAAAAGATTTTGTACATTTGATGAGGCCCCATTGGTTTTATTTTTGTTTTTATTTCTATTGCCTTGGGAGGCCACAGACTCTTATATGAAGTAGGCTAAGCATTCAAAATAAACCAAGACATCAGAGTGAACTCTGGAGTCCCCAGCTCTGTTGGATCCAGTGGAAATCTAAAACCTAAAGAGAGAGGGTACCTCTTTCTACGAACTCGGAAAGAAGCATGAGATTCTATTGTGATCTCTCTTGCAACCAAGGGTCACTCGGACTCTGGGAGAACGTGGCGGGCCACTGCAGAGCTATCTCTGGCAGTGGAGGCTGGACCAGAGGCAAGCCTTGACCAAGTCTGTGGGTAACCTGTCACAGTCAAGTCCAAGAAGGAACAGCCTCAGAGAGGGTCAGGATCCTTCAGGGCGCGACTGCAGGTCGGACTCCAGAAACCAAGAACCATGCGCACAGGCAGGAGCAGAAATGAACAGCAGGGAGACGTGAAGGGCCAGCGAGGGATCCATGCCAGGTCAGCTGAGAACAAGATCAGGAGGGAAACTGATCAGGTGAAAAACAGGCCCCAGAGTATGGTGACTTGTCCCTATGGGGCGGGCTTCCCTGGTGGCTCAGATGGTAAAGCGTCTGCTTACAATCCAGGAGACCCGGGTTCTATCTCTGGGTTGGGAAGATCCTCTGGAGAAGGAAATGGCAACCCACTCCAGTACTCTTGCCTGGAAAATTCCATGGATGGAGGAGCCTGGTGGACTACAGTCCCAGACATGAATCGGACACGACTGAGCAACTTCACTGATCCGAATGGGGTGCTAAGACCGCGACACATGGGAAATCTGACTAGACCAGTGATTCTTTTTTTTTTTTTAATTAAAAAAATTAAAAAAAAAACTTATTAGAGTGTAGTTGATTTACACTGTTGTGTTAGTTTCAGCTGAACAACAAAGTGATTCAGTTACACATAGATTCATTCTTTGCATATTGAGGAGAGTTCCTTCTGCCATGCAGTAGGTCCTTGCTGAGTATCTACCTTATACATAGCGGTGTGTGTATCTTACTCTCAAGCTCCTGATTTATCCCTCCCTGCCTGCCCCCCACCATGTTTGCCCTTTGTTAACTGTTAAGTTTGTTTTTGACATCTGTAAATCTGTTTCTATTTTGTAAATAAGTTCATTTGTATCATTTACAAAATCAGACTGTATGCAAAAGTGATTCTACATATGATACTTGTCTTTCTGTCTGACTCGCTCCCCTTAGTATGATAATCTCTAGAGCCATGCACGTCGCTGCAAATGGCAACTGTTCTGTTCTATTGGCTGAGTAATACTCTCTTATATATATGTACCGCATCTCCTTTTATCCATTCATCTGTCGATGGACATTTAGATTGTTCCCATGTCTTGGTTAGGTATCTTTCTGAATTACAGTTCGGGTATATCTCCAGGAGGAGGGTTCCCGTTTCTCCACATCCTCGCCAGAACTTACTGTTTGTAGATTTTGGATGATGGCTCTGACAGGTGTGAGGTGATACCTCATTGCAGTTTTGATTTGTATTTCTCTGATGATTAATGATGTTGATCATTCTCATGTAGTTTTTGGTCATCTGTATGTCTTCTTTGGAGAAGTGTCTGTGTAGATTTTCAGCCCGTTCTTTCATTGGGTTGTTTGGTTCTTTTGCTATAGAGTTGTGTGAACTGTTTATATATTTTGAAGACTAATCCTTTGTTCGTCACTTCATTTGCAAATATTATGCACCCCATCCCCACCCCCTGCCGCTCCATCCTGTGGGTTGCCAATCGGGGGTAAGTTTGTCCCCTGTAGGATGGTTGGTAAAGTCTGGGAACATTTGGGGGTGTCACACAGGTGGGGTGTGAGTTGCGTGGCATCAAGTGAGCTGAGGCCAGGCTGCCCCTCACCACGCTGCCTCCTACAGCAGCACCGTGCAGCACGCTGCAATGCATGTCAGCTCCACGCAGCCAAGGATTATCCAACCCCAAACTTGAGAAACCCCAGGACAGACTGCGTCAGTGGTGTAACAACACGCTTCCTCGTGAGCGACCTCTGAGGAGGGACTAACCTACCTGGAGCTGCCGGTCTCCACGTTCTGCACGCCCAGCTGTTGTGTGAACAGGACACTCTCAAAGCTGGAAGGACCACAGAGAGTGAGAAATACGAGAGCAGAGATTCTCTAACCAGTCACCCCCGTGGTCATTTTGCCAAAGCGTGTGTTTATTGACCAATTACAGCAGAGATTTACAGAGTGGAATTATGCTTTCACTGAAGTAGGGCCAATACCCTTCCCTCCCAAGCCACCAGTGAGCTCTGTGACCAGGGACAAAGTTAGCTAATAGAGCTGGGTGTTCACGGGGCCCGGGGATTTATACTTTAATTGTCTCCACGGCTCCCTGTCTCACAGAGGTATTTGTCTTGGTACATGGACACCAACAGCGTGCCATAACATTACACAGAGGATTGTTATGGTTTTTATTCTTTAATTATTATTTCATCTGTAATTATAGGCAAGACCAGTTTATTATTGAGAAATCCTTGAAAACATTTTAATTGAAATGGTCAGCAGCCTTTCACTGATCCAGTCCCACAATAGACCCTGGCAACCAAAGTGTGTCCAACTAATGGATTAAGAAGGAGAGTCCCTGTTCTAAACCAGAGCATAAGTGTTATTTAAAATTTTGGGTTTAAGTGTGTTTTTTTTTTTTTTAAGATTTATGGCACAGTTGAAATGAGGTCAAGTAGAAGCACTAAAGAATTTAATTAGAAATGTCTTCGCATGCCCTGCTCCTTGCATAGGTTGTCCCTGGAGGGCTTGGAGTCATTCGAGATGGAGTATACTTTTTCTTTTTTTCTTTCTTTAACTCCTAATAAGAAGGAGCTCTGATCTCCTGCCGTGTCTTCAGTGGGGAATGCTGGGGATCTAGACAGCAGAGGCCGAAAAGGGAACAGTAGCGGGGCAAGGAAAGGGACGAGGGCCTTTCAGCTGGCCTCCGCAAAAACATCATTCATTTATACAAAACATCTCCTGAGCACTTTGTCTGTCTCAACCTGGTGCAAGGGGCTGGAAACCCTGATGGGAGCAAGATGCTGTCTGTACTCTCAAAGATCTCCTGGCTGAACACAACAAACAGAGGGGACTAAGCAAACATGAGAAAACAGCGCCGTTGCTTAAACATCTTGGGAAGCATGGGCAGGATTCAGCGGAACCCAAAGGCAGGAGTGCTGGCCCTTCCCTGGAGAGCTCACTGGAAGGTGTGGCCTGGGATCTGGGCCTTGAAGGATGTGTAGGAGTTCTCGGTGGACCTAGAGGAGGGAGATGCAGGGAAAGGAGACTCCATGGAGAGGACACAGTCTGTTCCCTGAAACAAACATCGGTGAGGATGGCTCAGCAGAGCTGAGTGGTGGTCAAGCATTCTTCAGGACCTAGAAGGCCAAGTGGGAGCTATGGCAATTAAGTGCGCTCTGGCAGAGGAGAGGCCAGAAAGCCATTCAGTTTGGAAATCAGGTGCCTGAGCTGGGAGGTCTCCCCTACCCTTTAAGCTCAGGCTATGCCCGACTCCCCACTCCAACATGGACTATGGAAGCGTCAGGGTTTCAGCCCCTGGCTGGGCTCAGTGGAGTTCCGGGATGATGGTGCTGGTACCACTAAGGAGGGGATCTCGAGAAGGGGAGGGGAAGGATATCCAGGCTCTGGGAGGCTTGGCTGGCATTTGGTGCTGGGAAGGGGTTTCCTGCCCTTCCTTCTGCCGCCAAATTCCACTGTCAACGAACAGACCAACTAGAGACAGTGACTGTGACTCTGATTGCTATTGTGTGTGTTAGTCACTCGGTCGTGTCTGACTCTTTGTGACCCCATGGACTGCAGCCCACCAGGCTCCCCTGTCCATGGAATTCTCCAGGCAAGAATACTGGAGTGGGTAGCCTTTCCCTTCTCCAGGGGATCTTTCCAACCCAGGGATTGAACCCGGTTGTCTTGGATTGCAGACGGATTCTTTACTGCCTGAGCCACCTACTACCAGCGGCTATCGTGTGCCTAGGGTGCTGGGTGTTTTCTCTATTATCTTGACTATGTATAACAACCCTCCATGGTCTAGGATTTTTAGACATTTGCCTTCCTTGCTGCTCTTCAGGGAAGAACTGTCAGCTGGTGTTAACTAAATCAATTCTTCTCCCTACTTACTCTGGAGCCCATGCGTGGAGCTGCCCACATGAGAAGCAGCTTGATGCAAATCAAGGCTCACAGTTAGACTGGCTGCTTCGGTGGCTGCCACTGTGAGGCCCATGTGGGGAAAAAAAAAATCTTCTTTGTTTACACCATGGGTGGCTTCTGTCTTGGGTTTATATTCTCGTGGGCCAGACATCTTCCAAAGCAGGCGTTAAGAGAGGTAAATTGACTTGCTGTTGCTTTGAGGATTCCTCCAGGGCATCTCAAAGTAAACTCTGCATATGCTCGATGTATCAGTCAGCTTCTGCTGCATAACAAAGCACCCTCTCCCCCAAAATGTAGCAGCTTAGCAGCAATCATATCTGTCTGTAGGTCGAGGGTCAACTGATCCAGGCTGGGTGTGGTTGGCTCTAGGATATGGATTGGGTTCATAGCTACTTGATGTGACTCTCATTTTTTTGGGGGGAGGGGGGACTAGTGGTTCCCTTGTGGTAGGAGGCAGGAGTGTGAAAAGGCAGAACTAGCAATGCAAGGACACTTTAGTCCCCTGCTTGTCTGTTTGCTCATATCCCACTGCAAAACAGGTTCCATGGCCAAGTCAATGGTGAGCCTCATGTAGCTGAATTGCTTCTTACCCACCTAGGTCAGGAATGACTGAGGTACTGGGTGGATTCTACATCTGGGGTATTCGTATCAGCTAGCCCTCTGCCACACAAGCCAAGGCAGAGGCTGTCACTACCTGCTTAAGGCTGGGACTGAGCTTCACCAGTGTGTATCTATAGGCCTAAGAAACACACCCTGTGGCTCTTTATTTGAAAGGGGCCTGGAGCAGACTTTTGCAAAATAAGTTGCTTTTCTAGATGAATCTAACTCTTCCTGCATTTGAAAAATAAATGTGCACTAAAAGTAATTAACGCATGTTGGTTCATGAATAATACACTATTTTACAACTATTTGCCGAGCATAATGAGACAAGCTACTAAATTGACAATGAATGTTCTATTATGTGATTGCCAACTGTTTTATAAGATATTGAACATATTCATTTCTTCTGCCATCGTGTGTATTATCAAGCTATTGCTTTTTAATAAATTAATTTTCCAGACATCTCTGGGGTCTTTGTTGGAAATCTGGCTGAGGGCGAAAATAAAATTGATTGTGTGGTCTGCGCAGAACTATCAGTGTTTGCTGGCTTACAAACAAAGTGTCACCACTGGCTGCCCCTGAAGCAGACCCTGCGTGTGGCACGCAAGTGTAAGGGAGATGCCTCTTCAGCCCAGGATGGTGTGAAAAGCCCCAGTGCTGCCTTGAAAATAAGAAGGTTGCTTCCCCTGTCAAGGTCTTTGGAGGCTGGGCAGATCTCTGTGAGCAGTTTCTTAAAATATTTAATGAAAGCAAAAATTAGCATTCAGTCCTATTCTGTTCTGCATGCTTATTTTTAAATCTGCTTGTCTACTATTCTTGAAACATCAGTGTTACTTCGTTGGGGAGTTTTCTTGGCATCCCAGCCCCTCCCAGTGAGGCACAGCGGGGTCTTCTCTCTGCTGATCCCACATATCTGCATTTATTCCATCAAGGCCTCCATCAAGGGTACTTTCACTGTGATGCACCCCAGCCCCGCAGCTCTGGGAGAAGGCATCCACATCCCTCTGTAAAGGGAACGCTCAGGGCCAGTAGGTAAAGTCCAACGTGATCTTGTCCCCGTGCAGCTGTGTAAGGGTCCTGGATCACCTATTTTTGGATCTGCTTGCAGTCCCCAGTCTGAGCTCCAGGGTAATGCAGTGTATTTCTCTCTCTGCGTTTCACAGTGTGACACAGGAACTGCAATAGGAAGTGCTTGACAATCGTTTGCTGAGTGAATACGTGGCCCATCCTACACGTTTTGTTGCTGTTCAGTCACTGAGTCGTGTCCGACTCTTTCTAGCCCCATGGACCGCAGCATTCCTGGCTCTTCTGTCCTCTACTATCTCCCAGAATTTACTCAGATTCATGTCCATTGAGTCGGTCATGCCATCCAACCATCTCATCCTCTGTCACCCCCATCTTCTCCTGCCCTCAATCTTTCCCAGCATCAGAGGCTTTTTCAAAGAGTCAGCTCTTCACATAAGGTGGCCAAAGAATTAGAGCTTCAGCTTCAACATCAGTCCTTTCAATGAATATTCAGGACTGATTTCCTTTAGGATGGACTGGTTTGATTTCCTTGTAGTCCAAGGGACTCTCAAGAGTCTTCTCCAACACCACAGTTCAAAAGCATAAACTCTTCGGCAGTCAACCTTCTTTATGGTCCAACTCTCACATCCATCCATACATGACCACTAGCAAAACGATAGCTTTGACTATACGGACCTTTGTGTGCAAAGTGGTATCTCTGATTTTTAATATACTGCATTGATTTTCCATTATTTAGGCAAAGATCCTTCTTCACTGCATGAAAACTAAGAATGGCCTGTCTTTATGGTAACACTTTTCCAACGTTAATTGAACTGGAGTGTTATTTCTGAGATTTCTGCTGTGTCTAATCCTATCAAATACAGGGTTCAGTTTGTGGGGAGAGCTTAGCTGTGTGATCACAGGGTGCCATAGAGAATAACTCTGGACATGTTTATCTGGCTATTTTGGTGTTTTCATTTATCTGATTTTTACCAAACCTCACACATGGTCTTGTGACATGGGTGCCAGGCAGGGAAGGCTTAAGCCCCAAACCTGTGCCTAATGTTGGGTTAAACATGCTTCTAAGAGTCTTCTCAATTAACTCCCTCATGGTCTAGACTGGATATTGGACTATATTGGGACTCCAGCTTTCTTTATATAATAGGGAGATTGTCAAGTTAATTAGGGAACATCCAAATCCTGAAATATTAATTCAACCAAGAGGAGTTAATAACGTGGAGATGTTCTCGTACGAAGTCTGTACCTGTAGAGAAGTTTAAGGTAAGCGTGAGAGCAGGAAGGACACTAGCCTCGATTCCCGTCTCCCCGTGTTCACACCTTGCCAGCACAGCCACTTTAGGAGATCACAGTGCATTTTGTCTTTTTTTACGCATATATTGTCTACATGGTTATCTTAACACCATTATAATACTTTTCTTCCTGCTCTCTTTTCACAGTATGAATAGTCCTTTCTCTGCTGTGCTGAAGTGAGCCTGTAGACAGAAAGATAGGCAGGCTGATGTCTGATAGACACACAATAATACATAGACAAAAATCACACTCAAATCAAATGGGCAAAGTGTTTTCCCTCTGTGCTTGCTGCTGAGACCTCGGTCTTCTGTCCCATGGTGTACGTCATTTTATTTTCACGTCTGCCAGCTTTTAGGACCTAGACCACACTCCTCTAATGCTTTCTCCTGGTGCACATCTGATGTTAGCTTAGAAAATAAAATGCAGCCAGAACTTACATCCACTGTTCCCCCTCAAAACCAGGCTGGAATACCAAAATGGTGCCATGTCCCTCCCCATCCTCAGCCAGGTCATTAAATGATCTCCCAGCCATGCTGGGCTTGGGGTGTGCCAGTATTCTGTTCCAGAAGAGCCTGCTGGCACAGAGCAAGTCCGGGGGGTGGGGCGCTGGGGAGGCGTTCTGTCTGGTTTTCACATCCAGGTGGCGACAGCACCTCCACTGTTCCTCCTGTTCTGCCTGGAAGCTACTTTTTCCCGTGTTCCCAGAGGTCAGACTAATGTGCCTACACCAAAGAACATGACATTTCTGATTTTAATTTGCTTTGGGGGTGATTTTAAAATAGATATTTGAACCAGATCAGCCTGACAAAGAACAGCCAATTTTAGACACGTGACATTTGTAAGTTTGGGGCAAAGAAACATGACAGAAGGCGTGCCTACCACCAGAGCATTAGAAAAAGACATTACTTAGGGGAGGAGTCAGTAAGATGCGCAACCTTGACTTCACACTCATTCCTCCCCCCAAAAAAAGTGCATCCATGGATCTCAGGGGCCCACCTTGCTGTTAAATAAGTGTAATTTGTCCAGGAAAGCTGGCCTCTCATCCTAAGATGTTAGATTCAGAAAGGCCACTCCACCATGGGAAACTGACATCCATTACAAGCCTCTTTTAACCACTGTTCCAGGCTTGACTGATTCTTTCATTTTTAAAAGGAACCACATGTGTTCTTTCTGTCACTGCCAGTGGCACCCACAGAAGCCAGGCCAAAGGACAGAAGTCATGGCTGAATCAGAGTGCCGGAAAGACCTCCCCTTGGCCTCCTCCTGTGTCCCTTTCTCAGAAAGGTCCTGTGTAAGTCAGTCCTAAAAAGTTAACAGGGATGTTTCTCAAAGTGAGCGCTTCTCTACACATTCTTCAGGAAGCATAGGATTAAATGCTAACATTCTCAATGGGTGATTGATGTTTACCTTGGTGTCGCGTGTTTATTATAATTTTTTTCCCATAAGCAACTATCCTGCAAATTGATAAGAGTCTTTTAATTAGATGGTAGGGCTGTGTGCTTAACACTGCATGCAAAAGGCCTATAAAAACAGAGTGAATTTTAACAGGTAGGCTGCCTCCGGCTCAGAGCTGCAGAAATCAGCTCCTTCCAGGGGAAGGTGAACTGAAGGCCTGTCTCACCGCAAGTCTGGAAGCACCTTCCACCATGCCGTGGAGTGAGGGAGTCAGAGAAAGGTCTGGTGAAGCTGCTTCCCCCGGCTTTTACTGATGAAGCTTGTGGTATAAGTACCAGGGGCTCACACTGGTGGTGTTCTTATTTAGACCCAAAGTAGGTGGAGGAATTAGTTTGATGGTTTTCTTATTCATATCTCCTTGCTAGATGCTGTACTTTGTATACTTTCTTCCCAATTGGAAAGTAACAAAACTCAAAATTTTTACAAATTGAAATGTAGTTGATGTATAATGCTGTGTTAGGCTCAGGTATACAGCAAAGTGATTCAGTTTTATAATTTTATATATATATATATATATTTCTTTTTCATATTCTTTTCCATTATATATTACTACAAGGCATTGAATATAGTTCCCTATGATATATAGAGTAGGTCCTTGGCGATTATCTATTATACATATAATAGTGTGTATCTGTGAATTCCAAATCCCTAGTCTATCCCTCCCCCCTCCCCACTTTCCCCTTTGGTAACCATAAGTTTGTTTTCTGTCTGTGAGTGTACTCATGTTTTGTAAAAAGAAGTTCACATGCAGAATATTTTAGATTCTACATTAAGTGGTATCATATGGTATTGATCTCTAGGTCCATCCGGGTTGCCGCAAATGGCATTATTTTGTTCTTTTTATGGCTGAGTAATATTCCATTTTATATGTGTACTGCATCTTCTTTATTCATTTGTCTGTCGATGGTCATGCAGGTTGCTTCCCTGTCTTGGCCACCATAAATAGTGCTGCTATGAACATTACAAGTTTGTGTATCGTTTCAAGTCAGTTTTCTCTGGATATGTGCCCAGCAGTGGGATTGCTGGATCGTGCGGTAGCTCTTAGCTTTCTGTGGAACTCCGCGCTGTCCTCCACAGTGGTTGTACCAAGTTGCATTCCCATGGGCAGTGCGGGAGGGCTCCTTTCTCTCCACAGCCTCTCCAGCCTTTCTTGTTTGCAGACGTGTTCATGATGACCGTCCTGACTGGTTGTGAGAATGCCAGTGGCGACTTGCATTCCTCTGATGATCAGTGATGTTGAACAGCTTTCCGTGGGCTTTTTGCCCACCTGGACATCTTTTCTGGAGGTGTAAATATTCCCCTTAAGGGTTTTTGGATGAGTATATGTGCTTAGAATAACGTAAAACATATAACTTTACTTTTCCAACAGTCTGTTTCCTTAAAACCTCACGTTGACAGAGGTCAGGGAGATAAACAAAATCAATACTTCCATTTATCATTTGGTTCAAACTTTTTGCAAGCAATAATAAAACAAAAAGTGGAAAGGGACTTGGCGTCCGTCCGCAATCTGGGTTCTGCAGGGGCTGGGTGTGAGCACTCAAGGTTAAGGGAGTGCCGAGGTGGGAGGTAAGTCACTGCGGGCTTGGCAGCATTACTGCTGCTGCGGAGGAAAGGCTCTTATGGAAAGCTGACCTGGCCCATGCCGGCGGGAGGGCTGCCTCTGCACACACCACAGCGGGGGGAGAAGTTCAGACAGAACTGCCAGGGACCCCAAGTACTCTCTCACACCTGCCCCTGTGGGGCGAGACCCTCAGACCCCCACTCTCTTCCTGTGGAACTCAAAAGTTGTTTCGCTGGTATAGTGTGTCAGCCCAAGAGAACCTTCTGGAGGATCAGCCATTGGGCCCGAGTCAGCCCACAGCTGAGCCAGAACGCTGCCAGAGGCAACCGGCACGTTTTACAAGCATTGGCACGTTCTCTGCCTTTATAACTTTTACCTCTGGAATGTTATTGGGCATACTTTCATTGTAGAAAATGCGGGGAACACGGACAGGCGTAGAGAGGAAAAGGCACGTATGTGTCCTCTGCCCGGAGACGACCACTGTTAACACCTCCCAGCTCGCGCTCTTGCAATATGTAATTTACATGCACAGAAACACAATACCTTATAGACTTTTATAACCTACATCTTTCACTTAATATGTTAAAAACATCTTTTCACTTAATTGAATTTTTTCCAGAACATCATGGTTGTCAGAGAGCCCTGACCCCTATTGTTGGACATTTAAATTGACCTCGGCTATTTATTGTTGTCATCATTGTTGTTATTATTATTAATCATTGTTTTAAGAAAAACATGTCTCTATATCCTGGAGAGCAATGCCCTGTTAACAAAACACTATCTTTAAAAAACAACAACAAAAAAAACCCCAGTGGCCTGTGTTCAAAACATTTGAAATTAAACACATTTAAATCATGTTTAGTAACTGTACTTCTCAGATCCATTAGTATGTTAATGGAGTTTTTGAATTCCCAAACTCCTGATATGTGTATGCATACACACATATACACAGTCACCCATACACACCTATCATCTGTGCAGACTAGGAGAACTGCCCTGCTTCAGAGTTCTAAAATTTAGAACTTGAATTTCTAGGTCAAGGGGTCTGGAGTTTGTATTACTAATAATGCTTACTGTGATTTTAACTAGTACTTCTTAATATCATTGCTAATAATACCAGTTGTTCAGTTGAGATCATATCTACCTTTCCGTCTATATGTTGCTTTTTTCCCATGCCTTTTACTTCTCTATTTTGAAGAGAAGGCTGAAGCTGTGAAGGCTTTGGGACTATTTAGGGAGATTTATACAGGCTTCTAGAAGGTTCTGAAATCTTGTTCAGGAAATGGGATGGTCTGACTGAAATTCTCCCTAAATCATCCAAGAAGGAATTTAGCCTCTGTCCTGAAATGAGCTTGAAGGCAGCCACTAGTGACAGTGAAAAGCTAGGGCTTCATCATCAGCCCTTCACATTTAGGCCCCACCAGGTAAAGCTCCCTCAGGACCAAGTCTAAGGGGCTAGCCATGCCTCAGCAAACCGCACAAAGAATTCTGAACACACGCCGTCCCGGCCAAGACAGTCTTCAGACTTGCCCAGTAGGTCCTGAAACAGCCAAGCAGTGAACACCGTGATGCCTTCAAACGCTGGCAAAACCAGCTGACCCGGAGTTGAGCTGGGTTCTGTCATGGTCAGCCCTTTCGGGTTTTGCTGACACAACGCTCCTGCCCTCTCCTGTCCCGGTTACAGAAGCAAGAGCTTTCTGTCCCAGGAAACTTTCATGGCCAGCCCCGAGAAGAAGGCCGCCAAACCCCAGACAGGCAGAGTATCGGGGCAAAATAAACCAACCGCCAGCACGCACACCTGCCCTGCTCCAGGAAACTCTGGGCAGAGGCCAAAAACAGCCCTGTGGACAACCCGGAAAAGGTTTCCCGACAGGAGGCAACCCAGAGGCTTAAAAACGCCCCCGTTGTTTGACCCTACAAACAATGTAGGGCTCCAAATAACTCTCTTTAAAATCCATGGTAAGAAATAAATCAAACTGGTCTCCCCAAATCTTACGCACTTCTGTTTATTAAAGCATTATATGTATTCATGACAATACAGTAGTGAGGGAAACAGCACTCCAGGAACAGTGCAAGGCTTGGGTAACTATGGTGAACCTGTTCTCTAGATGCAGGATCGTAGGGGTAGTAGAAGAGGTATCCAGAATTTATTTACTTTAAAATATATAAAACTGTATGTGGAGTATAATTGCATTATATAAAACTGAAAAGATACAAATAAACTCAACTGAATTTTTCAAAAAGAGAGAAGGGGAATACATACATCAGAACAGTCACCGTGGTTGTCTTTGATGGGTGAGGCTGTGGGGATATTTGTTTGCCTGATGTTTTCCCCCAAGTTTAAATGCTGAACGTACATTTCAACTTTCTAATGAAAACAGCAAACAGTAATACATTTTGTAGAAAAAGTTATTATTCAGCAGATTTCTAAGAACAACTGTATTTAAATACAATGACAGACCTACCCCCACCTCCAGCCAATCTCACAAGTCATATTTAAAGAGTATAGAGAAAGAATAAAACTATACTCGAGTGGATTACTAATGAACACCCATTTGTTCAGCTTAGAAAAAATCTAAACAAGTAAGTGCATAGAAAGTAAAACAAGGGAGAGATGAAGTTGGAGGGGTAAGAGAAACCGCAAATGCATCCTGGGGTTGGGACAAGGGGCTCAGAGAGGTTAAGTGACCGGGACAACATCACACAGGAAGCGGCGGCCCTGATCTCAGGTGGCCTCGGTCTGCAACGGCTTGGAGCGGGTCTTGGTTCCCCAGCTAGAGATGGGCTGGGTCATGGCAGTGAAAATCACCAATCCCAGCCTAGTACTAGACCGGCGGTCAGTGACAAGGGCCTGCACTTTCCACTGTACAGGAAGGAATTCCCACAAAGACAGAAAGTAGTGAAACAAAGTATCATTAGGAGGAAAGAGAGTACAGGACGTGAAGATAGACACAGGGGCAGACTCAGAGGGAGAGGCCCTGAGTCACACCCTCGTGGCCATTCGAATTACTTTCATGGGGTATTTCTTCCGGGTTTCCTTTGGCCAGTCATTCTGATGTGCCTGGTTCACAGTTTGTATGTGGTGTATCTCAGGATCCTCCCACGTGTGCACACCCATCTCTTAGCCAAGATGGATTTTACCGAGACGGTGTCTGGGTAGAACATCCCTTGACATGACTCCTGTTTGGCCTCCAACGAACCTTTTCTGCGCATGTCTGGGTGGGGAGGTCTCCTGACTTTGAGAACGAGAAATATGTGCTCTGGGCAGGGCCCAGACTTCTCCCTGAATTGTCCTGCTTTTCTTGTCTTGGAGGTTCAGTCCAGAGGGATGAATCTCCAATCACTTTACCCTGGAAAGGGGCCATCCGCCTCCTTGAAATATTTGATTGAAATATTTTCCTCACTGGTGAAAAGGGGACAGTGACATTTCATTCAAAACTCGTGAGGTTTAAATGAGCAAAAACAGCATTTCAGGTTATGTGTTTTGCACAAAGTACTGGTAAGCACTCAGGAAATAATAATTTATCAAAGTGGACTTTCTCACCTAAGGGACCCAACATCCAATGAGAAATTGTCATGACTCCAAAGTAAAACAACCATCCCCTAGTGAACCTCAGATAAAACCAGAAGCTGGAGGAGGACGGAGTCTCTTCCATCTGAGTGAGTGGTGAAGGGCGTCTGTCTGCACAGACCTATTAAGATGCCGCAGGCCCTGGCCTTGGGAACAGGTCAACTTAGAGGGGAGACGGTCATTCCCAGCGGTGTGATGCCTGGAAGCAGGCCGCACTTCAGCCAGGGGGTGAGTACGGAAGCCAGAAGGAGCCATTCTGGTTTGGGCCGGCACGCAGATGGGGCCCAGGTCATGCTAGCGTTGGTGACGGAAAAGGTACCAAAGGCAGGACGCTTACTGCTGGAGTCATGGGATAAAGATGTCCTGACGTGGCTGATGTTTTCCCGCCCAGACAGAATGCAGACTCACCTAAAACGTCCATTCTAATTACAACCGTGAACTTGGCCCAGTGGGAAAACAAAAGACAAAATGCTTGTACTTTGAATAAGGAGACTGGTTGCTTGGGGTATTTTATGTAAGTTGTTATAAACTGTGACAATAGGAAGTGAAAATGTTTAAAAAGCATTAAATACCAGCACCCAGGGCTGATGAGGTCGTTACACACACTCACACGCACACACCAACCACCCAGAAATATGCACCTTCTGCTGGCTGCAACCCTTCCACATCGCACATGGAGGTAAGCAGCAAAAGCCAGATAAGAGCTGTTAGACCCAAGAGCTTCAGGGGTGCCTATGAATGCTGGAGAGGACAGTCAACAGAAGGGAAGAGCTGTATGAAGACAGATGCTAGTTGCACTATTAGTTCTAACAGCAAAAATTAGAAATAGCCAGAATGTTCCAGAGCAAGGGACTCCCAGTGACGCCCCCGACCCAGCAACATGACACAGGAGGACTCCATTAAAATAAGTGACGATGGAGAAAGAAAGTGATTTGAGGGGAAACCAAGGACTATGAAACAGAATAGAAAAACCTCTGTTAGGAGAGTGGAATCTGACTGAGCCTCTTTTCCATTTTAGAAATTGCCTTTATCATTAGTACAGCATCTCATCAAGTAGAATTCAGAGAAGTTTTTTTCCGTCATCATGTGGATAATATTTTGTGATATTGTTTATTATTCTAAAATGAATTCAAATGAGTTTGGATACGTGGAAAGGCACAAAAAGTAACAGGGTAAATATCGTTATTTTTTCCTGAATTAATTTTTAAAAGTTTTTTTTAAAAAAGAATTTTATTGGAATACAGTTGATTTATAATGTTGTATTAGTTTCAGGTGTAGAACAGTGAATCGGTGACACACATACATATACCCGCTCTATTTCAGATTCTCTTCCCAGGTAGGTTATTACGGGATTAGTGAGCGCAGCTCCTTGTGCTCTGTGGCAGGTCCTTGTTACCCATCTGTCTTACGTGTTCAGTTCAGTTCAGTCGCTCAGTCGTGTCCGACTCTCCGCGACCCCATGAATCACAGCACGCCAGGCCTCCCTGTCCATCACCAACTCCCGGAGTACACTCAAACTCATGTCCACAGAGTCGGTGATGCCATCCAGCCATCTCATTCTCCGTCGTCCCCTTCTCCTCCCGCCCCCAACCTTTCCCAGCATCAGAGTCTTTTCCAGTGAGTCAACTCGTCTCATGAGGTGGCCAAAGTATTGGAGTTTCAGCTTCAGCATCAGTCCCTCCAATGAACATCCAGGATTGATCTCCTTTAGAATGGACTGGTTGGATCTCCTTGCAGTATAAGGGACTCTCAAGAGTCTTCTCCAACACCACAGTTCAAAAGCATCGATTCTTCGGCGATCAGCTTTCTTCACAGTCCAACTCTCACATCCATACATGACCACGGGAAAAACCATTGCCTTGAGCTGTGTGTATATGTCAGTCCCTATCTCTTCACGTATCCTCTGCTCCCCCCTCCCTTTGGCAACCATAAATTAGGTTCCGAGGATCAGGAAAAAAGTTCATTTGTATAATACTGCTATTTTAGATGCTTTTTTAAAAATGTAAATTTCTTTGGGGATATATATATATGTATACATCTATGGCTGATTCACTCTGCTGTACAGCAGAGACTAACACAGCACTGTCAAGCAGCTATGCTTCAACCAAAGTTCACGTAGAAGGTGAGCTTCTCGACATGGTGCCTGCTGGGGGCCCGAGCGTGCAGCCACTTTGTGCCGGGCTTCGGGGCCCAGCGCCGACCTGAATGAAAGTAGTCAGGCCCCCTTCATGGAGGTTCAAAACAAAACCACCCATCACCCCATTTTAAAGAGCAAAACCACAAGCCACAGCTTCAGTCACTGCCGCGGCCGCTTCAGTTTCGTGTCTCCTATCAGTGGTGGAAGGGTGTCCCTGCGAGCCGTGCGCGTGGACGCCGGCGGCCTTTGGTGTCAAGACGCAGGGAGAGACAGCAGCTCACTGCAGGAGCCCGGTGGGGACTCTGGCTCCCTCTCGCTGGCCTGGGTGGAGGCCGTGGCCCTGGTGCCGTGGTGCCAGATCCTGGCCACTGAGTCCCCCGGAGGCCAAACCCAGGGAGGGAAGCCGGGCACAGACCTGCTCAGAGCCAAGCAGGAGAGGAGGTCTGTGGGGCCGGGCCCGTGCTGCCAGGTGAACGGCACAGACAGAACGGGCAGGGTTCGCCCCAGACGCGGGGCACCAGGAGGAGAACCAGGCCCTGGGCCTTGTGAACAAGCCCCTCATATCCATTTACTCACGGATGTGCACGGGGGTCTGCAGCACCCTTCCTGCAGCGGGGTGCAGTGGGAGGGACAGGGGCTTGCAGACTACTGTCCTGGACCCGAGGCTGACTCTGCTCCTGTGGTCCCCAGCCAGGGCGCTGTGGGCAGGTGGCTCTGTCAGTCTCATCATCTGAGCGCAAAGTAAGAAGGTGGGGGTAGCTTTAGCAGAGGTTTTCAGCTCTGTTACCACTCCAGGCTCCCACTATTGGGTTTCATGCCCTTCTTTTGTCTGCCCCTCCAATTACCTTGTCTGTTTTCAGTTGTTTTAGTGGAGTCCTCACATATCATCGTGCTGGGGCGGGGGGCCACAGAGTGGCAACTGGCACATAATAAATAGTACCTGAAAATAGCGGTGGTGATCGTGGAAGGCTAGGTTTACGTTACACACATATACACACACACACACACACGCATGTGTACACAGAGTAACATATGCCTATGTATTACATGCATGCGTGTTACACACATACAGCACATATATGTGTGTTTCTGTGTGATGTGTCTACATATATGCACCATGACAGGTGGTAAGAAATAATCCTGGGCTTAACTAAGCAAAAAAGCAAAAAGGAGTGAGGCTTTATGCTGAACACTTGCTCACCCGTCCAGGAATTGCCCCACAGCATCAGCCAAGGAAGTGAGACGTGTCTGGCAGGAGCAATGACCCACAGGGACTGGCATCGTCTGACCCCGTGGATTCAGGGCGCAGGGGGAGAGAGGAGGCCTGCTTTTGTTCTGGGCGGGGTCTCTGGTTATCAAGCAAGCTGGAGAACTTTTGGTCAAGTTGATGATGACCTTGAGTACTGTGACCACTGCTGTAGACCCAGGATCTAGGCATTTTATAGCTCTAACTGTGGTGGGGGTGTCCCCCTAAAGGTTGAATTTCCGTAATGTGGTGCTCGGTGTATGTCTGCTGGGTGCATGGCTGTATGAAGACTTGGTCTGTATGACTTAGCTTTTCACTGAAGTACAGTTAATTTACAGTGCTGTGTTAGTTTCTAGTGTATAGCAAGGTGATTCAGATATATATATACAATTCTAGTTTATTACAAAATATTGAATGTAGTTCCCTGTGTTACATAGTAATTAGGACATTGTTGTTTGTCTATTTAAATATAGTAGTGTGTATCTGCTAATCTCAGACTCCCAATTTCTCTCTCCTAACCCCTCCTGCTACCCTTTGGTGCCCACGCTTGTTTCCTATGTCTGAGAGTCTGTTCTAGAGATAGGCTTGTTTGTACCATATTTTAGATTCTACCCATGAGTGCTGTGATATATGGTGTTCATCTGACTGACCTCACTTAGTGGGATAACCTCTAGGTCTACCCGTGTTGCGCCATGGCATTCTTTCGTTCCTTTTTATGGCCGAGTAATATTCTCTTCTCATCTCCTCTACCCGTTCCTCTCTGTATGGACATTTAAGTGGCTTCCTTGTCTTGGTTATTGAGGATCCTGCTGCTGTGAATGTAGGGGTGCGTGTATATTGTGAAATCCTGGTTTTGTCTGGGTGTGTGCTCGGGAGTGGGCTTGCGGGATCCTAAGGCGGCTCTGGTTTTAGCTCTTTAAGGAAACTCCTCGGTGTTCCCCACAGTGGCCGGACCAGTTTGCATCCCACCAGTGGTGCTGATGGGTTTAGGGAGCTCTTGGTTGAGGGGGGTGCTCGCCTCCTCTGGTCAAGGTCCCTCAAGGATTCTGTTAAGGGGAGATACAGCTAGATGGGAGGACGGAGCCAGGCTGTGGACCCCTGGAAAGCAGCGGTGTCTGAGTGAACAGAGCCAGAGGCCCCAGACAGACAGTGTTGGGATGGAGACTGGTGACACGCGCCCCTGCCCCTGCCTTCCTGGTGTGTGAGCAGAAGCATCATCTCCACGTGCCCGGCAGCCCTTCCTGCATCCCTGCGGGAATGGTCTGGCAGCCCAGGAGTGAGTGATGCAGGACCAGGGGCAAAGGGCCTCAAACCACCCCCATCCTCAGCACAGACACTGCCTCCTCACCGAGAACCTGGTCATCACACGGGGAACACATCGTGGGGACTGAAATGACCCACCATGTGTAATAACAAAACTTCTTAAAGTGAAATTTAACAACAGTCATTTTTCTCTTTCTCTCTTCAACAGAAAATATGATGCTGGCATGCTAATCGCGTGAGACAACTCGGCCCGCAGACAGCCACAAAGCACAAAAACAAAACACTCAGAGAAGACACGAGAATGGCGTTTTCCTGGCGTCTACAAGAAGCGCTTTATTTTTTCCTCTAGATTGCTTTTCTAAAAAAACAAAAACAACAACAACAACAAAAAACCCCACAAAACTGGAACAAACATTTAAAGGAACAAGACAAACTTCAGGTGATGATATTCAAGCATGTTCTTTTATTAAGCGTAGATGGAAGGGACGCGAGGACGTGGAAGCAGGATGCTAAACAGATATGCGGGGGGCTGCGCACCTCTGTGACGGGGTCGCTTCCTGAAACTGTGAGGGAAGGATGAAGGGAATGGCTTTTTCTCCCCCAGCCCCCAAAACATCCGGGGTCTCCTTAGGGGTGCAAGGCTCCCTCTCCTGCCTGTCACGGCGTCTCGGGGCCGATCTGTGAGATCTGCTTGCTGTGATCTGAAGAATCTTTTGTGCCACTCCGGCAGCGGACCAGTGATCCGTGACGCACTGTCCGTCCCACCCGTTTCCAAGCGTCCCCTCCGCCTCAGCTGGAACAAGGGCCAGAGGGGCCCCTGTCCAGGACTCAGACTGGATCAGGATGGAACAGTGATCTCGCCGAACAGTGGCTCTTTCTTCCCCAGACAGGAGAGAGCCCACTCCTGGCTACTGTGTGACCATGGGCATGTGGCTGGGGTGGTGGCCGGTGAGACAGGGTCAGGGGCACTGGGGGACCCTGAGTGGTGAGAACTGCACATGTTTCTGTGGTGGGATGGAGAACCTCCCTTCGCCCATGTGAAGGCAAAGCTTCACCAACACGTGGGCCATCGCCAGGGCAGCAGAGGGACCCAGGTTGCCCCACAGCCCCAGACAAGAGGTACCACCACTTCTCCCCACCAACACCCTGCTCCCCAGGGGTACCTAACGCCACGTGCTCTGTCACGTCGGTGCTTACATCCTGGGCCTCTGGCGGATCTGGGTCGGGGGGACGTGGAAGGCCGTGGGGTGAGAGTTTTTGGGGGGCGGTTCAGCAGGGTGGTTGTTGGGCCGATGCCCGCCTAGGAGGGTGGGCCGCCGGGCACCCCCTGGAGCAGCCGCTCGCTGAGCGCCCACAGGGCCCGCGCTGAGTCTTCGCTCTGGGCTTCGGCTGATGGCAGGCAGCGGCAGCAGCTGTTGAAGTACATCCCTCCCAGGCCCTCCAGCTCCGGGGCGACGGCGCAGTACACAGTGGTGGCGGCTCCCTGTTGCTGCAGGGCAGAGAGGAGAGACAAGAACACGTGTGTGAGAAGAGAGGCGGCGGGGGGCTGTCCTTCACCTGGAGTGCCCTCCCCACCTGCTTCGGAGGCCCCTGGAGCTCAGCAGGGGCTTCGAACCCAGAGGTATGGTGGGGCCGTCCTGGGACAGCATCATGAACTCCGCTCAGAGCACCAGTGTGACTTTTCACACCTCACGCGGGAAAAGGCTTTGAACACAACACGTCTCTCAGTCCGTCGCATCACGTGCCTCTGCTGACAACGCCAGCAGGACGGGATCCTTGCCAACCGGCAGGAACAAATCCGTCCAACCTCCTGACTGTGCAACGCACGATGTCATGTGACACCAAGATGGTTTTACGAGACTTCTGTCTGAACTAAACCCACTGCTCTCATCATGGCCCAGTGGGTAGGAAGCCAAGCAGGACCGGTGCCGGGTGTGTCCTTGTTCTTTGCCCACAGTGCTGTGAGGGGAAGGCTTTGGGAGGCAGTGTGAAAACGTGTGAGGCATGCACGTACACACGTGTCCCCCGCCGTACACATGTGCCTCCTGCAGACATGAGACACAAATCTGAGTTGATCGGGATCCTGGAGACCTTTCTATAAATGTCACATCCTGCCCGTACCTGCAGGGGGCAGCGACTTAAGGGTCCATGTCCTCCCAGCCCACTTCTAAACGCACGTCGTGACGAGTGCCATTGATCACTTCCGACTGACCTTTTGAGTAACAGCTGGCGCTGTGGCTAGGGATGTGTGTGCCGACGGGACACCATATCACCCGGGCTGACAGGATACTGTCAGGGATGCTGGGAGGAAAGCAAGAAATCACTTTGCTTTGCGAGCCATAATTAAAAATAATAGGCTGGTGCTCGTAGGGAGACACGGTCGGCACGGCTCTAATTTAAAACCAATACAGTTTATCTGGCATCTTCTGATTATTTATGTGCATCACAGCCCTTGCTGCATCAACTAATTATCAGGTGAGAGAGGAGCTGGGGGGGAGGCAGAGGAGAATCAGAGAAAGATAACGGGCGATAAGGTCACCACTAGGAAAACACTGAAGCCCTTTGAGGGAGGGTGAAGCGCATTCCCTCCCCACCCGAAAGCTGACCCTTTCCTGCCGCTTACAGAGTTCACGCTGGGTCTCAGCAGAGTGCTTGGGGGAGAACCTCCCCCGCACACACCTTGGTTTGTGTGTCTATGGTTACACCCATAATCACTGGAAGCCCAGGGCATTCTGAGAAGCGAGGTCTCAGGGTGTTTACAATTTGAGGAAAGTAGTGTGAAACAGACTTGGGGGTTGTTTTGAAGAGGATGGTAATTAACTGAATTTGTCTGAAAACCAAGTAGGCAAATATACTCAAGTGACATGCTTATTAGGGAGGCGGGTGGGAACAAGATGGAGTGTGAGTTCTGACCCTGGGGCTGTCCACTGCACTGGACGAGACCCACAGATCCAAAGTTTGAACTCCCGGCGTGACCTGAACCAACGGGAATTAGTTAGTTGTTCCCCAACCCTTTTACCCACGCCCACTCCCCAGACAGCCAGCTGTGTGCTTGGATTCAGCTACTTCTTTTCAGATTGATTTTGTGCGGCCCAGGTCTAATGAACCTAAGTCCGCATCACTCCCTTTCGCTGAGCTGTTATTCCTAGTAACCCTTAGCTTAGCATCTGGCACGTTTATCTAACCAAGTTCAAGTGGCTCATCCGAGTCCCCTGCACCCCGTGTGGGGCAAAAGGCAGCAGGGTGCCCTCTAGAGATGGATGGGAGATGTGAGCTGCTCGTCCCGCCTGTCCAAGCCAACTAGCACCTCGGCCTTGACTCTCAAGAATGCTGCTGTTGGGTGGAGATGGTGCTCTGGGGAATTTTCTGGACATCTTAGGTTCCCGCTGTACTCTGCAACTCCCAAACCCACTGAAGAGCGGTCGGGGGTTTGTCATGAGCTCCCAAGTGGTGAGAGAGTTCACTTACCCCCAGATCTAGGCCCCCCCCGCCCCGGGGGGCTATAATATCAGCGTTCAGACATCGCAACAAACTGGCCTTTCACAAGCTCCACCAGCCCTGACAAGGGATCAAAGGTGGCCACTTGGGAAGGCAGCAGACGGAATTCTTCCAAACCCAGTGCAATCTTGCGCCACTCTGACCTTCTAAAATGCTATCGTGTTGCACTCTTGCGTTGTCGGAATGGTATTTTTGCAGAGAAATTCGGCACTTAGACTGATTCAGAATAGAGCTGATGAGGGAGCTGGGGGCACACGCATTTTCCCCCCATGGAATCTGAAAGCAATTGAAGCTGGCCTCATTTCGTGTAAACCTCCACTTGGCTACCATGCCGAAAACCATAAATTTTAGAAATGCCCAATCTTTCATCAAAGATTGGGCGGCTTTGAGGCCTTTGCCACTCAGCTCAGGGTGGTGAGCAACTTAGCTGCTTCTGTGCGAGAAGCCAGTACCGCAGGGCACCGGAAAGCAAAGACAGCTTCTCCCCTCCCAAGACCAACTGTGCACGCCTGGCAAAGACTGGACGGTGAAGGGCCCCGGCGGCAGCATCTGGGCCCATCTTTATATGGTCGGAGGCGATGACACTTCACCAACAAGTGCTAATTGCCGGCTCATTGGCCATTTGGCCTGCCTATGCTCAAGAATGAGACGGGAGCCACACTAGGAAATCTCATTAGGAAATAAGCTGGCGTGGCTGCTACAAGAGAAAACGTTTCTAAACTGATAGAAGAAAAATTTTAAAGCGCACTTTCATCACCATCAGATGACATTCATGCCGCTTTGTTGTGGGGGGGGGCATCAGCTCATAATTCAGAGAAGATGAAAGAGCCCCATAAAGGAGACGATGTTAACAGCTCTGTTATGAAATATCTGAGGCTGTGCCTTGCTGCCTGTCACCACTGCTTGCTGATCCACTGTGATAAGATAATAGCAGTATCTTGACATACCAGCGTGGGCTGGGGCGGGGGTTCCTCTGGTGATTTTAGGAATAGTCTTTGGGGAGTCTGAGTCCTGGGGCGCAGCGAGTCTGTCCTGCACCGGGGGGAGACAGGGAGGGTATGGATGGCCACGGGGGGTGGGCGTGGGGCTGGGTGTGGGGTGGGGGCTGAGGATTTCTGGGAAGCCGAGAGAATCTTTAATCACACCTGAATGCCATTTCTGATTCAGTCAGACGTCTGCGAGCTGCCCGAGGAGAACGACACCATCCATCTCGATAGCATATGTAAAATCACCTGGGATTCTTGTTTGGGATTTTTAAGAGTAGCTGGGTAATAAGGGTTCATCATTCTCTTTCAGAAATCAGTTGTCAGCTGAGCAGCACCGTCTCCAACTACAGAAAGGTGGGATTTAGACAGCGGTTTGCTATTTGTTTCTTGCTGGGGCCTTGAAATCTAAACTATCCATCCTCCCCAAGCCCTTGGTTGGGATGAGTCTGTTGAAGGAGCCGCTTTTCCTCCACAGTTATTTGATAACCACTAAGCCATCCGTTTGCAGCTGTCAGCATGGCACACAGACGAATACTGACTCTTTGAGAGAGAGAGTTATGGGAGTCCCGGGTCGACAGTCCAGGCTTAAAGAGAATCACCCGCATAGTGGCATTTGCAGTGCGGAGGTAGGTTCTCTAATGTAGCTCGCGTTTTGATAAGGACACACGCTACAGCATTCTGTTTAGTTTTCAGGTTTCTCTAGTTTTAAAATGCATGCTTCTTAAAAAAAATAGATTCCTGTCTTAAAACAGATTTAACTCTGAGACATAAAAAAGTAGATGCAGTGTCACGGGGTGTCTGTGTGGTCAGTGGTGTTGAGAGCAGGCAGGGGTCCCGCAGCCGCTTTCCCAGGACCTTCGGCGGGGAAGGAGTGGTCCTTCTGTGCGGGCGCTGAGGAGACGCTGGGTTCCCGGGACAGAGGACCTTGCCAGCGCCGCAGGAGGAGGAGACGGGGCCTCTCTGAACCTAAAAGCTTCCCCCTGTTGCTCATCTGCAGTCTGTGGGGCACAGCAAACACTTCCCCAGTGCAGAAGCGGTCTGCGCTCTGGTGAGTACGGCAGAGTGCTTCACCACGGAGCCTTGGTGGACACGGGGCAGCGGACACAGGGGTCCGGGTGGGACACCCCATCTCCCAGCTGTTGCTTAGACGCTCGGTCATGTCCAACTCTTTGAGACCCCATGAACTGTAGCCCGCCAGGCTCTCCTCAGGCCAGAATACTGGAGTGTCATTCCCTTCTCCAGGGGATCTTCCCGACCCAGGGATCGAACCTGCATCTCCTCCACTGCAGGTGGGTTCTCTGCCAAAAGTTTCCAACCCCCTCTCCTGGATAAGTGTGGTACGGTATTTCAGATTCATCTCCTGAGACCATGGGGCTGGGAACACAGCTGTTCCTCAAACAATACCGTTTGGTTGTGGAGAGAAACCAAAGCAAGCTGCTCCAAAACATAATGTGTACCCTACTCGCCATCTGAGAACAGTGCTTTAAGCTGACAGACGAGCCACGTGCTCCCAGAGACGCCCAGCATGCAGGGCAGTGGGCTCCCCGCCCGGGGACCATGGCCAACACAGGGCCCTCAGGCTTGGGTGTGGAGTCCTGTGCTCACCAGGAACAGACCCGCTGCCTCCAGGACGCCGAGAGGCGGGAGAAGATGGAGATCGTCACTCAGGGACTCTCGGCCTCCACCAGGAGAGCTTTCCCAGCAGTGGCTGCAGACAGGCATTGTTCACGTGGTGACAATGGGGGCACCAACCGCGAGCCTACAGCTCCCCCGGCGCTGGGCAGGGAGCTCTGTGATGGGCAGGACACTTTAGGCCCAGGAAGCTCTACAGGCTGGGGATGGTCGCCATGCCCACCTAGAGAGAAGCCCACTTCGTACCAGAGCTCAAACACTACTCCTCCGGGGCCGCACCGACCAACCCCAGGAACCCAGAGCAGCTGTGACACGAAACCGTCTTTCCGTGCCTGCGCCCCGTCTGCACGCCGTGCGCCCCGCGCCTCCCAGGTGGCGGAGTCGCCTCAGGGGTCCCCTCCCTGCCTCCCAGCCCGGCCTGGTTGGCCTCCCATGTGTGGCCCAACGTGGCCCAAGAGGAAACGTACTCACAGGCTGTCAGGCGCTCGCCCGGGAAGCATGAGGCGGAGATTTTCCCATTGTTGATTTAGGCAGGCCACTAAATTGAAATTATATCCATTTGGATTAACAAAACTGAAGACTCAGCGCCACCTCAGAAGAGCCAAGAACCAATGACCCCTAACAAAACCACCGCCTGATTTAAAGTGCCACCTCCACCTGCCAGACTGGACCAGCCAGGAATCCACCACTCCTGAAAGACATGGATGTTTTCCAAAGTGTGAGTGGAACCACAAGACCGGGGAAACCCAAGCAATCTCCAGCTTATGAATTCACAGATGTGCAAATGTGTGTGGCCTTTTGGATGGTACCACCTGACACGTTACAGCCGGTGTGCAAAGGAGACTGCGCCATCTCCCCTCTCCTGCCCCCAACCCCTGGGCCCGATTCATTGTCAACAAACTCATCCCTACAAATGCCTAACCACTGACGGTATCCACACAGTGCATGCTCAGGTACAGGCACACACCTCCTGCAGGTATCAAAGTATAATTTCCTTCACAGCCTCAGGAGGTTTGCTAACGCACAGGCTGTCCTCAGGATTGGTTACAGCAGGGAAATCCAAACTCAACTTCTTAAACAGAAAAAGTGAGGCAGGTCAGGAAAGCGGACATTTGTTTTCACTGCGCAGGCTGGAAAAGTCGGTGAGAGTGCACTGGAGAATCCCTAGGATCATGTTCAGTTCTGAGCTTGATGGAAGAGAAGGTGCACCTTCCGCAGTGTGTGGGGGCATTTACCTCTCGCTAAGAGGGTCATGAGGGTGGAGGACCTCAGCGGTTCCCTCCCAGCTGCTGTCTCTCCCGTCCTTCCCTGGGTAGCGCGGGATCCAGGCTGGGAGAGCTCTGGCAGGTGCTCTGGAGGAGAGCGAAGCCGTGGGTCGTGCCAGCCCGTCACCACCAATGTAACTGGTCCTGGCACAGGACACAGCCCCAGGAAGCAGATGCCCATCCTAGCGAGATGTCCGGGGGTGGGGGGCACACAGGGGACAGAGGTTCCAGGGAGCAGCGTACGTTCACAGGCCTCTGTTGGGAAAGAAGTCTGATGACATGGAAGCTTTCCTGTTTGCAGTGCAGGCACCCCAAATCCTCATCGGGCTACAAAGACCATGTGCTCTCCTTGACAAAAGTCACTCATCTCTTGCAAGATCATCAAGGAGGTTGAAGAGACTGACTTGAAGATCAGGGAGGAGTGAGTTGGGAAGTTAGGAGAACAGCTGCTACGATGCTCTGAGAAATCTGTGGAAGCAAGCCCAGGGATCAGTGGGTTCAGGATGGAAAGCTGGGAAGGCTTTGTGAAGGCAGGAGAACAAGTGTCTTCCTGGGCCTCAATTAGGGGAGGGAGAGGCAGCCACTTTCAGTCATCCGCAGAGGCCCAGGGCCGTGTTTGTTCTGGAGAGCAAGGCTTCAAAGGATTTTTTGCTTAGTCTCAGCAGCAGCAGAGCAGGGCAGAGTGACCTCAGGAGGTTTTCAGGGCTCTGTTTTCAATGGGATGACCTTTTCTCAACTTGCCTTGACATCAACGAGGCCCTTTCCATACCCCTTACGTGTTCCAGGATCCTTGCCCAAAGTGTTGCAAGAGTTCCATGACAGACGGATGGCTGGTTTCAGGAGCATGGAGGTGGAATACTTAGAATGGTTTCCTTTTTCTGAGACCTGCTGGTATTGTGACATCCCAGACCTGCTCCGCTGGAGCGGGAGGACGTCCGGAGGAGGGAAGGAAAAAGGAACGAGGGGACGTGATTCACACCTGTTCTACCGTTGGTGCCAAAGATGCTCTAGAACTGACTGGGCTGGAGAGACGGTCCCATCAAACGTGGGAGAAGGTCTTCTCGTATCCATGGGAGAGTTCCCTGGGCCTTCCCTGCTGGTGCTGCGTGGGGAACACACACTGCTTTTCAAACGGGGGGGACACAGTTCTCTGGGGCACCCATTCTTCCACAGGTTACTCTGAAATGGATCTTAGAACTCTACCACCAAAATAAGCATCGTTCTCCTACCTGGGACGAATCTGATGGCCTATCCCTGAAATTTTCCATCCCGGCCACCTAGACAGGACTGAAGTACTGCTGAGTGTTTGTAGTAAGCTCAGAGAAGATATTTAGCCTGTGTTAATTTGTAACATTTTACATTTTTACTTCTTTAACCCACATTATAGCTAGCTCTGTATACTGCACATAAATGTATGCCTCTGTATTTGCCATGTATACTGAAATAAACATTTGAAATTATTGCCAGGCAGAATGAATGGGTTCAATTCTAACCTAACGTTGCAAAGAGTATGGGTGAAGCAGACCTCTCCCTGCTCCCCTTCGTCTGCACAGAATCACACTGAATGGACCTACCATGCTTTTTTAGAAAACTGGGAGCTGGCCATTTCTGTGAGCAGACAAACTCTGGAAACTCAGTTTGTCGCCGTTGCAAGGCTGACACCTAGGACGCAGAGAGTATCTCCGACATGGTGCTGACAAGGCATGGGGCAGGTGGATAAACTGTGGTTAGAAATGAACTAACTCTTCATTCTTCCAAAAACAAATTAAAAGAACAGAGTCCGCAATAATCGCATCTCACAGGCAGGGCACCCCATGGCCCACCTCCCTACCCCCGTGTCCAGCCACACCGTCTCCAGCTGAGCACGTCTGTGTCAGGTCTGTGTTTTTTCGGAGGGGGCTCTCTCTGTTGGCTCATTTCTCAGGCGCAGAGACACTGGCCTTGTTAATACTTCATTGGGAACATACCACAGGGAGTGTCTCATTTATATTACTTCCACAGTTAACAGCGAGTGCCCGGGCACTGCCTCTGCACAGACGGGCCTCGTCACAGTGGTTGATGGGGAGATGAGAATGGCAGACCCGTCATCCACCAGCGGTGTGTTGCTGGTTAGGGGACGTGATCACGTAGGCTGGGCCTTTAATTGCTAGGGTAAATAATTCTGCCTCGGTGTTAGGGAACATTTTAAAGCACTTGATGCAAATAGACTAGAAACAACACACACACACACACACACACACACACACACAATTACCTTGATTATGCAACATCTTAGCATAGAAAGTTACAAAGGTATGTCTTTTTTAAAAAAAATTGCATTCTATCATTCAAATATTCTCTAAATATGCACGTGCTGACTACTCATCAACTGTATTTTAGGAAATACAATTAGGCCACCTTTCTCCTCTCCTGTGTAGACTGTAAATACCTGTAGATCCTTCTCTTGTTTTCCTATGTAAATATATGTAAATACTAACAAGCTTTGCATGCTGATATTCTAGGCAATTTCAGGCACTTTTATAATCTGAAGGCATGTACTTGAACTGGTTTGTTAAAAAGAAAAACAACCAACACCTCTCTCAAACTCTTGAAAGCTGAACAGAAATTAAAGATTTCTTCCTAGACTGCTTGGCTTCTTTGTTTGCCTTCCTAGCCCCCCAACGCCTCCTAGACGGGCTCCCTCACCTGCTGCCAGCAAAGGGGTACCAGGGCAGCCACCACGCCAGGACAGGGGCTCAGACACCTGACTTGGGTTTTTACACACTTGGTCCTTTGGTTTTCTAGAGCAGTGGTCCCCGACATTTTCAGCACCAGGGACTGGTTTTGTGGAAGACAATTCTTCCACAGAGGGGTGGTGGTTTGGGGAGGATTCAAGCACATAACTTACTGTGCACTTTTGTTTATCATCACCTCAGCTCCACCTCAGATCATCAGGCATTAGATCCTGGAGGCTGGGGACCCCTGTTCTAAAGGACTTCTAGAAGCTTAAGATTGGCGTCTTCGGATTTTCCTATCAAAAGAAAAGGGAGTGTGGGTGTGCGTACTAAGTCGCTACGGTCGTGTCTGACTCTTTGCGACTCCATGGATTGTAGCTCCAGGTGTCTCTGCAGGTGAGGGGTGGTGTGGGCTGACGGGGAAAGCCCAGGGGCTGAAGCATGAGACACAGGAATTCAAATTCCAGCTCTGCCACCTGGCAGCTCTGCGACAGGACACAGCCTCAGTCTCCCCGCCTATGAAACGGGTGGCCTAACGGCCCCTTCTCCAGGCTCTTGGGAGGGTCAGTGATGACATCTGGAGGTTCCCTGAATGCCCCACAGGCATGGTTCAACTGCGCCACAGGTCTGTCTGTTAAAAATCCGGAGGAGGAAGCACCCGGGTCAAAGTCACTCCTCCATTCTCCATCTGAGGGACCTGAAAGCAGGGTGGGGCAGTTTCTATCTTCTGAGCAAGACATTCAAGAGGCAGTCACTTTTCTCAGCAACTTTCACCCAGCACCTCTGGGTACCAGCCTAGCCATGGATTCCAGGGCTCCTCTGCCTCCCCAACGCCCCCAGCCCAGACTGCAGCAACCAGACCCAAGCTCACATCCCTGAAAGTGGGGCACTGACATTTTAATGGCAGCCACACTCATATACTAAGCGCTATGGAATTTCAGACCCCGCCCCCGGCCTGGCCCCACACACGTACCCATCTAAACCTCCACATGTCCCTGTGCAGTGGTCCCTAGGAAAAGGGATGGATGGAATAAGAGAGCAGGTACAGGGCTTTTTAAGCGCAGTATTCCTTTAAAAACTAAAAATGGAATTACCATATGATCCAGCAATCCCACTCCTGGGCATATATCCAGAGAAAACTGTACTTTGAAAAGACACACACACCCCAGTGTTACAAGCAGCACGATCCACAGCAGCCAAGACGCAGAAGCAACCGACATGCCCATCAACACGTGGATGGGTAAAGAAGATGTGGCACACATACACAATGGAAATATTATTCAGACACAAAAAAGGATGAAGTCATGCCGTTTGCAGCAACATGGATGCAACCAGACACTATCATACTAAGTGCAGTGAGGCAGAGAGAAACGAATACCATATGATGTCAGTTACATGTGGGATCAAAGAAGTGATACACGTGAACTTATTTACAGAACAGAAACAGCCTCACAGACTTCAAAACCAAACTCACCAAAGGGGGCAGGTGGGGAATACATTAGGAGTTTGGGATTAATGGATACAAACTTCTACAGGTAAAACAGATAAGCAACAAAGACCTCCTGGGCAGCACAGGGACCGCTACGCGATATTCCGTGGCGACCGACATGGGCAAAGAATCCGAGAAAGAACACGGGCACACACAGAACTGAGTCACTGAGCTGTATGCGTGAAACTAATGCACCATAAACCAGCCACACGCCGACACAGAGCAACGAAAATTACAGGTTAAGAAGTGCAGCACATATGCAGACTAACGGGAGTTGGGCAGATTGATGGCTAGCTGATTGATGTCTGAAGTTTTCTATCTGAAAACTTTTATAATAAAATGTTAGGAAAACACACAGATCCCCTGCTAGGGGGTATTAGCCCCATTTCACAGAGGAGAAGACTGGGGCACAGAGGTGCTGTGGACGGCCCTGAGGTCCTCCGCCTGGTAAGTGGTGACATCCTCTTTGAAACCCATGCCCGGCCGGCTCCAGTGTTGACTCTGTGATGGGCACATAGGAGTCTCTGCTAGTCGACCTTCTAGGGTCAATTAACCCTGCCTCTCTTATTCCACTGGTTGAATTTTTGCCGCAAAGCATGAAAACTGGTTTTCTCACACTATTCCCACCACGCAGGCAGTTCTTAGGGCCTCCAGCTCAAAGCCCAGAAATCAATCAGCTCAAGAGCAAGAGTGACCCATGTGTGAGTGGATGTAAATTTCTATCTGTTCATCTGGTGGCTATTTAACCTGGCTTTTGATTCTAATGCCGCCCCTGAAGGCAGAGGGCTATTCTCACTAAAAACATGCCATCGAGTTCAGAAACACGGATGCCTGCCAGCACCTACGTGTGTCTATGAACCCAGAACTCAGAGAGAGGGAAGGGGCGATAACACCTGGCAGACACGCACAGTGAGCAGCAGTCAGCGCCCTGCTGTTGGGTGTAGAAGCGATCCTGTCACCGGCACGAGGCCA
Source organism: Moschus berezovskii (assembly GCF_049115385.1). Lineage (NCBI taxonomy): Eukaryota > Metazoa > Chordata > Mammalia > Artiodactyla > Moschidae > Moschus > Moschus berezovskii. The sequence goes on from NC_142481.1 coordinate 57,843,335, forward strand.
GTGCTGCTGGCACCTGGACCACCAGGCACGGCCGGATGGGAACCCAACCTGTCCTCCAGCTCACACGCTCCCTTCCGGCCATGGCAAACTCCATGTTCCAAACTTCAGAAGCTGAAAGACAGTGTCACTCCAGTCCTGACGGTTCTGGCAGGCAGCCCAGCACCCCATCCTGCTCTGCTTCCTAAACTCGGGAGTCAACTTTCCTCCTGGGCAGAAATTCTCCTCCAAGCCGGTCCCCCACCCCCTTCCCCTTTGAGCCCCACAAGAGATGGACCGGGCACCGTCTTCCTTTTCACTCTGTCACTGGAGATGCGCGTGTCCCCTTCCCCGGCACCTCCCCTTCAGCCACTGTCCACCCAGGAACAGCCATCTTCCAGCCCTTTCTTCACTTCCCTTCCAGACCCACCGTAGAGTATCATGTCTTGGCCAGGTGAGTCTGAGACGGAATGGCTGCCTTCAGGAGGGTTAGCCCAGCCCCCATCGTGATAACCGACAATGAAAAGCAGTGATGATCACGGAAACGGCTGCGGGTTTCCCAGAGCCTGTTCTGTGCCAGGGACCTATTAGGACTTCTGATTCTCAACATGGCCAGGCAAGTATTGGCTTGGCCAAAGAGTTGATCCGTAAGATGCGATGGAAACACTCAAGCGAACTTTTTGGCCAACCCAGTGTTACTGTCAAGGTTGAGGGAGGTGAGGGAACTCCCTGCCAGGCCAGGACCAGGAACCCGGCTGAGTTCGTCTCGGTTGGAAGCCCCCATCCTCCTTCATGGCGGACGCCCGCTCCAACCCCACACCCCGGCCATGGCAGGGCCTCCTGGGATCACGTGGAAACTGGCCCTGTCAGGCTGCAGATCCCCTCCCTCCTGGGCCCCGCCAGGCTTCCTCCTCCTCGCTGGGCTCCGCGTCTCAGTCCTTTGACCCCCGGCTGTGGGCCCGGCGTCCTCAAGTCTGAGGGCGTCACAGCCGCCTGTGTGTGGCTTTGGACGCCACCCCAGAAGGGCTCTGACGCCCTCCCCTGCACCGTCCCACTGCTGCAAACCGCTTTTCCTGCAAGGGAGGTCTGGAAGCTGGTGGGCTTGGTTTACGGTTGGGCATTTGTGGGCTGTCTGGCTGCATCCATCAGAGAGGGCTCACGACCAGCCACCTGTGGTTAGGGTCTCCTGGCCCCGCAGCTCAGAGAAGTGCTGAACTCAGGATGGCGGGGGGCACTGAGGGGCATCTTACTCTGCTTCACCTAAGCCCCCTGGCTGCCACACCTGATAGGACCCGTCCTGTGGATGGAGAGGTTAGCTGCTACCCAGCCAGGGATCAGTGGGCACACTGAGTAGCTGGCTGACAAACTGTCGAGATGGCTGAACACTCTGTCCTCTATGGTCTGCGCCCGCTTGATCCCTGATCAACTGACCGTACAAGGCGGCCCCCTAAGGCAGGGGCCGCCCCCTCCAGGATCTGACACCTGATGGTCTGAGGCAGAGCTGACGTAGTATTAACAGAAACGAAGGGCACAGTAAGTGTGATGTGCTCGAGTCGTCCCCACTCCCGGTCCGTGGAAAAGCTGTCTTCCGTGAAACCAGTCCCTGGAACTGAAAGGGCCGAGGTCCGCGGCCTTAAGGTACGAATCCCATGCGGGGCGTGGATGCCTTCCATGGCACCTTCTGGGTGCCAGGTTTCTGCTGAATTCTTGCTGGAGCCTTGTGGAGGTATCATTGTCCCCACTTCATTTATAGGAAGACTGAGGCTTGAACAAGTAAAATGAGGGAGGAACAGGTGATTCTGGCTGTGATGAGCACCCCTCAAGCTAAGGGAGGCTCATGCCCCCAGCGCTTCCAGGAAGGGTCCACATTTTGCATCCACCCTTCCCAATGATAGCAGGACCCTGAACCCTGAAGAGGCAAAGGTCAAAGGGCAAGTGGCAGAGTCAGGAGCTGAGCCCAGTCCCCTGGGCTCCGGACCCCCTCTCAGCGCTGGCACCTGTATGGGTGGGGATACGTTCACAACCCAAGGGCAGCAGGAGCATTACTGCATGTGTGTTGGGCAGGAGTTTGCACAATCGTAAGAGCAGGTCTTTCCACAGCAAGACGTGCCGAGGGCTGAGTGCAGCACCGGGATCCAAACCCAGACCTGCCTGACTCCAGGCTTGGCGGTCTCCCAGGCTCACTGGGAACTGTGCGGCCTATGAGTTCAGCATCCTCGAAAACAGCTCCTTAGTTGTCTCAGAGCCTTTGTACAAGAAGTGGAACCCACATATGATGACAAATACACCTGCCCACCCGCAAGACGTCTCTCATTTAGGGACACAGGGCTGCAGGTGGGAGTAACAGCGTATGGGAAGAGGGAGAGTGGGTAAGTGGGGTACCGGCGGCAAAGAGAACCCCACTCCTGAGCATATTCCAGACAAAACTCCAGTCCAAAATGACACATGCACCCCAAGTTCACAGCAGCAGTATTTACAACAGCCAAGTCAAGGGAGCAACCTAAATGTCCACCAATGGCTGAGTGCATAAAGAAGATGTGGTGTGTAATATAAATATATATGCAGATACACACATATACATACAATGGGATACCATTTATCCACAAAAAAGAATAAACATCTGACATCGGCAGCAACATGGACAGACCAAGATTATCACACCCAGTCAGTCAGAGAGAGAAGGACAAACATCATATGGCATCACTCACATGTGGAATCGAAAATATGACACGAATGAACCTGTCTGCAAAACCAAAACAGAAGCAGGGCGAGCGAGCAGACTGGTGGCTTCCAAGGGGGAGGGGCTGGAGGAGGGCCCTCGGGGCAGTGCGCTGCTGTCTTCCAGGTGCTGGAGGAAGCTGGGCTCACGCAGACTCAGGGCTGACTCCCCTGGTCCGACATCACTGCCTCTGACTGTCCCGAACACAGAGTCGGGGCACACATCCCCAGGCGGCAGGCCCCGGGGTCAGTGTGGCCCCCGATGGGAGACCACACAGAGGAGAGGGCGGTGAGTGCTCACACCACACGCCTCTAACTGGAGCCAAGCCTCCAGACTGCTTTTGGTTTCGTCACTTCCCCGGACGGACGCACAAACGGGTCCCCGCCGATCGCACTGCCTGAGAAGGGCCCGTCCTGGAACACAGCGGTCTCACTCTCCCCATGATCATGGAGAAGCTTTCAGACAAAGACAGCTTTACCACCAGAGTGAACCAATCTTCCCCCTATTGGGGGAATAGCATTTTCAGATAAGAGTCAGAAACCAGTGATGGAAGGAAAGGAGGAAGTGGAGTCAGCTTTCCCTCCTCGGCTGGAACCCCCGGTGCAGGCCTATCAAGGATCTCAGGGGAACCTTGCCGTCTGGTTTTGCTCTAAGGTTCCGAGGACCACCAGCTAGATGGTCTCCCCAGAGCACCGCCCCGCTGCTGCAGACGTGACCGGCGCCACTCCTGGCTGGCGCCTGGGCCAGGCGCAGGTCCTGCCCCAGACGAGCTGTCCTCCATCTCTGGCTTTCTCTTCTCCCTGCCCTCTGCCGTGAAGAGGCAGAGGGTGGTGGCCCCACGGTCAGCCACGACCCTGCAGCAGACACTCCGGTGCGCGGCCCAGAGGCCCGACCGAGCCCAGGGTCACCCACTCCCCAGCCGCTGGGCTGCCGTGTGCTGAAGGCGGGACCCCTTCTCAGGCCGTGCTGTCGGCCAGACGGAGCTGCCCAGCCCGCGGACGCGCCCCTTTGTCCCAACTCAAGACACCTCTGATGGTCACCCTGCTCAGTCCCCGTGGCCGACTGGAGTGTCCGCTCCCCCCTCGCAGCTCAGCCCTCCCCCGGACCCCATCCTGCTGGCCACGCCCCCCACGGGTGCGGACCCCCCCGAGAACAGCCCCCCGAGCCTTGAGGGGCCCGCCTCCCAGGGCGCCCAGACTATGGGAGACAACAGCTGGGTGACGCGGGGAGACACACTGAACCACGCAGGGCCCGCGTCCTCACCCGCAGACCTGAGTCACGGTCCACACGGCACCGGGTCAGGGTAGCGAAGTCAGACTGCAGACGCGACCTATTTGTGCAGGGCTGGCCTGTCACAGCAGGCAGACAGAGGCGGGCTGGGGCAGCTGAAAGAGCTACCGCCGCTGCGATCCCACTCACCCTTCAGCCCGGGGGCACGGTCCGGTCCAAAAGCACAGGCTCTGGGGGGGCGTCAGTGTGATCCCCACTCACCCTTCAGCATGGGGGGGTGCCATACAATCCCAAAAGCACAGGCTCTGAGGGGTGTCCATGTAGCTGTTTTCATCTGCTCTCCCTCCAGAAACTTGATGAAAAGTATAATAAAGGGGAAAGGGTTTAATTGAAGAAAGGGATTGGGCAGGTGGAGGGTCCCACACTGATGTCTGGGCAGACGACCAGGACAGCATCACCAAGTTAAAGGGCACCTCCCATGTGAGTCCCTGTCGCTGCCTCGCCTCCCTTTCACTCCTGTCCTGAGTCCTGTTCCGTAGCTGGGTGTGCGCTGTCGGGCACCAGTCTCAGAGGTGTGGTCCCTGGCCCCCAGCCCCGTGCCTGGCACACAGTAGGCAGCTAACAAGTGTTTTGAAAGACCCTCGTGGGTGTCTGAGCAAGCATCCTTTGCTGGGCAGGGGAGACATAAATCAACTTGAGTCAGTTGCTACATAAGCACGAACCATTTCCTTTCCGAATTATTGTTGCTATGCTTTGGACACCATGGTTCTCTGCAAGTGATGACTCATGGGAGGACCACATTTATATTCTGCTTACCCCTTGCCAGATGCTGACCTCAGCCTGCTTCTGTCTCAACACACACATACCCCGGCTCACAAACCCTCATGTTTAGTCTTCAGATAAACCCTGTGAAGTACATTTGTCATTAGGTTCCCCTGTTTACAGAAAAACTGAAGGACAGAGGGTTTAGAAACTTGCTCAGGGCCACACAGTTAGGAAGTGGCAGAGCTGGGATTGGAACCCAGGCCCGGGGACTCCCAGGTCCATGCGAGCACAGGCGGCCAGGGGCTCAGGGGATGCTTGTGCAGGTCCTGGGGCACTTTCTTTCAGCCCTGAACTAGCTTTCTGGATGCAGACTCTGCAGGACTTCCTCCAGGGGCCCTGGGCTTGCTGTTGGCCCCAGACGTTTGGGAGGGAAGGGGAAACGGGCTCCCCAGGGCTGCCTTGGGGAGCCCCGTCTCTCCGCAGCTGGAGCTGTCCAGGACGTGACTCCAGGACAGGAGGAGACAGGGTCTCCCTGCAGCCCTTGGCGCGTGGCGTCACCTCCCGCCCCAAGAAACGGTGATGCCGTAGGGCCGCTCTTACTCAGCAGAGCGCGTGGCATGCGGAGCTCACCAGGGCCGGGTCCTGGGCCAGAGGACTCTTCTGTGAAGGCGCTGATGGGGCCGTGCCCGCAGGGATCGGGGGTTGGGCGGTGGAGCGGGCGCGAAGGTGAGCTCAGGTCAAGGCAGGCAGGCGCTAACCCGGACTCCAGCTCTCCCCGCCCCCAGGTCGCTCTGACAAGGTTCCCCAGCACTGAGTCACGCCCGCCTCCCTTTACAGAGGCGCCGCGGGAGGGCGACAGGGGTGCAGGAGGGCGAGTGCCTGCATGTGACCTCTGCTCTATCCAACGCCAGAGCCTGTGCTATTTAAAAAAAAATGTTTTTTCCTTCATTTTTTGGTGGTGCTGTGCAGCATGTGAGATCTTAGTTCCCCATCCAGGGATGGAACCCCTGCCCCCTGCAGAGGAATAACGGAGTCTTAGCCACTGGACCCCCAGGGAAGTGGCAGAGCCTCTGCTTTCTAGTCTGCACACTGCGAGACCCAGCAGAAAGCACCAGAGGGAGAAATGGAAAGCATCTATGGCCTTGACTCTGTACCAGATAGGCTAGACACAGCAGAAGCCTGGCAATCCATGGGTGGTTTCTATCTACGGGGACCAACTCCTCCCCACTATTCACGAGCCCAACGTCGCAGAAAAAGTGTGAGGGCCAAGGGGTAAGTGGTGACCCTCCCTTCATTCACCTACTCCCCGGTCACTGAATCCTTCACCCCAGTCCTGCAGCCATGTGAGGAAACTGGAGTTCAGAGACGTTAAGCAATCTGCCCAGAGACACACAGCCAGTGAGCGGCAGGCTGGGATTCAAATGTGATAAGGGGTGGGTGGGTTCTTCTGTTTCATCTCTCTCATCCTGAGAGCAACAGCAGAAGGGTGGACCCCACACAGGAAATAAAGAGTGAGAGGCAAAAAAACACAGATAGGGGACACAGTGAGAGGGACGGGGTCCTGGTCAACAGAGAGCCGCAGGGATCAGCGTCGGGGCGCTTCTGACCCGCTGTGCTACCTTGTGGGACATCGCCCAGCCACTGGTCCCCAGAGACCTCACCAGGAACAACCTCAAACCTGTCAGAGGATGCCTTGCACCATAAAGACGAGGCCAAAACGCCCAACAAATGAGATTCTACGCACACAGCTCTCTCCAGCATTTAGCCCTGCTGCTGCTAAGTCACTTCAGTCGTGTCCGACTCTGTGTGACCCCATAGACGGAAGCCCACCAGGCTCCCCCGTCCCTGGGATTCTCCAGGCAAGAACACTGGAGTGGGTTGCCATTTCCTTCTCCAATGTGTGAAAGTGAAAAGTGAAAGTGAAGTCGCCCAGTCGTGTCCGACCCTTAGCGACCCCGTGGACTGCAGCCTACCAGGCTCCTCCATCCATGGGATTTTCTAGGCAAGAGTACTGGAGTGGCTTGCCGTTGCCTTCTCCGGCATTTAGCCCTGGGCCTGTCATATAGAGGTCCTCAGTATCCATGTGGTGAATGAATGAGTGAGCAAACCAATGACCAGATGGCTGCTGGGGGGGTGCTGTTGGCCCCAGTGCACCCCGAAGGCAGGCAGACTGCAGAAATGACTCACAGGAGGCTACCCAGACTTGAGAAATACACGTATTTCTGATGAGAACTGGCAGGAACAATCTCAGTCCTGAGAGCAGGGCTTCCAGTCCAGCTAATACTACACGAGGTGCTAACTACATTATCTGGAAATAACCGATGACTAATTCCCCATCCCTTATCTTGAGGAGAAGAAAATTGTCTCGAGCACGAATGCCCCAGATTCCTGGTCAGTTTATGTAAGGCCTTGCAAGCGATTGCAGTATTTTAAGCCATTTTTAGCTGAAATCACCTGATGTGTGGTGAGCCCAGAAAACCTGATCTCTTGCTCCCTGAAACTCCCTGTTTTTCCACTAATTTTGTTTAAATGACTTACTGCACCCTAAGTACTTTTCCATGGAAGGATGGCTTATAAGTGCACATCCCCAGGACTATGTGAGTTTTGAAAGAGACAATTTATTGCGTGGATTTTCCAGCATCATCCCTATCCTTTGGCTCGAAGCTCTATTACATGTTGGGTGATCCCACATTCACCCAGGTCAAGAGTGAGTGGTATTTACTCTTTATCATGGCCAGTTTGGTGGTTCTGGCAACTGACAAGTTTTCTGTCCAGTCTAAAGAGGATTTGATTGAAACTTTCCGCTGGTGATGTCTCAAATGATCCTCAGTGATTGAGCAAGAGAGGAACTTCCCCAAGACCTTCGCATGACTGGAGGTAAAAGAGGGCAAAAGTGGGGCTTTTATCAAGCAGCTGGAGGGGAAAGGAGGGCCTTTTGCGGGGTGGGCAGCAATAGCTATGTTTCAGTAAACATCCACAGAAATACGCACAGGAAAGTCAAGGCGTCCTGATTTCCATCTGCAATCCTGGCCCTTTCTTCTCATCCACAGAAGCCATGCTGTTTGCCACCCCCCACCCCAGGATCATATCATATTACACACACTTCCCCTTTGATACACTATTGGGTTGGCCACAAAGTTCATTTGGTTTTCTGTTACAGCAAAACCTGAAAGAACTTTGTGGCCAACCCAAGACTTTCCAGGCAGGCACAGGAGAGGCTGAGCCACAATTCAAAAAATTCAGGAGACACCAAGCAGTCCGCCTTCCCTTTACGGGTCCCCCGACTTTCTCTATCACATGGTGTGCACCCGTGCTCAGCTGCTTCAGTCCTGTCCGACTCTCTGCAACCCATGCACTGCAGCCCGCCAGGCTCCTCTGTCCATGGGATTCTTCAGACAAAAATACTGGGGTGGGTTGCTTGCCCTTCTCCAGGGGAATCTTCCTGACCCAGGGATCAAACCCATGTCTCCTGCATTGCAGGCATATTCTCTACTGCTGAGCCACCAGGGCAGTAACTATCTTGGGTCTGCAACACTGGAAGATTACAGTTACTCAGCCTGGCTACCTGATGCAGAAGCAGCCAGGGATGATTAACAATCGGGTGTGGCTGTGAGCCAATAAAACTTTATTTACAAAAACAGACAGCTGGCAGGATTTAGCCTGAGGTCATGGTCTGCCCTCCCAGTTCTACCTAATACCGAATGACTTAATCACCCAAACAATGCCAAAGAGTTTATCTTCCAAATGATTTCCCTCTCTTGACAAAATGGACTTGATGTTCCACTGCACTTCCATGCCAGTTTAATCCAGGTAATGTGTTGCTAAGCCCTCCAGCCATAGGCTTGAATATCAGACTTGTCAAGCAGGAGTCCTCTGGTCTTTGGAATGCAAATGCAGACCTCAGTTAGGAATCCCTGCCTAACGGTTCCACATTAACTCCTGTGCATTTTTTCCCATTAAAAAAAATAACTAGAAAACTTCCTAACACCATACACAAAAATAAACTCAAAATGGATTCAAGATCTAAATGTAAGACCAGAAACTAGGAAAACATAGGCAGAACACTCTCTGACATAAATCACAGCAAGATCCTCTATGACCCAACCCCCAGGGTAACGGAAATAAAAACAAAAATAAACAAATGGGACCTAGTTACATTTAAAAGCTTTTGCACAATGAAGGAAACTATAAACAAGGTGAAAAGGCAACCTTCAGAATGGGAGAAAATAATAACAAACAAAGCAACTGACAAAGAATTAATCTCTAAAATATACAAGCAGCTCATGCAGCTCAATACCAGAAAAATGAACAACCCGTTCAAAAAGTGGGCCAAAGAACTAAACAGACATTTCTCCAAAGAAGACATACAGATAGCTAAGAAACACATGAAAAGATGCTCAGCATCACTCATTACCAGAGAAATGCAAATCAAAACCACAATGAGGTACCATTTCACGCCAGTCAGAATGGCTGCTATCCAAAAGTCTACAAGCAATAAATGCTGGAGAGGGTGTGGAGAAAAGGGAACCCTCTTACACTGTTGGTGGGAATGCAAACTAGTACAGCCACTATGGAGAACAGTGTGGCGATTACTTAAAAAACTGGAAATAGAACTGCCATACAACCCAGCAATCACACTCCTGGGCATATACACCAAGGAAACCAGAATTGAAAGAGACACATGTACTCCAAAGTTCATTGCAGCACTGTTTATAATAGCCAGGACATGGAAGCAACCTAGATGTCCATCTGCAGATGAATGGATAAGAAAGCTGTGGTACATATACACAGTGGAATATTACTCAGCTATAAAAAGAACTCATTTGAATCAGTTCTAATGAGGTGTATGAAACTGGACCCTCATATACAGAGTGAAGTAAGCCAGAAAGAAAAACACCAATACTGTATATTAATGCATATATATGGAATTTAGAAATACGGTAATGATCATCCTATACGCAAAGGAGCAAGAGAGACACAGATGTATAGAACAGACTGCTGGACTCTGTGGGAGAGGGCGAGGGTGGGATGATTTGAGAGAACGGCATTGAAACATGTACATTATCCTATGTGAAACAGATGACCAGTGCAGGTTTGATGCATGAAGCAGGGCACTAAAGCCCGTGCTCTGGGACAACCCAGGGGGATGGGATGGGAAGGGAGGTGGGAGGGGGGTTCAGGATGGGGAACACATGTGCACTGGTGGCTAATTCATGTCAATGTATGGCAAAAACCACCACAATATTGCAAAGTAATTAGCCTCCAATTAAAATAATTAAAAAAATAAAAAATATATAAAAACAAAAAAAAAAACTTTCTATGAAATAATTTGCATGGGAAGATAAAATAATGCCTCCAACAGAGTACATCTTTATCCTCACCTGTCACCTTGCTTGGGGTCTGTGTCCTAAAGCTAAAGAGAGAATGTCACCCTTGGACACGTTTAAAGAGTTCAATTTCCGAGGAAAATCACTCAGGTCTGATCGACTGCAAAATGCCAAAGACTCATCTCCCCCACCCCGGGGGTCAGGTGGCGGGGAGGGGGCAGGTAAGAGTTTTCTAGACCTAAAATGTCAGCAGAGCCAAGCAAGTCAGAACAGCAGGCTCCAAGTGCCTTTCTCACTCACTGTCTTCATCTTCCTGTTTCACATCGGACGTTGGGGGCGCGTAGGCATCCCCTTAGACCGGAACTGGGATTACTCCAGTCATTCCCGGAGACAGATGCTTTCCTAACAGATGCCTTTTCAGTACGCTGCACTCTTCAGAAAGTTGTGCTGTGGCAGATGAGGAACCACCCTGGCCCGTGGGTCTAGTGCTCCAGTGCTCGTCTCCCTCTCTGTTTTTGGACACAGGGCGCAGCACGTGGGGTCTCAGCTCCCCCACCAGGGATCGAACCCGAGCCCCGTGCATTGGGACCACGTAGTCTGAACCACTGGACCTCCAGGGAAGTCCGTGGTCCCATCTCTTGCCCTATGTTTATTGAGACAATTCTCTCTCTGAATATAACACACACACATTTTTTTTTTCCGTTCCTTTCTCACCCGCAGGCCCTTGTCAACTCTTGCATGTAGAATCCAGCTTTCCACTATGTGTCACAGTATAGATTTGGATGCAATAAAGACTATCATTATTGAGCATTTATGAGAAATAATATTTTCCCTCTGGTGCGGGCTGGCTGGGTCGTTCACACCGAGTGTGAATACTAATGCCTCCAGCTTACGTTGGCACTGGGAGAGCAAAGGAGCAACAGCAGTGAAAAGTGTGTGGGCCTGGGGGGCCCAGAGAAAGCAAACGCCGAGTCTGGCAGTGGCTCCAGAGCCGCCTGGATCTGGGGGAGAATCTGGAAATAGAGGCGGTAACTTGCTCGTGGAACGGAGACCTCAGGCCTTGGTGCTGAAAGGCTGGGAAGACCCAAGCGGGCCCACTGCAACCAGGAGTTCCACACTCCTGCCCAGCACCAGATGGCTTCGGAGGCTGAATTGCTGTATAAACACTGAACGGCAAGTTTGACTTCACAAGTGTGCAAATGAGGCAAAACAAAAGGAGAATGGTTCTCCGAGGCCCTCCAGTTAGCAATCTGGAGTTTCTATATGAAGGGCGCTCAGCTCGTGGCCCATCCAGATAAGCTGCCAGAAAGCAAGGGTGGGCCTCTTCACCAGGAAACCCAGGGCATCTGGGGAGTCACGCAGCTACCACAGGGGAGAGGGGACCTCTACAAGGCTGTGTCTGAAACCAAAACCCAGGGCCAGTCGCAACGCCAGCCTCCGTTGGACACTTTTTCTTGGGGACCGAGGGCAAAAGTGGGTGCTCCATCTTCAGCACAGGAGATCTTACTGCCTCCAGCTTGTCCTTTCTCCTCCTTTTCCACATGTCAAGTTCAAAACTTGGGTTTCCCGTCCTCCACTGTTGGTGGGAAGGCGAGCTGGTGCAGCCACTGTGGAAAACAGTATGGAAGTTCCTCCAAAGACTAAGCACAGAATTATCGAATGATCCAGCAATCCCACACCTGGGTGTGTATCCAGACAAAACTATAATTCAGAAAGATCCACGTACCCGTACGTACACAGCAGCACTGTTTACCAAGACGCGGGAACAACCCAAATGTCCGCAGACAGGGGAATGGGCAAAGATGCGGTGTATGGCAAACCACTCCAGTGCTCTTGCCTGGAGAATCCCATGGATGGAGGAGCCTGGAAGGCTGCAGTCCATGGGGTCGCTACAAGTCGGACATGACTGAGCAACTTCCCTTTCACTTTTCACTTTCATGCATTGGAGAAGGAAGTGGCAACCCACTCCAGTGTTCTTGCCTGGAGAATCCCAAGGACAGGGGAGCCTGGTGGGCTGCCGTCTATGGGGTCACACAGAGTCAGACACGACTGAAGTGACTTAGCAGCAGCAGCAGCGGCGTACACACGTGGTGGAATATCACCCAGCCAACGTGGCTGCAGCTAGAGGTTATCACACCAAGTGAAGTCAGAAAGACAAACATCAGATGGCATCACTTATGAGTAGAGTCTAAACTATGACGCAAAGGAACCTATCCACAAAACGGGAACAGTGTCGGGGACAGGAGAGCAAGCTGGTGGCTGCCAACCAGAGAGGGGGTGGCAGAGGGACGGAGGGGGAGGTTGGGGTTAGCAGATGAGAGCTGTTCTACAGAGGATGGGTAAACGGCAAGCTTCTACTGTACAGCACAGGGAACTATGCTCAACGCCCTGTGATGAAACCATATACGGCAATGGAAACTAACAAAGAACACATTCAGGCATAACTGAATCACTCGGCTATACAGCAGGAACTAACACAACGTTGTTGGTCAACTATACTTCTGAAAAACGATGAGAACAAAAGCAGAGCACAGTGCCGGGGTCTTGTCACCGCTGTGATCTCGGCTCTGGGCCGGCGGGATTAGACGGGGCAACTCCCCTCTGGTTCAGTGGCCTGACAGTGGCCACACTGGTGACTCTGATTCTAATGCCGAATATTCAGAATTTGGGGAAAATAACCCATTGTTTCCCTAGGTTCACAGACAGGAGGTGCTCCCCGCCCCCGGCTATGCTCAGTTTAATCCTTCAATAAACTCCATCCACGGTTTTCTTATCTCTGTGTCTCTAGAATAAAAAAGGGACCAAAGGCGGGGGTGTGTCGAATTATTTCCGTGTTCCCCGAATTTTACGAACCAGCATAAATGTTGAATCGTCAGTGCTGGTCACACATCAAACCTCACGGCTCTCTAAAGTCTGATGTTTCAAGGAAAGGCCTGACAGCCAACAAGGCCTCCAAACACGTAACAGTTTTCGGATCCTTTCCAGATGGACGCTTCTCATCACCTCCCTCTGGAACCGGCTGTGATGGCCACAGACACAGGGAGATCAGAGGCAGATGAGCTGGGGGAACAAGCTACTGCAACTGCCACTCACTCACCACTCCTCCTCTAACCCCTATCTTTGCTATTTGTGTTTCCAGACTCCCACTCTTCTGGGAAACGCAGAACATTCTCCGGTCAGACGTGAGTCACCAAGGTGCCAGGAGGTGCAGGCTGTGTGCCATCTCGGGTCCCCGGGGTGGGGGTGGGGGCAGGGGCAGGGACAGCCTGGCACTGCTGGGTGGGAGGGGGTGCTGTGCCCACCTGCCTACTGCGTGTGTCCTAACCGTAAGCCTTCTGCTCTGAAAGTTCCCGTCTGCTTTCTGATTATCCTCACCAGCCCAGAAGACCTGTGTCAAATATCCCTTTGCCTAGAAGGAACTGTGGAGAAAACACGCGCATGCACACACATGCACACACACAGCACAAGTGCTAAGTGACTCAGATACAGCGACTCATGCACTCCTCACATCAAAAGTGCGCAGTAAGGAAGCATAATTATCCCATATTTATAGTAAAACAAAGGCATAAAGAGGTTAATAACGTGCCCAAGGTCACAAGCTTATAATGAGAGGTGTCAGAACTTGAATTGAGGTCTTCTGGCTTCAGAATCCCAGCTTTTAACCATCACTGTTATTCTATTTAACAAACACCTGCTTTGGGACTTCCCTGGTGGTCCAGCAGCTAAGGCTCTGAACTCACAATGCGGTGGGGAGGGGGTGCCCAGGTTCAATCCCTAGTCAGGGAACTAGATCCCACAGGCTGCAACTAAGACCCAGTGTAGCCAAATTAATAAGCAAATATGTAAACAAACAAACAGAAAGTAATCACCTATTTCCTGTCCCTCCTTCCAGCCTGTTCCAACCCCAGCTGAGGAATCACCGTGTTATCATCGAGGCCTTATGGCAAAAGCCCACACACCAAGATGGCACACAGTGAAGCAAAGCAGGTGAAAGAGGAGGAGGAAACCGCACACTGGAATGTGTGACGGGATCAAGGGAGGAAGTGTGAGTGCGCGGAGCAGGGTGACACGGGAAGGCACGCGCTGTCAGTGACTGGCGTGATGCTGGCACTCGGCACAGAACCCCCCATGATGAGCAGGGCCGGCCCGCGGGCAGCCCCCTGGCACACCACCAGGCACCACGTGACGGTGAGGATGAAGCAGAGCGGGAACCAAGAAGCCTGCCCTGTCTCCCGAAGTAAAGCTCCCAGGTCTCCAACTGGGGGTGTGGGCAGAGATCACTGTAGGGTGGGGATGACGTAGGTGGAGGCTCCCTGAGGGGCTCGAGCCCCCGAGATGCCCCAGCACTGTGACCAGGTCCTCCAAGGGGCTGTGGCCGGGTTAGACGGAGCTAATGATGTTTGTCAACTTATATATTAATAATGACACCATTTTCCCCTGGTCAGGGGCGGGATGGTTCTGAGGGTTCGTGCTGAGGTCTGTAAAGCACCGAGGCCGCCTGGGGAGGAGGTGTGCAGTATAAACCTGCAGGAGGACGGTTTCAGCCTGCCATTTACAAGGCCTGGAATTTCGTCATGACCTTTGACTCAGTGACCCCACCTCTAGGACTCCCTGCATGAATCCAGATGAAGGCCCAGACCCACGCAGAAAGATGTTCCTCTCAGAATTCTTTATAAAGGCACACAGCTGGATGCCACTCAAAAGTTCACTGACAGGAGGAATGGTAAATAAACCTTGCTAAGACTCCCTTTTGCCAACCAAGGTCCGTCTAGTCAAGGCTATGGTTTTTCCCGTGGTCATGTATGGATGTGAGAGTTGGACTGTGAAGAAAGCTGATCACCGAAGAATCGATGCTTTTGAACTGTGGTGCTGGAGAAGACTCTTGAGAGTCCCCTGGACTGCAAGGAGATCCAACCAGTCCATTCTAAAGGAGATCAGTCCTGGGTGTTCATTGGAAGGACTGATGCTAAAGCTGAAACTGCAATACTTTGGCCATCTCATGCGACGAGTTGACTCACTGGAAAAGACTCTGATGCTGGGAAAGGTTGGGGGCGGGAGGAGAAGGGGACGACAGAGAATGAGATGGCTGGATGGCATCACCGACTCTGTGGACATCAGTTTGAGTGAACTCCGGGAGTTGGTGATGGACAGGGAAGCCTGGCGTGCTGTGATTCATGGGGTCGCGGAGAGTTGGACACGACTGAGCGACTGAACTGAAGACTCCCTGATGGAGGGTTTCGCAACTATTTTTTTTGTAAATCGCTTACAAAGTGTTTTATTAATGTAGGAAGATGCTCTTGTATACATAACGTGAGGTAAAAACACAGGATCCCAAATGAAGTCATGTGACCTTTAACCCAGAAGTGCCAATTTTGGAATCTATCCAACAATATTAAAACCAGCAAGATATTAGATAATATCCATAAGATTATTTATTGCTGTAATATTTATAATGGCTAAAACAATAAAGATAACAAAACTCAAAAGAACTGGAGTGTCCATCAGTAAGACAATGCTAGAATAAATCAGGGCTATTCCACAGCACAGTGCTGTATGCAATCATTTAAAAAAACAACTTTCATGTATATGTGTTCCAAATATTTATTAACAGCACAAGGCAAGTTTCTAAATAATGGGTAAAACGTTACTGGATTAACACACACAGACACGCACACAAACTCCACCCCTACAAATACATAAACATTCTGAGTATTTGCATGGGCACAGAAGGTCCACAGTAACCACTTGGCCAAAGGGACAGGGATGAGTGGGTAGTATCAGCTTTTTAAAAAAACTTCTCCATATGGACTTGCTTCAGTGAGTATGTGCCAAATTAGTGATGCAAAAAAAAAAGTCTAATATGTTTAAAAAAATCAAGATGCACAATATTATCTCCACGGTATTAAAATGCACATGCCTGGGATGGGAAAAGACACTAGAGAGAAGTGTTTCCATATGCACCAGCTGCAGCTATGCAGGGCTGGAATTACTGAGATTTTTTTATTTTGGAATTTCCAAGTTTTCCATTGTGGGTACCCATGACTTTTCCTAGACCAAATTCATAAACGGATGAAGGATGGGTGAATACACACGGAAGACAGGGAGGGAGAGGGAAGAAGGAAGGAGGAGGAGGAGCAGACTCAGAGCTGGACCGCCCGACGGCCCCCACTGCGCTCTCCCTGCCCCGCGCCAGCCTGCCGTCCCGCACGCGCGGCCCCACGCCCAGGCGCGGGCAGATGCGCAGCTGGACCTGGTTACAGAGGCAGCTGCATCTGCACGGCACGGTTTCTGTCAGCTCCGGAGCGGGCGAAACCCTCTGGAATTAATATCTGATGAAGAAATGAACCTGTTAACGGGACAGATTTATGGTATTCAAATTACTATTGATCCATTCAGTACACAACTAATAAAAACCTCTCGTGCGTGACCTTCCACCTTGCACACGCTTAAGCAAATTATCTCTAATAAACAAGTATTATGAGGACCCAAGGAAAATGTCAGCCTATAAATTACTGAGCTTCTCTCTCTCTGAGTGGAGATGCATGTTGAGCCACCAGCATCTGTTTTCTGGACCTTGTGTTCAAGCCTAGAGATTCCCCCAAAGCCTTCGAACTTCTCAGAGACGGTTCCCTGTTGAACTGAGCACAGCAGTATGACAGCACCCTGCTTTTCAATAAGCAGCAGAGTGAAAGCCACCAGACTACGAGCATCTTCTAAGGGCTAATGGGGGGGAAAAAAACCCAGCACGTGCTGTGCTGTGCTGAGTCGCTCAATCGTGTCCGACTGTCGCGACCCCACGGACTGTAGCTCACCAGGCTCCCCTGTCCACAGGGATTCTCCAGGCAAGAATCCTGGGGTGGGTTGCCAGGCCCTGAATTCACATCTCAGATCTGAGCTTCCAATCTGCGTGACCTAGGGTGGGTCGCTTTACCTCTGCTGTAATTCCAAACCAAATCAACACGTAATAAAACAGGGTACTTAACCTCATCTGCTTAAACTTCTACGCTTCTTGCTGAAATGTCTGCAGACAGCTCACACACATCTCCATTACAGACCTCGGGAAGGCGATAAACCCGAGCTTGGGATTGCCCAGCCTCTCGCCACTCAAACGTGCAGGGGATTCATGGGGCCTGGCCATACCCAGCCCCCCAAGAGCGAGAGAAGGGTTGAGGAACAGACATAAAATGGTTGGAACCCAAGGAAAGGGGAGGTCTGTTCCCCACAGTCATTCAGGGAAACAAACAGGAAGAGGCTCTTTCACTTCCGATTCTAAGATCACCCTGAGTGTCACCTTCACTCTAACTAGACTGAGGGGAAAAACAAGCTGACGTGGAGGTCTTCCATTGGTCCAGACTGGAGAGGCAGGCTAACAGTTTGCACGAGCTGCATAAATTAGGATGCAGTTTATCGGCCAGGTATTACTGCCAGGGAGGATGGGAAAGAGTGCCAAGGTGTGTCCAGGAGGAGGAGGGATTGGCTAACACTCCCTTTCACACTTGGCACTAGTGAAAATATAAATATGGACAAACGTCATGGGTTCATGTATTTAACCACCAGCCCAGTCCAAGCCATAAACATTGCTTCCCTAGCCTATGGATAAGTTTTTAATTTTATATTAATATTTCTGAGCTTAATTTGCACCTTTGGAATTAAAACAAAAACAAAATACAACTCTTACTGTGGATTATGGCTTTTCTGGTGGTTTTGCACACGGGCCACCAGGACTTCGGAATACAGGTGAGACAGTGGCAGATTTGGGGCACTGATTCTTTTCACAACTGCATTTACCTCTTGGGGATAAGATAGAAGCTCACTTCCCAAGAAGGTTTTGTACAAGTGGAAAACATAATATTCAAGTTTCTCAACAGCTCTGTGTGACACTGTAACATTATTTTTTAAGTGAAGCACTTAAGGATATATTAAACACGAATGTAATGTTCTTGTTTTTCAAGACAAAGAAAAACAAAAGAGGAAAACAGAACTAGAAACTAAACAGTCAGTGGCACATTTTCTTGGTAATAATGTTCTACCACCCAAGCAGAGCATTAGATACGAAAGCACCCTATCTTTGGAATGCTGCAGTTACTTTGAAGCAGACCAGGAATTCTTAGAAGATGCAGCCAGAAGGACTGAACAGATGGAGCTTTCTATATCTAAAAGCAGGCGTAGGCAAACTACAGTCCGTGAGCCAAAATCTGGCCCACGACCTGTTTTTGCAAATAAAGTTTTATTGGACACCAGCATTGCACGTGTATTTACATACTATTTACGTGTGCGTGTGCACATACAAACACACACGCACGCACAGGCACAAGTTACATCAGTTCAATTCAGTCAGTTCAGTCGCTCAGTCATGTCCGACTCTCCGCGACCCCATGAAGCACAGCACGCCAGGCCTCCCTGTCCATCACCAACTCCCAGAGTTCACTCAAACTCATGTCCACAGAGTCGGTGATGCCATCCAGCCATCTCATTCTCCGTCGTCCCCTTCTCCTCCCGCCCCCAACCTTTCCCAGCATCAGACTCTTTTCCAGTGAGTCAACTCGTCGCAGAGTTGTGTATTTATAAGCAGACTGTTTGGCCTGCAAAACCTAAAATATTGACTCTCTCTCGACAGAAAAGTTTGCCAACCCCTGTTCTAAAAAAAAAAGAAAAAGAAAAAAAAAACACACAAACACGAACTACGCTGAGATTGCTTGGTCTGACTGAAACTGAAGTGCCAAGGATGAGCCGCAACCCACACTTGAGCCCGAGAAACCTGGGTCCAAAGGCAGGCGGTCGGCAGCTGGTGGTCTCTGTCTCCCACCCTACCGCCCACTTTCAAATAAAAGAGCCCGTGAATTGACGAGCAGCTACAGAATGACTGGGAGCTGGGAGGAGAGGGATTTAAGGGCGCTGTAATGACACCATAAAAGCTTTGTTGGGTTGCTTTTATGAGCCTGAAGCAGCTTAGAGGAGCCTGACCCTAAGAGGTGAGCGGAAGTGTGTAAAAGGCTTGCCTTTGGGATAAATGCATATCAAAACCCGTTTGCAGAGGGAGAGCGGGGGAAAAAAAGGGGAAATAAATGACAAGCGCGCTACTTTAACAGGGAAAATTTCCTCCGAAAGGAAGTGGGCAATGAGGCCAGGCGAGGAATAAATGGCGTGTCGCTCCTCGGTGGGGCTGGGGCCACGCTCCAGGCTGCTAAGATCCAGCCCGTGTCAACTGCCTGCCGCCTCTCTCTTTTCACACTTCAGTGTGAACTTTACAGCGGAAGGGGGACAGGAGGCAGCGAAGGGGAAAACAGTGGCTCAGAAGGACTTGTGCACTGAGTGTGAAGCCATTTCAATTTAATATTCGAAAGGACTTTGTAGGTGATCCCAGGAATGCAATTAGACCCACCTAATAAAAGCAACATATGCTAAGACAATTAAAAGATTTTATTATACATCTATTCACTGTACTCCACTTTAGGCAGGAGGAGTGGAAACGGATGAGAGGGGAAGGATGCATTCATTTCCCAGGAAGGGGAGCCCGCGGCGGCCAGGGTCATGCCATCGGGATGAACGGTGATGCTCTTTTTCACACAAAGATGGACTATTAGATTACTCTTTACCGGGGGCTTTTCACCTTGCAAAACAACAAGGCTCTGGTTTCATGATTCTACACTTATGAGACAATATAGCTGAAGACATCACCCTGCCTTTTTCAGCCCTTGGTGCTCTGGTGTTCAACCATTAAATGAAGACCACCCCACTCCCCAGATAATGCCAGAAAGAAGTATGTCAGTAGATCCAACGTTTAATGATACAATGGCAAATGGAAGTCAAGCTAACGTTCTCCTATCTCTTCATTCTACAGAGACTGACTGGGGCCCAAATCTGATACCAGAGGCTGGAGATTCTAAGCAGGAGACGACAGTCTCTACCCTTAAGTAGCTCACAGTGAACTGACTTGACAGACTGCCAGCTTCCCATCCCCAATCCATTTGCGTTTCGTTTGTGCAAAGAACTAGATGACCTCTGCCAGCCTGCCTTGTAGCTAGATGGCCATGTGGCTAGCTCTTACCAGTGTAATGTGTCTGGACCCTGGGTCCCTGAATCACCCTGCGTTCCCCTTGCCAGGAACACCCACTTTGCCCAAGAAACTCAAGCTGTCTCTTGAGTAAGAAATACACCCTTTGGGGGTGTGAGTTATTATGCCTTTGAGGGGGCTATTTGTTACTGCAGCCCAGCTTATTGTAAACAGTAAGCTCACGACACAGGTGGGCAAACACAGAAAGGTCACTCCCGCGCTATGGAGGAGATGCTCTTCTGCCTACCTTGAGGTTAGGGTGCAGAAGGGAGGGCCCCCCGCTGTGCTCTGGAGTCTAAGAAAGTTTCAGAGAGAAAGTAACACTGCCGCTGAGACTCAAAGGTGTAAGGCGCTAAGGGGTCTGACAGGCAGAGGGGGGAGGGGACGGGAACTCAGGCAGAGGTTAGAACACGACCCAAAGCTCAGAGGTGTGAAAGGATGTGGCCATCGAGTGGAATGGTAAGCAATCGGGGTTGGGGGGGGGCAGGATGTGGGGGAGGAGGGGCAAGAACGAACGGGCACACTCAGACCACACGGCAGAGGGGCTCACCCAGGGACGTGGGAAGCATACCATGAGCTCGATGAAAGGATCTTTTTGCTAATACTGGTGCCAGGACAGAGCAGGTATGCATGGTGCCTGTAAAGGCCACTGTCCCGCAGAGAATCAGAGCAAGTCCTTCAGGCCACAGAAGGCCGTGAGCCCCGTGAACCGAGTTTCCACGAGGAGATGCCTTGCGTGTGCGTGCGTGCCCAGTAGCTCAGTCGTGTCCAACTCTTTGTGACCCCGTGGACTGTAGCCCGCCAGGCTCCCCTGTGCCCGGGATTATCCCTGAAAGAATCCTGGAGTGGGTTTACATTTTCTACTCCAGAGGATCTTCTCAACTCAGTGATTGAACCCACGTCTCCTGCACTGACAGGTGGGTTCTTTATCACTGAGTCACCAGGGAAGCCCTGAGACACCTCAGTCCAGACACAAAGAGTCAATCAAGGCGAAGTGAATCATCTACCTTGGCGCATCCATCTGGCTAGTAACAGACAGCGATTGTCCCACAGTTTGTGCTGGAGGGGCCCAGAATGACCTGGTAGCCACACGGAAACCTAGATAAAACTCCATCCAAAATAGATTTGAACCTGCACAGGAAACTCTGAGACGCCACACAGTACGTGAAAGCGACTGCCTCCTGGCTCCAGGGTAAGAAGGTCTTCTGAGCACTGACGAGTCGACTGCAAATTTCTCTGGAAACTAATCACTGAGAGGTTCCAACTGTCTTCCTTGTATTCTAGCAGTCAGAAGCGGGCATGTTAAACGTGACAGCTGTGAAGGCAGAGGTGACTGATCTTTGGCTTGGTTTGGGGTTTTCACTGACGGCCACAACAGGTTGCTCTGAACCCCAGATACGAAAGATGTGGGGTGCACGGCAGGCAGGTGGGTTTGGCTGAGACTGGGAGGAGGCTGACGCGGGTAGCAGTTACTAGGAACTAATGTGTTGGTGGACAAGCATGCGTGTTAGTGTGAGACGGATCCAGGTAACACCAATCCAAGAGCTTTACTGCTAATGTCAAATGGGATAACATGGGCACAGTAAGAAACATTTATGCAAAACAGCATCTAGGGGACTCCACTGGTGGTCCAGTGGCTCAGACTCCATGCTTTCAAGGCAGTGGATCCAGGTTTGATCCCAGGTCAGGGAACTAGATCCCATATGCTGCACCTAAGATGCCAGCAGAGTCAAATAAATAGTATTTTTAAAATGGCACCTAGAAAAGACTCAGTCAATGAAAGCTGCTTTACTCAGTCTCCTCTTCCGTTCTTTTTCAAGATTCCATGGGAATTTTTCTGCTAATATTACGTCAGATGTGTTACTGACTAGTTTCTGAGTTTAATCATGAGGCATTTTTGTTAATTTTCTAAAGGAACACACCTGTGTTTCATCTGGCCTCAGTCCTCTGGCTCAAAGTCGAAATGCACTGGATATCAGTATGCTCTTTATCCTCTAAGGACTTGTCATGACCATCCAGCCCAGGGATTAATTATTCTATTTGGGGGAAAAGACAATTTTTCAATAACTGCCTGACAGTGAAGGCAACAGAGAAAAGCACGTAACACTGACAACCCAGAGGCATCTCCTAACGCTGGGTGTTCAGCTGACTAATGTGAGCCTTCTCCAGGACCACAAGGCCCGTGTCGGCGCTGCGACCCACCTGCCCCTCCACACGAAGCCAAAGGCCTGAAACTTCACAAGACCAAGTTCATCTACAAGGTCTGGCTAGACGTGAGGACTGTCTATAAATGCTTATCTTGAAAATACTACAACCAACTTGTTTACAAGCTGCCATGAGATATTGCTGGCGGCACATTTTTAAGTTAAGACTTTTTCAAATTATAAAGGCATGCTAATACACTCAACATTTTGATAAAGGAAACCAGTGCCCAGGCACAGACTAGGCCCCCCACTCTCCTCTTCTCCTGTTCATCTTTCTTTAATACAGTTCTCCCCAGAGACTGTATTCCAATGTGAACTCCACCTTCGCCACTGAAACTAGCATTGTGGGTCCCCAGTTGTCATTTTATTTCAGTGGCTGGCTAACATTCTACTAAATAGATCTGCTGTGATTTATGGAATCATTTCCCTGCTCTTGAACCTTCAAGTTGATTCTAAGCTTTAACTGGGTGGGTGGGTGATTTTTTGTGGCTTACTATATAATTATATAGTATGGTGGTTATATAACTGGTTTTATACATATAGATATATGTATAAAATAAATAATATAAATAATATAATTTATTTATTAATTATATAAAATAAATAATATTATTTATTAAATATATAAATTTATATATATAATAATATATATATATAAATAATATGGTGGTTATTTCTTATGGCTGGAGAGCTTCATCTTGCCTTGACTACTGGTGTCTGCAAGCTGTGGAATCTTTCTGTGTGTCTGAACACTAAGGGAGGCCAAGCCATGCAGCCTTCGGGGGTGACCAGCATTTGCTTGGAACCACACTGAGCTGACTCCAGTCCCTGCCTATTAACTCATCTGGGTCCTGCGTGAGGGGGGTGAAAGACACCCACACAGACCATCCTAAGGATCACATCTCTGAGCAGACGAGCTACTCAACTGTGTCCCCAGCACCCCAGACGGTTCCTGGATGGCTCCCTCCGTCTGGAATGCGCCCCTCCCACGCCGGCTCCCAGGAGGGGAGCAGATGATACAAACCGATAAGGCACACTGTGCAGTGATGTTGTACATGCATATGGATGTGGGCCTGGAGACATGCGCACACACACGTGTGTTTCAAGTGTGACGATGAACATGGTTTTTATGCTGGAAAAGACTTTTCTGGGAGAGAATCCGGAGAAGGCAATGGCAAGCCACTCCAGTACTCTTGCCTAGAAAATCCCACGGATGGAGGAGCCTGGTAGGCTGCAGTCCGTGGGGTCGCTGGGGGTCGGACACGACTGAGCGACTTCACTTTCACTTTTCACTTTCACACATTGGAGAAGGAAATGGCAACCCACTCCAGTGTTCTTGCCTGGAGAATCCCAGGGACGGGGAACCCTGGTGGGCTTCTGTCTATGGGGTCACACAGAGTTGGACACGACTGCAGGGAGAGAATCCTGGATGCCTTTCCACTACAATGAGATGAACTCATCAAGACACTCAAGTCCTTAAGTTACACTTCCAAGGCCTTTTCACTCTCTCTCTCTCACACACACACACACACGCCAGCCATCTCTCACAGTCTATCTTTGCCATTGGTAGTGAGATTGCCCGGTTCCTGGAAAGGCAAACACAGACCTACAGGACTTCCAGAAGTTCTATCCTAGAGTCGAAACCCTGCACACATTTCTTACACCCACTTGGTGAAGAGCGGACGTGTGTTGAGGGCCTGGGCCGGGTACTGAGCGGGGGCTGCAGGGACACAGATGGGCAGTGGCCGCCTGCCAAGAGTTTGCAGCCTGAGCAGAAATGCAAGGCCTTGTGGGGTCTCAGACACAGGTTAAGGGGGCAGGGTGCTCGTGCTCCAGGACACATAGATCTCTGCTTAGTTCTGGAACCTGTACTTTCTGCACCAGAGCAGTTACTTTTATCATACACCTCACATGTGCTTAGTAACATGCAAGGCACTGGGATCCACATGGTTCCTGCTCTCTAGAGGTTCAGCGTCAAGTGGGGAAACGGCAAAATAAGGACATCATTAGGGCAAGAAGAAAAGTCCGCGAGGTAAGGCACATGCACCTCCAGCCACGAGGAGCCCATGCGGGCACACCCCTGGCCTCTGCGGGCTACCTGCTGGCAGAGCACAGCCAGGCACTCGCAGGGGACAGTCCCCGCCCTGCCCTCCCACCACGGGCTCTGCAGAAGCTCCGTGCTCCTAAGAGCTGGGGTGACCCGCCTGACTCCTGGCAACCTGCCAACTGCATTTGTAACCCGAGCCTGTGTGGATACAAAAATGCAGGAAGTCATCTTAAAAGGACGCACTAATTAGCTTCCTGGGATTTCAGATTTTAAAAGCTTTTGTGATCGAATCTGTTTCGGTCGTTTTTTGAAAGGATTCCGAAGATTGGTTCTGCTGTCAAGACATCAGAAAACAAACAGAAAAAAGAAATGCGATAACAAACTTCCTGGTTTCCACCGTGAAGTGCTTTCAATGTGAAAGGGCGGTGGGGGGGGGCATGTTCGCCGATGGGTTGATAAAAAGCAGGATGGCATTAAAAGGCCACGATGCACAGTGAAGGACCAATCTCTCTTGGGAGGCTGGATCTGACATTGAGTTGCCCTTGAAAAGCATTGGGAAGCTCCCTGCAAAATCAGCTCCCACTCTCAGAAGACTGGAGGGGCACCGTTTTCATTTATATAAAAGACTAGGAAAAATGCACACAAACAGACAAACAAAAGATTCTCAAATTCTGAGTAGATAAAGGATGTGAAGGATCACAGAAGAATTTTTCTTAGCCATCATCCACCACTGTTTTCACTATACGGAGAGCTAATCATGGAAGGAATGTGTGTAATAATTATATTTGTCCAGTGTAGGGGAATAAAGAATAACTAGAACATTATACCATTACAAAGTATAGGACTGCATTAGTCGATGGGCCCTACAATTGAAAGCCCTTATGGAAACGCCTCTTTGGAGAGTTAACCCCTCCCCCTGAGCAGCCCCTGAACCCCATTCTGCATCTTCCCTGGGGAGCATGCATCCCAGGTGGTAATGATCTGTCAGCAAACCTGTCTTCCAAGCCACTCTGCAGCCTCCAAGGCAGG
This sequence comes from Moschus berezovskii, assembly GCF_049115385.1. NCBI lineage: Eukaryota > Metazoa > Chordata > Mammalia > Artiodactyla > Moschidae > Moschus > Moschus berezovskii. The sequence continues at coordinate 57,868,686 of NC_142481.1, forward strand.
TTCATGAATCCCATCAATCTCACCCGGCTAGCAGGTAGCTCAGTGGTAAGGAATCTGCCTGCCAAGGCAGGACACTCGGGTTCAAACCCCCGACCACAGAGTGGCAAAGAGAGACACGACTTCAGGACTGGACACCACCACCACCTCCTGAGCACTGGACCACTGGCAAATGATTACTGTGGAACTGCACGGAACCCTGTTTCTCCTTCAAGTTCACTTCTCCAGGCTGGCTCACCCTTTGGTCTATTCTTGGAAACATTTCCCAACACCTCACATTCTTCTTAAATTGGGAGTGTGGGGAATGCTGAGATAAGTCAATGTACTTATAATTTGTAGGCAAGGCGCTAATAATCATCAACCCACAGGAATCTGCAAAGACTTGGCCAAAGTCAGGAAAGAATCATGAGTTATTACCCCTAGACCTGGAAAGGCCTCATCTCTTGCTTACATTTCTTTTTTTTTTAAAAAAGGATGACCTTGCAAATTACAGACTTATAAATTTAACTTCTAAATTTGGAAAGATACTAAAGACGGAAAAAAAATTCATGAAATGAGCTTGCAAAATATTAAAGAGGGCATTTACTATAAAAGAAGAAGTAGCTGTTGACTGTGGAAAGTGAGTTCTTGTTTTTACTTTCCTCTTTTTTTAAGTAAAAATTTTTATCTTCTATAATGGGATCACGAAATCATTTGCTCCTAAGGAAGTAATTCATTGTCAGATTTAATTTTCTTAATCAGCTATTATTTACAGCATGAATAAAACCCATTAAGTTATGAGACTGGTACCATCTTTATGCAAAGATAAAATTAAATGCTCATATCAGTTTGGCTGTAAGATACTCCTTATAAGAAAATATATTAGGAGGCAGAGGAGGTGGAGGGCTTTTGGAGTTAGACCTGGGTCAAATTTCAACTTTACTACTTGCTGGCTAATCTTGGGCAAATCACTTAATCTCTCTGATCCCGTTTCCCCAACTATTAATGTAAGTCGGAGATAATGACAATACCGTCAGGATGGTGGTGAGGATTCAATGAGATGACATTTGTCCAGAGAAACATGGGGTATTCAACAGGGAGCGGTCTTGCCTGGGAGAGCACGGGTAGACTAGACGACAGGAGGACATCAGAGAAACTTCCCCAGAGATGGAGGGAAATACGAGAGACCCCGACTTGTCTGAGCGGCTTGGGCTCAGACAGAATCTCCTTTGGGAGGGAGCAGTGAGGATGTCTTTAAAATTGTGATGCACTCTATTCGAGGAAAACGGTAGTTAGAAAAGATACCCAGTGTTCACAGTGCACCGTTTACAACAGCCAGGCCCTGACAGCAATCTAAGTGCTCATGGACTGATGAACAGATAAAGGTGTGGTACATACACACAATGCACTACTCCTCAGCCGTGAAAAAGAGCGAAACAATGCCACTCACCTCAGAGGGGCTGCGGAGACTTTGGCACCAAGTGCAGCCCGTCAGACAAAGACAAATATCCCGTGACGCTCACTTACATGGGGACTGTAAAATACGACACAGAGAGCTCATCCGCAAGACAGAAACAGACTCACAGACTCAGAAAACAAACTCACAGTCACCAGAAAGGAAAGGTCGCGGGGGTGGGGTGGGGTGGATAAATGAGGAGTCTGCGATTAATGAATATAAACTACTATATACAAAACAGATAAACAACAAGATTCTACTGTACAGCACAGGGAACTGTGTTGACTATCCTGTAGCCATAATGGAAAAGAATATGAAAATACACACACACACACACCCCCACACACTCTGAACCGAATCACTTAGCTATGCACCAGTAACTAACACAACCTTCTAAATAAACTGTACTTCAGTAAGGATAAAAACAGAATAAAATGATGCCAGCATGCACACAGAGCAGGCTGTGACGCCCTGGCAAGGGCACAGGGGGCTGGTCCCACAGCCAGTTCTCCTGAGTTACCTGGGATGGTCAGCGACACCGGGATTTTTTTCCCATCTTTATTTCTGAGTCCAGGTTCTCTACACCAGACCTGCTCTAAGAACTCTCCCAGCAGACCGTGATTTCATCTGGCCCCCTCTCATTGCTGACACTCAGGGAAATGGTCCAGGGAGGAGCAGGGAATGCCCAGGGCCACAGAGAGAGCCCATGGCATGGCTGGGCTAAGAAGGCCTGGCAGCCCAGTTTTTAAGAATTCCAGAGACTTCCCTGGTGGTCCAGTGGTTAAGACTTGGAGCTTCTAATGCAAGGGTGCAGGTTCAATCCCTGATTAGGGAACTAAGATCCCACATGCCATGGGCGTGGCCAAAAAACAAAAACTGATGCAAAAAAGAAAAACCCATGATGAACAACAACAACAAAACAAATTCCAATAACGGCTCGGGGAGACCCTCTCCTCTGCAACCACACAAAGCCTGTTGCACACGTCTGTGTGCAACTTGCAAATGGAGAAGTGACGCACGGCTGGACACAGTCACCACAGCCTGTGCCTTACTGGCCTGGCTGGCCTTGGTCTTGTGATGGGAGTCTTTTCATGCTCTCTGACCCATGACAGGCCCCAGTCACGACGTGACAGGATAAAAATAAGCTGCTGTCCATAGTCGGAAAAATCTAGAGACAGAAGCTACAGCCTCCAAAATGGTGGACTCTGGACATGTGTGATGTCTGAGCCTGAGCTCATCTCTGCTGTGGGGAAAATATATACTGACTTCTGACCATGAGACGAAGGGCCAAGCAGGCTGATGCTTATAAAATAGCTAGCACGTGCCTTGCCCACTGACTTCATCTACACCAGGCTTTCCAGAACTTTATTTCTGAAGGGGTTTAAAAGGTTTCAAAGAAATTCTGGGACCTAAAAATCGCAGGCCAGTTTTCAGAATGGATGCAATTTCATGATGAGAAACCTTTCACTTTTCAAAGGCTTTCTTTACATAGAAGGTTTTGTTTACATCTTTTGAGTTTTCCCAAACGTGAAGGAATTGGAAGCCACAGCAGCTGTTGGAGGTGGGGAGAAGCCTAATTCTGGGCTCTGCTTGGATGCCACTGAGCTCGGTGACGCTGGGCGAGCTGGCTGCCCTGGGGGTGACGGTGCCTGGCACTGTGGCCGGCCTAGAGGAGGCTTACTAAGGACTCCTGGCCTGCCTCTGCTTCGCAGGCCACCCACCCTCCACCCGTGGGGAGCAGGGAGCTTGAAAGGGGTGGGGAAGGCGGGAGGAGCGTAAAATAACAGGGACAGGATGCCTCCCGGCTGTTTCAGCTCCCCTGGGGAGCTGAGTCCCCAGGGGATGCTGACAGCCTGAGAAGATTCCTTAACTCTCTGCAGAAAGACCTTAATTAACCGTCTAGTGCCTCAGAAGACACCCAAAGTTATTAAGAGCGGGGCTTTTCTAAACAACAGGGCAGCTGCCTGGGAAACAGTTTGGTGAAGGTTCCTCACAAAGTTGAACAGAGATTTACTGTAGCACCCAGCAAGCCCACCCCGTATGTTTATCCCCCAGGAGAAATAAAAACCTGTGTCCGTGCAGAAACTTGTGTCCACCACAGCATCCGTCATTAACAGCCAAGAGGCAGAAACAACCCTTCTGTCCATCAGTGGGTGATGTGCAAACAAAATGTGGTATATCCATATGATGGAATATTATATGGCCATTAACAAAATAAAGTGCTAAGTGAAGTCAGTCAGAAAGAGAAAGACAAATATCATATGATGTCACTTACACGTGGAATCTTAAAAAATGAAACGAATTTATTTACAGAGCAGAAACAGACACACAGACTTTGAAAACAAACTTATGGTTACCAGAGAGAAAGGAGGTAGTTGGGGAGGGATAAATGAAGAGTTTGGGATTAACAAATACACACTACATGTAAATACAGACTATATATAAAACATTGATAATCTACAAAGACCTACTGAATAGCACAGGGAGCTCTGCTTAATGTTCCGTAATAACCTACATAGGAAAAGAATCTGCAAAAGAACAGATTGTGTATAACTGAATCACTTTGCTACAGACCTGAACCTAACCCGACACTATAAATCCACTCTACTCCAATATAAAATAAAAATATTTAAAAAAGCCTAATTGAGAAAAGTACTAGAAATCATAGGATAATCACACTTATTCCCACCACTCACTGGTGGAACTGCAAGCATTTTGTCATATTTGCTTCAATGCTTCTCTCTCTTTAAAGAAAAAAAAAAAGTGCATGTGTGGGGTATAAAACATCTCAGATGAAGCTCAAATTCATGCTGTCCTCCTCAGCTCAGTATCTCTTTCGAGCAAATGGGCAAGTCCATTAAAGGGTTAATATGTGGAGAAATCACTGGTTCCTTCAATTGGACTTTATGAAGGGCCTACTACGAGCAACACGAAGCCTACGGGATGCAGAGGCAGCGCTGCAGGGCTGGGTTTTAACTGATAATTGGAGCGTGCGTGGGAGGTGGCCGTTCAGAGAGATGGAGAGACAGAGACCACCGTGTGTGCCCTGGTTAGCTTCACATGTTCGGTAAAATCAGAGGTTTGCGTTCTGCACTTGGATTGCCGCTAATCAGCACGTCTCAGATACCCAGTCTGCCTCACCTCTTCAAGGCACTCGCTACCGAGCAACTGTGCTGTTAGGAAATTTTCAAAATAGGGGCTATTGCCCAAATGGTGTGGTGTTTGAGCTCTTACAGATCTGCTATGTTATGGGACTCAAATTAGCTTAACCTGGAAAAAACACACACACACACACACACACACTTGAAAACTGGAATGCTAGACAATCATCCCCAGTGACTCTAAAACAAGGGTATTAAATGAGATGGGGTGAAGAAGTGAAGAAAGTGGGAAAGCTCAGCAAACTCACAAGGATTTAAAATACCGCCTCTGAAGGGAATCACGCAATTCCATCGTCCAAGGTCTCGGGAATCAAAGCCAGGCTGAAACACCCAGGCTCTTGGGTCAGGCCTGGGGGTGAAACGTAGGGAGGAGACTTTCAGAAGTGACTCGAGTAAACCTTTGTCTTTTCACGATTTGTCTGCACCATTAAAAAGAAACAAGCCAAGAATGCACTGTGGCAGTACCCTACCTTGTGTGAACATTATGCTGGGGAGGAAAGTGAGCCTTTTGCTGCTGGGGAGGCAGTCTTTTCAAAGGAGATCACTGTACCTGAAATGTAGGTAGTTATAAAAATGGCATTAATTTGCTTAGACCCAGAGATTTTCACAGGAGAGCAACTAGCAGAAAACATTATGAAAATGTCCGAGAGGACTGGTAATTGAGTTGATTAGTATGACCTTGGTTATGAAGGTAATAGAGGAGGGACCGGTGCTTAGGCTGAGTTATAACCCTGCTCCTGGTTCGGCGATGGGGAGTGAGGGATGTAATTTGTTCAGGCTGACTCGGAGTGGCCAAGCCTGCCTCTGACAAAGTAATGCACTGACCAGCCGAGCTTGGCCTGCGCCTCTACCCTGACAGGGTAAACAGGACAGGGTCAAATCAGAAATGATGGACCAGGCTTGTGGGCTGGTTCTCTGCACAGACATGCTATGAGAAGCATCTTTTGGACACTCAGCCCTGAGAAGCCCTAACTCACTGCCTCCGAACTACCGGAGAGGGAAGAGAACACGACTGCTCCCCAGCTGAAACAAAACATACCAAACCAACAATATAAACAGAGAATAAACATCCTGAAAAGGTCTATGCTGAATTCGCACTGGCTCTGTTTTCTGTATTTTTTTTTAATAGGCATTTATGAAGCAATATGCCACTGGCTGCGGTGGGAAATTTAGCTGCATTAATCATAAGTAAGGATGCTGGAAGACCAAGTTCTTGCCACTACACCTGCTTGCAAAAGGCCAGTTTCTCCCAATAACACACCCCCATAGATAGGAAGTTGACTCTGCGATCCGATCCACCACTGTTGACTGGGTGGGGTCGATGGATCGATCCCAAGGTGCTTACGCTGACATGAGGAGTCACGTGCATTGCAACCGCTGGTACACAAGTTCACGTCCTGGTAGCTCTGTCCACTTTCAGAGCATGGATTGCCCTCTTTCTTAAGTTCCCTGGAGGAAAGGCTCTTACTGGGAGCCTGGGAAGATGGGTACTGCAGAAACAGCTACGGTGCCCACAGGGCCCCTCAGATACAGGTCACCAGTACAGGCAGGTTGCGAGCATCTCGGGCATCCTACTCCTCATGAACACGTATCAGATCCGAACCAGAGACCTTTACTGGGTGAACCACAGCAGAGTATCATCGCGCACACGTTCCCCCCACCCTGGGTGTGGGCGTTCGTGTGCACGCGTGTGTGTTTGTATGTTTCCTGAGTCTCCGATCTCAGGGCTGGGGCGACAGAGATGACACAGGGCCCAGAAGGCCCCTGTCTCCTTGCCTCTGTCACCAGGCTTGCTGACCCTCCAGTGAAAAGGACCTGACCACCACATGAGAGTGGAATAAATTATCGCTGACACTCCAATATTTAATTATGCAGCTGTCAGAGCGGCCCTTTTGAAATTCATTTTAATAAAGCGGGAACTTTCCCTTTCAAGGTTAGAGTGAGGGGAGTCACCTTTGGTGTCAGCTGGAGGTCTCCACCATGAGCTCCGCATTCTGGCTCCGGACGCCTGTCACTTGGCCTGATAGAAGGGCCTGATAACAGCTCTGATGCCTGGTGGCCGCCCCTCCAGCCCCCTCCCCCCGTCCCTGCCTGAATGAACATCCTTCATTTAAACCCACAATAATGAGGACCTCAAAGTCAGAGAGGCGGGCACAAGGGCAGCGTGGCAGGGGGGGAAATGGCTTCTTCTTATAAAACTCACTCAATGGGGAAGCAGCAATCTAAAAGCAATCATGGCTATCTCCCTGCTTTAACTGGTTAACCAGAAATATTTAACACGGTGGAAGGGGGGAGAAAAAAAAAAACACAAAAGCCCAAACAACATTGCAGGCGGTAAGGTAGGGGTACCCAGACACTGGCACGCCACCATTGCTCTGGCTCCCAGGCTCAGGAAAGAGACACACAAGTAAGGATTTATATTTTGCTATAAAATAGAGAACGGTATCGTCATTTTTGCAGTTTGATTTCTGGGCCATAACGTTGCCCCGAGGAAACGCTTTTATCTGGGCAAACCATGGGAATGGGACGAAGCCGGCCTACTGGGTACGTGTCTGAGGGCTGTGTTTAGCCTGCGCTTCTCACTGTTTGCGTGTGAACCGCGCCTACAAGGACCCAGACAGGAAGACTGGGTGGGCGAGGAAAAGGAGAGCCGCCCCGCCCCAGACGGCCAGGCGGGGCCCTTCTTCTCTCTCCGTCCGCCCCTCCTCTCTCCCTTTACCTCCCACACTACATTCTCCTCCCCACCCTCACTTTCCTTCCTCTGTTCTTTCTCCTCTGTCCCCTTTCCTTGTTTCCCTTCAATGCCATGACTAACATTCGCCCATCACTGGCTATATGCTGAGCGCTGTCCCCAGAGCTTTGTATGCTTATCGCTTGCGGGGCACCGAGCAACCCTATCAATTAGGTGCCTTAATGACTGTTCCCCTTTTACACAGGGGGACACTGAAGCTCAGGGAGACGGAGGTCCTTCAGCATCACCCGGACCACAGCCAGCACACGGAGTCCAGGCAGACGCCAACGCATCTAAGACACGTCACGGCCAGCTGCTGTTGAGTCCTCTTCTCTTTCTCTGGTCTCTTCCTTTCTCCCGCGGCCCCTCCTTCCAGGGTTTGTATGCACGTACCGCTCGTGGAATACGTAACAGCTCCAAGCGAACGCACACAGAGACCCGGCTCACGCACACAAGCTGTAACACTTGTCAGCAAACACGAGTTTTGGAAAGAGGTCTCGTCTTGTGTGGTGTTTGGTTAAATGCCTGAAAGAGGGTGTGTGTGTGTGCGTGTGTGTGTCAGTGACTGCTGAAAGGTGCTGTCTTTAAACTATAAGTCATAACCAGATCTGTCCATAAGCACTCTTTCTGGGAGAAAACACCCTTTGCCTGGAGGCTGGGAATGTGACTACTGAGATGGATCACAGAGAAGCGGGAGGCGGAAAGCAATACCTGTGTCTCCACTCCACAGCTCTCTAGGGAGACCTGCTTTTCAGAGGGTTGGGGGAGCGCCCCAGACCCAGCCAGAGCCCACAGCCAGCTCCCCCAGAACCAAGGGCAGCTGGTGTGTGGGGTGACCTTTTCCTGAACTCTTGCACTCCTTAACGAGGACTCTGGATAGCTGAGGACACATGGCCCGCAGAAATCACAAGGGCGAACCTGACCCCTCCCCAGGCCTGCTCTTGATTGTATCCTGTGCTCTAGGGTCTCAACCCCTCTGTTTCGCAAAGGCCAGCGAGTGGTAACTGAGGCCACCTATGCCCCATATGTTTGCCATCCACGCTGCCCACAAGGGGGACCCCAGGATCCCTGGGATGGCTGGCTGGAGAGTTAAGTGTCCTATTCCTGGGTGTAGGGGACACAAGTGACACGGGGTCAATCCCTCGGTCAGGAAGATCCCCTGGAGAAGGGAATGGCAACCCACTCCAGTGATCTGGCCTGGAGAACTCCGTGGACTGTAGATTCCATGGAGTCGCAAAGATCTGGACACGACTGAGCAACTTTCACTCACACTCACTCCAGTGTTCTGGCCTGGAGAATCCCATGGACAGAGGAGCCTGGCGGGCTACGGTCCACGGGGTCACAGAGAGTTGGACACGGCTGAGCAGCTGAGACACAGGAGTCTCACACACTGAGCATAGGAGGCAGGTGTCCTGCTTCTGGCCCTGGATCCTGCCGGCTTAGGAAGACATTTTGCACAGGTTGAGTCACATCTCCACGCTTTGGGGAGTAAAACTAAGGCCCTACCTAAGGAGACAGTTGAAGGAGAAGCCAGGGAGGTGGCAGAGGCAGCATCTGTGAGAGTGAAGACTCTAGAGGCAGCCTGCTCAGAAACTGTCATTTCTGTTTCTCTCCCTCACCCTCTCCCTTTGCTGAACCAGTGTTTGCTGGCTGTTTACTGGACGTGCCAAGCTTCTGCTTTCCCATGTCATCGTTTGCTACATTTGGGTGGGAGGCAGGCTGTCATGACCTTCATCTTAGGGGATAAACTGACGCTTCGCAAGGTAACCCATTTGTTGAAGGTCATTTAGCTCCTGCAGGATGGAAGGGGCAACGGGAAAGAGTGCTGCCTCACCCCAGCGGCAGGGCTCTTAAACCTGGTGTGGTATTTCCATCTCCTTCCCTCACCTCCTGGAAGTGAGTTCAGAATCACCTGTCTTCACTTGGCAAATCTGTTGACCGAGGTCTGTGTTAAATAACGCCCGGCTGTCTGTGGGTGGGGGGAATGTGGTCCCCTTCACACATCACAGCAACCAAAACAGCGGGAGCAGGGCAGGACCAGGAGCAGACCCCTTCAGCAAACTAGATCAGGTGACAGGCTACCTATGTACACGTGCCTGTATATGGGTCACGTGTATTTCATGCATGTGTACATGACTTAACAGCTGAAATATAATGCACATTATGTATGTATCTACACACACACATGCATGCACATACACATTTTTTTCTTTAACGTGCACTATCATTGTCCCCATTTCATCTCTAAGGAAACCAAGGCTCAGAGAAGCTAAGTACCTGGCTCAGGATCATATAGGAATAACTGATGAGCCAAGTTTGATATAACAATCTATTGACCCAAAGCTACTGCTCTGGAAAGAAAAAAATAACTAAAATTAAGCCAAACAAAATACTTCCACGGTGCCTCTACGCCACTTGAGAATTTACATAACTGTTTCAAGTATATGGTTTCATTTGATCTTGATGACAATCTCTTGAGTGGCTATTACTGACATCGGAGTATTTATCCAACCCCTATTTTACAAATGACAGAATCATGGGGCCGGAGGTGATGTGACTTGTCCAGCGGGCAGCAGCCAACAGCAGGGGGTAATGGTTGTTTAGTTTCTAAGTCGTGTCCGGCTCTTTATGACCCCATGGACTGCAGCCCGCCAGGCTCCTCTGTCCAAGTGATTTCCCAGGCAAGAATCCTGGAGTGAGCTGCCGTTTCCTCCTCCAGGGGATTGGCCCGCCGCAGGGACTGAACCTGCGTCTCCTAAGTCTCCTGCTTTGGCAGGCGGGTCTTTACCACTGCGCCACCCTGGACGCCGACAGGGGGACCTGGGACCAGAAACGTGGGGTCCCGTCGTGTTGCCCTTGCTCTGCCCAGTGGCTGGGCGAGACCGCGACACCCGTGCGCTGAGAAAGTCCTCCCGCTGAGGCTCTCAGAACCGCCAGCTCCCTTCCTGAACAAACAGCAGAGCACGCCCGCGGACATTCTCAGCCTTGGGGGCATGGCCCCCCTTCCAGCAACTCCTCTGCCAAGTGAATTCAGACAGCGTTCTCAGTGCCGATGTCTCAGGGCAGGTGGGTAGAGCTTTGCAAAGCTGTTGGCAGGAGCCCCTCATCGGGGCTTCAGTGGTCAGAACGAATGAGGGGTCGGAGCCGGCCCCAAATCCCAGGACCCCCCAGGTATGCGTCCCGGCGCCAGGGGTCTGAATGCCCCTCCTTCCCGCCTCTCTCGACAGGCAGAGCCTGGAGGGCTGAGAGGGAGAAATAAATCCTGACTCAACGAGAAGGATTAGAAAGTCACCTAGCATGAGCAGAATTCGCACTCCACAAATTTTTCTCGACTGAGTAAATTTAAAGAAATAAAACTAGATTGAGCATGCGTTTAATACTGGCTGCTATCTTCTGCTCTGCTCCGCTCCGTGGCTAGTTAAACGTGAAAAGATTTGCCCTGCTAGGAGACACGGAGAAGGGTGCTCTGAGGGGCGCCCGCCGCCAGCCTGCCCCTCCTCTCCGTGACCTGGGTGAGGTGGGCACCCTGTCGCCCAAGTGCCCCGGCCTTGTGTGCACAAGTCTCAGACACGATCACCACATCACCGCTGTCTCTTAACAGAAGGTGTGATATAAAAAGCTCATTCGAGATGCCAAGAGTTCCCCTTTTCCGACCCTGGCTGCCTGAGAGGCAAATTGCATTAGAAAATGACATGCCATTCATCTCCTGAGTACTTGCAGGAACATTTAGCTAATTAAATGATTAATAAATTTAACACTGCTTTATAATTTCATTTAGCTGTGTTGGAGATCGCACGGTGAGCTGCGTATGCACCGAATGAGATTAGGTGGGAGTGAGGGTTTCGGAGGCTGCCCTGGTAATTGAGATTAGTCTATTACTACGGTGACCTTTTTAACTTTTATATTCTCTTGTTAAAGCGAAATAAAATTTTATTCACTTTTAAGGAATATTTACTTAGAGAAATTTACATGAAATTAAAGAAACACCAAGCCCAGAAGCCTACTGGGGCTGGAATCCATGCACTATTTCCTTTTTAATTTTCAGAGCCCCTTTAGGAAATTGTTCCTGAGCTGAATAAGAGGCAGAGCGAAGAACGGTGTGTTTTGGGGCAGTTTTTATTCATTCAGTCATTCAGAGAATGCTGAGTTCCTGCTGTGCCCTGGGCACACACTTCTAGGCCCTGGTCCCAGAACAGCAAACATGACTGAGGTCTCTGCTTTCCTAGAACTTCTAGTAGCAAAATACAGATGAAAGGAAAATGAATAAACAACAAAATAACAGAGGCCGATAATAAGCACAAGGCAGAGAATTAGATGAGATGGCTTCTGTAGGCTGGGGAGCTAGAGAGAATCTCTCTTCAGAGGTGACAATTACGGTGGGATCTGAATTATAAAAAGCAGTCAGCCATAAAAGCTCAGAAGGAACAGCTTGCCCAGACAGAGGAGACGGAGGGTGAAGGTCCCCAGGAGGTAACACGTGAGTTTGGGGCATCTGAGGAAGAGAAAGGACAGCAATGCTGGGAGCTGAGAAGCTGGAGGTGATGCAGCAGACGTAGGGAGGTTCAGACTAGGTGCAGAAGGCCATGCCAGACCACAGCCAGGGGGCGGGACATCTTTAAGCAGGTGAGGCAGGAAGCCATCAGAGGGTTACGGGCACCGACGCTGTCAAACGATTCCATCTAAACTTAAGTGCTTAGCCGCCTTTGAGAGAGTGTCTGGGGCTTCCTCCTAAGCTTTTGAAGAACAAAAGGACTGGTTTCATTTCCCTTAACTTCAGTCTCCTTTTTTTTGGTCTTTCTGACTTGTGGGATCCTAGTTCCCCAACCAGGGATCAAACCCATGCCCTTGGCAGTGAAAGCGCTCAGTCTTGCTGCTATCAAATGAAAATACTAACTGGGGTTTTACTATGTCCTGGATGCTACAGAGATGGGGTTAATCTTGACTGACTCTAATGTGATCCTCCTTCCTACAGGCCTGCAGAGAGAGCAGAGTTTGGTGCCACTTTATACAGGAAGACATTGAGAAAGAGCTGATGAGACTTGACCAAGAGTGCATGGCTCTAAGTGTTAGAGCTGGGAATAAAATCCAGAACTGAGCTGGTGTGGTTTGTAAATCGAGAGAAGGAGAGATCAGTTTCCTTCCTGATGAAATGAGCTAAAAACTGCATCTTAACAGACGCCTGAGTAATTCTGTTCTGTCCCGCCAAACGGGTTTGGAATTTGCTGTTGCAATCTGTTGCTTAACCACACACATTCTCTGGGATCTGCTTTGCCCAGTTTCTCCTCCAGGGTTATTTACCCCGCATTCCCCCAATATCTTCAGTTAATACACATACACAGAGAACACTGAAGAAGCGTCTGGGGCCGTTTTGCCAGGGGTCGCGCACTGTTCTTCCGGAGTGAGGCCCGATTCCTTGGAGTGCTCCAACAATCAGAGGGCTTCACTCTGCTGACACTCGCTCACAGTGTGCAAATCCACCTTTAACAATTCAAAGCTTTTGCTGTTAGCAGCTGTTGACTTTTTCCCCCCGCTTCCTACCAGCCCATGCAGATGAAATAAAAGGTCTTCCTTTCAGCAAGTGTTTAAACTATAGAAGTTCCCATTTCAGGTAACTGTGCATACATCCCTTGGATATTCTTAAGACTTTGAACACATACACACCCTTAAAATTTGAAATCCTTTGATACCTGCTGTAAACTCTCAAATTTGTGAGCAATTACCTTTGTGAGCAGTGTTTCTGGAAAATAACATCTGTGTGTGATTCACACTTTTTTTTAACTTGTTAATTGTCTGGTTGTTAACTCTGACTACTAACTAATCTTATGATCTTACGACGGCTTCAGAATTCGCAATTCCTCTTCCAATGTCTCCTACTTGGTGTGCAAAATTTGGACACACCTGTGTAATTAAAATATTTTCTGCTTAAAAACAAAAATCCCAGTCTGTGAGGCTTACAATTGCATTAGCAGCTGCTAGCGGGAACAGATGAAGTACTGAGCAGCGAGAACACACACGCTAGTTTAGCAGAAGGGCTGACCTGCCTGGTTGTCTAGAAGCCGCAAGCTCAATATCTGACTCCTTTATTCTTGACGACGTGTAAGACGCCTATGTGATTTACAAGTGCTGAGGTGCTTTAAGCACCTCCTTCATCTTCACGAGATTCAGAAGTCACCAGAGAGATGCGGGTCTGCGTCCTCTTTATGCTGAACTTTTCCCTCCCTTCTTCCCTTTTGTTCTCATGCGTATCAGTCCACTATGAACCTGATGCCACACCGGCATTGATGATAAGGAGGGAGAGAATGTTGGCTTCCTAGGGCTTTACAGTATAGCCCCCTCTCTTCAAAATGTGACCCACGGAGCATCCACATTGGCAGCTCCCGGGAGCTGGTTAGGGACACAGAATTCACGTTCCATCTCAGACGTCCTGACTCCGAGTCTGCACTTCCAGGAGGATCCGTGTGCACATCAGAGTCAAACAGGCACTGCTGGAGATTCCCCAGGTCATAGGTCCGCTGTCTGGGACAGGCAGGCCAAAGTCAGGAAGCCGTCTGCATCTGCTGTTGCTGCTGTTTGTTAACTTTTTACTGTCTGTAATCTGGGAGTGATCTGTTTACGTTTTAAAATGGTGATACTTTGCAAGCCAATCCAGTACTCTTGCCTAGAAAATCCCATGGATGGAGGAGCCTGGTAGGCTGCAGTCCATGGGGTCGCTACAAGACAGACGTGACTGAGTGACTTCACTTTCACTTTTCACTTTCACACACTGGAGAGGGAAATGGCAACCCACTCCAGTGTTCTTGCCCGGAGAATCCCAGGGACGGGGGAGCCTGGTGGGCTGCTGTCTATGGGGTCGCACAGAGTCGGACACGACTGAAGTGACTTAGCAGCAGCAGCATGACTTCTTACCTCTATTTTAAGAGCCTCCATTTTGTCTCTTGGACTGCAAACTCTATAAACTCTTTACTTCCTGGCTTTTTAAGCAAAAGCCTGACTACCCCTGTTTTGGAATCTAGATGAATCTAGAACCCAAGGTCTGAATGAAGGCATGGAGGAAGTTTGGAATAAGCATGGTACCATGACACTGAAAATATCTGTCAAACTACCACATGTCAGAGTCAGGGGAACTATGCATTTTGTGTTTTGTTGTCTGCTTTTACAGAAACCATCACATATACTCAACAGGAAAACTGGCACTGAGGGTCTGTCTCCTGGAATAAGTGAACTTGCAAAAGCTACAAGTGGAACATGAGTTTCACAGCTCACACTCAAGAGATCCATCGGCTCCCAAAGAGCAATTCTCAGAGTCAGAACCACCCTAAAATATGAAAACTAGTGTAGTTTCATCAAGGTTCATATAAAAGTAACAAATAGAAAACTACAGATTGATGTTTTATCACACACACCCATCTGCAAAAAGGCAAGGGCCGTGTTTTTAGTTGTTGCAAACTTTTTTAGTTTTTCCAAATTCAGAAAACAAAACACCTCCATTTGCTTTCCCCATCAATTCAAAAAAAAACAGTGGTTATGTCCCTTTGACTGAATTAATGTTTTTGGCAGAGAGTTTTCTTTTTTTAATAGGTATGTATCCTTGTCTATCTGTGAAAGTGAAAGTGAAGTCACTCAGTCATGTCCGACTCTTTGTGACCCCATGGGGTGTAGCCCAGCAGGCTCCTCCATCCATGGGATTCTCCAGGCAAGAACACTGGAGTGGGTTGCCATTTCCGTCTCCAGGGGATCTTCCCGACCCAGGGATCGAACCTGGGTCTCCCGCACTGGAGGCAGACGCTTTAACCTCTGAGCCACCAGGGAAGTCTATCCGTGAGGGGTGGATTAAACTAAGCGAACACAGTATGGGGCTAGCGTTGAGGACGGATGAGGACAGAAAAGAAGAGGAAATGAGAACTGAAATCAGAGCAGAGAGGCACGAAGAAGCAAGATCCGATAATCTTCCAAGAAAGAGACTCAGATAGGGAACAGGGGACAAGATTTCCACAGGCTCAGAGTCCTGACCACTGTCCAACTGACAATAAATAAATGCTCGCTGCGCTGGATGAAACTGAAGAGTGAGCAGGTGTGGATTTGCAGTGGCAAGACCCAAGGTCCCCACTTCTCATACCCTGTGAACAAATGGGAGCCCGTCGTTGGAAGGTCATCTGGGATGCTTCCACTCTGCTGCTTAGAACAGGGGGGCCCAGGGGAACCAAGGCTCTCTGGACCGGGGCCCAGCGCTTTGCTCTCTTCTCTCCCGAGTACCACGTGTTTGTGGAGCCTGGTCATGGCTAGCCCCGAGGATGACAGGGACAGTGGTGTGGACATCGAGAGGCCTGGGAAAAACGACGACTCAAAGCTGAGGGGCTGTCCCTCGGCCAAGAGCGACGCCCTTGAGTGTAGACTGCGCGCTGCTCTTTATTTGAGAGCATCGCCCTGAAAGAGCAGACACTCAAAGCAGAACAAAACAAAAACAGACGACATGCAGGTCGGCTTTCGCTGACTTCTGAACGGTACCAGCAGGAACGAAGCCAGGTACCCGATGAGATTCAGGCCTGTGATGATTCCCGACTTATGATTAATGTAGTTGCAGTCAAAGTCAGGCTCCTCACTGCCTTTCAGGGAGGTAACTGACGGTGTGCAGGGATTAACAGCACTGTTACTCAGGCTAACACAGAGTCTTCCAGAAATTTCCAAAACGCCATGACGGTGGGCTGCTCCTGAGGGATGGCAGAAGCCGCCGCCTGGGACATCTCCCCAACACCTAAATAAATACCCACAGACAGAGAGGGACTTGGCACAACTGCCTTCCCACTCAGAGGGCTGCTCAGAGAGCCTGAACAGACTCTCCACCTTCCAGAAAAATCACACAGGGGCCTTTCAAACCTGGTGAGGGGAAGCCAGATAGGGTGGGGTTCATATCCCTGCACTGGTCCTTTCAGCCCGACACTCCTCTTCACCCGGTCTGTTTCCTCCTCCTTAATTGGGATTTTTGGGAGGTTAAATGTGAAATACAGCAAGGTCCGGGCACAAAGCACATATGTGCTCAGGGATCTAGGGTCTGCTCATCTTGAGCTTAAAGCAGCTCGTGGGATGCATGCTGCCTACTTTCTTTCCCAACTTTACCCAGGTATCCTGTATTCTCCTTTTTCCTAGTGTCACCTTCTCCAGGAAGCCTCCCCTGATCCTCTCAGGTTAGGCACTGTCCCCCTTTCCACTGCCTCCTGAACCTGGGACGACGTCTATCCCTACTTTTAACTCAAAGAATGGAACCAAGCTCCTCGTGGTTCTGTCTCCCTGGGAAAGACCTCAGAGAAGTTGCCTTCATCTGGGCCCCTGTGCTGGCCCCTCCCAGACATACGAAAGGTGTTGGAAGTCAGCTGAACTGGAAAAGAGTAGCCCGTGTTCTGCATGCAATAAGCTGCACTTCTGGTTTTCTGCTCTCGTGGGACATGGCTGGGCAGGTGCTTTTAAAGCTTCTGCCACATGCCTTTGCCTCCAGACCACTCCTCTGCTCTCGGTTCAGGAAGAAGCCTGTTCAGCTCAGACTCCAGCTTTGGTCCAGCTGGCCTGCGTCCTACTCAGTCCCATCCATCATCTGATCTATCAATATGGGTCAGCGAATCCTGCTCCCTGGGGCCAAAGGCCTTGCATAGTGCAGCGATGCAAACAGCAGTTCTAAGGCGATGTGGAGAGACATGAATTTCCTGTCTTCTACAGGAAAAGGTAGAAGACAAATTTTTCAATGGTACTGGAGGAAATAGTCCAATGTGTATGGCAAGACCAAGGCCTTCCATGACCCAATTGGTGCCAACAAAAACAAGTTTTCCCCCTTATCACAGGGTTCCTTTGTTGGCTTTATAAGACTCAACCTAGACACATGCCATTCACATGTGGCTATTTCATGGCTAAACCAACAGAAAAGATAAATAAAGGTAATTCCCAAATCACAGAGAAGAGGATTCTAATCATGTTAGAGTCAATACTTCAATGTCAAGGCAGGAGGCCAGGCTTTTTCTTGCAGTTCCAAGAACTACGGGATCACACAGACCCATCAGATGGCCGTGGTGGGTCAGGGGCCTGTCAGACAGCTCGAAGGGTGTTCTGAGACCAACATGACCCCAACAACAAACAACTGATTTCCTTCCTTGAACACCCGGCCTGGCCTCCATGTCCTGCCTTATGTTGGCAAGAAAGGCAGGCAGAGCACAAGCTGACAGTGAGGCCTGGCTCACCCACTTCTGAATCTTCAGACAGTTACGCCACCGTTTGAAGTGAGCCGGAAACTAGCCCTCAGGTGTGTACTCAGTTCAGTCAGTCAGTTCAGTCGCTCAGTCGTGTCCGACTCTTTGCGACCCCATGAATTGCAGCACGCCAGGCCTCCCTGTCCATCACCAACTCCTGGAGTACACTCAAACTCACGTCCATTGAGTCGGTGATGCCATCCAGCCATCTCATTCTCTGTCATCCCCTTCTCCTCCTGCCCCCAGTCCCTCCCAGCATCAGAGTCTTTTCCAGTGAGTCAACTCTTCGCATGAGGTGGCCAAAGTATTGGAGTTTCAGCTTTAGCATCAGTCCTTCCAATGAACACCCAGGAATGATCTCCTTTAGAATGGACTGTGTCTTCAGCCTGGATGCTAGCCACGCAGGAGGAGGGATACCGCCTGCAACGCCAAGGAGCACTAGACCCAACGTAACCAGGGAAGGTGCACGTGTTCCCGGAGCCCAGAAGAGATGAGAACCTGCAGATTTGGGAGAGGACCCCACACCTGCTTGACTGGTGTTTCTAACGCCCTCCTGGTGTTCTCTGCAAAGGGAGGACTCTCCATGGGAACAGAGCCCAAAGACAGTGACAGGTCAACAGCTGCAGGGAAGACTGCTCCAGATTCTGAGGGATTCCTGGAGGTGGGGACGCGGGACGTGGCGCTACTTGCACAGCTAACTCTGTAATATACAGAAAGCCAGGGCCGCACTTTCGGGGGAAATCAGTCTTTCCTCCTTAACGTGAAAGGGACAGATTTATACATCTAATAAATGTGCCAATTGCAGGCTGACTTTTATAAAATGACAAACTTTGAAAAGGGAAACTAATTCTCTGTGGAATGTCGTACGAGGCCTCCGATCAGAGAGAAATAGAAAGGGCTGAAAACCTAGAGTGAAAAAGTCTTCTCTATCAGTGATGGCAAAATGAGGTCCGGCAGGCTGAATCTGGCCTGTGGATGTATTTTATTGAGCTCGCTCCAAGTTGGCTCATGCCATGGATTCACTGCCAACATTTAGAGATTGGATGAGTCCATAGTTCCAGGTTCTCTGGAAAAATGGGAAGTTCTAGCAAAAACGGACTGATTTCCACTTGGCAGCATTCAGTTGGCATTTAATAATGGCTGGTCCTATAAAGAGGGCATAGACATAACCCATGACAAACTTTCCACTCTCTTTCAAATACCAGTGACATGGGTCTGGAGGCATTGGTAATCTCATTTATTCTACTTGACTGGGATCTGCAGGCGTCTCTGCTATTCTACACTTGATAACTGCTACTCATGAACAGGTTTTTATCTCCAAGTTCCTGATGCATGAGTCACAGATAAACCAACAGGCCACGTTTAGCGTGAATCTCCTCACCTCGAAACACGAAGGCACTGGAGGACAAAGCTCGGGGTTACTGGGTGGCACACTAGTCTGGAGAAAGGACCTCTTCCATGAGTAAGAAGAGACTTCTTCACGCTCCATCTTCAACTAGAGGGAGCCTGAGAAGAACCAGTCTCGGTGCAACTGGATTATCACCGGGGAGTCACACCTGTCAGCATTCTCAGCTGCTTAAATCCTTGGCCAGGGAAGTATGTTCTTTCTGGGTTCCCACAGCAAAGACAAGAGGACCCTTTTTGCCCATACATGCGACGTTACTGGTCGATTGAATGCCCTTTTCCAGTGGTGTGGGTGGGTGGATAAATGGATGGATGGGCACAAGCCTTTTGTATGAATGCTACACTCAACACTCACTCTGCAAGATGGCAGGCTGAGTGCAGAGGGGCATTTGTGCCAGGGGAACTGAGCACTGTGAGGCCAGGGCTGGTCACTGGCCCTCTGCCCCAACCCACTGGCTGTGGGCCTAAGTGCAGTCTGTGGCTGGATGCCAGCAGAGGGGGAAGTACACACTACAATACAGGCAGGCAGATTATCTGTAAGACTTACAACGAGATGCTTGCTGATTTTTCAGGCTGAGCTCCAGAGTAGCTGATGGGGACCCAGTAGAGACCAACCCATAAATAGGGAGCTACGCAACTCGCATCCACTCCTAACAGAAAAAAGGGAACCTAAGCAACAAATGTTTACGAAGTATCCTCTTCGTGTGAAATGCTGAACTGAAATGGATGTTTGCTGAACAAAAATCAGTGGACTATTAACAAAACGCTGGTAAACTGAATCCAACAATGCACAGAAAGACTGTATGAGACGAACGGAATTTATCCCAGTTATGCAAAGCGGGTACAGTACTCAGAAATCAATGAAGTCTACCACATAAACAAACCAAACAAATCTACCACATAATCAACCGAGACATAAAAAGCACGTAACAAAATCCAACACCCATTCATGATTTTTAAAAAAAGGCTCTTAGCAAATTAGGAATAGAGGATAATCACCTCAACAGAGTACATCTTAAAAAAAAAAAAACAACTATAGGTGACATCACATTTAACGGTGAAATAGTAAATGATTTTTCCCCCTAAGACCAAGACAAAGGCAAGGATGTCTTTCCTCTCAAGGATGTCTTTCCTCTCACTCTTATTCAATATAGCACAGGAAATGTTAGCCATGGAAATATGGGAAGAAAAAGAAAAGGTACGCATACTGGAAAGGAAGAAATAAAACTCTATTTGCAACTGAAAAGACTGGTTACACAGAAAATCCTGAGGACTCTCAGAACAAAATAAAACAACACTTCTAGAACTAATAAATGAGTTCAGCAAGGTCACAAGATGTGGGTTTGAGGGTTCAATCCTGGGATCAGGAAAAGCCCCTAGAGGAGGAAATGGCAACCTACTCAGGTATTCTTGTCTGAGAAACCCCATGGGCAGAGGAGCCAGGCAGGCTATAGTCCATGGGGTCACAAGAGAGACAGACATAAGAGCTAGATTAACACATAAAATCACATTTCTATATACTAACAATGAACATGTGGAAATTGAAATTAAAAACAGAGTTTTATTGACAGTCACCCCAAAGAAAATGCAATACTTACGCATACACTCATCAGGCATATGCTTACTACATGGAGTGACACGTCAAGTCCATAGCATAATAAAGATGTCCATTCTCCACAAACTATAAGTTTAATGAGAGTTCTATCAAAACTGAAGCAAGCTTTTTGGTAGACACACAAGTATATTCTAAAATTTATACGAAAATGCAGACATTACAGTAGCTCAAAGAATCTTTATAAAAATGAATACAAAGCTTCTGCACAGCAAAGGAAACTATAAGTAAGGTGAAAAGACAGCCTTCAGAATGGGAGAAAATAATAGCAAATGAAGCAACTGATAAAGGATTAATCTCCAAAATATACAAGCAGCTCCTGCAGCTCAATTCCAGAAAAATAAATGACCCATTCAAAAAATGGGCCAAAGAACTAAACGGACATTTCTCCAAAGAAGACTTAAAGATGGCTAACAAACACATGAAAAAATGCTCAACATCCCTCATAATCAGAGAAATGCAAATCAAAACCACAATGAGATACCACTTCACACCAGTCAGAATGGCTGCTATCCAAAAGTCTATATGCAATAAATGCTGGAGAGGGTGTGGAGAGAAGGGAACCCTCTTACACTGTTGGTGGGAATGCAAACTAGTACAGCCACAATGGAGAACAGTATGGAGATTCCTCAAAAAACTGGAAATAGAACTGCCATATGATCCAGCAATCGCACTCCTGGGCATACACATCGAGGAAACCAGAATTGAAAGAGACACATGTACTCCAATGTTCATTGCAGCACTGTTTATAATAGCCAGGACATGGAAGCAACCTAGATGTCCATCTGCAGACGAATGGATAAGAAAGCTTTGGTACATATACACATATACATATACTCAGCCATTAAAAAGAATACATTTGAATCAGTTCTAATGAGGTGGATGAAACTGGAGCCTATTATACAGAGTGAAGTAAGCCAGAAAGAAAAACACCAATACAGTATACTAACGCATATATATGGAATTTAGGAAGATGCAAATGATAACCCTGTATACGAGACAGCAAAAGAGACACAGATGTATAGAACAGTCTTTGGGACTCTGTGGGAGAGGGTGGGATGGTTTGGGAGAATGGCATTGAAACATGTATGTTGTCATATGTGAAACAAATCACCAGTTCAGGGTCGATGCATGTTACAGGATGCTCGGGACTGGTGTGCGGGGATGACCCAGAGGGAGGATAAAGGGAGGAGGGAGTTGGGAGGGGGGTTCAGGAGGGGGAACTCATGTACACCCGGGGCGGATTCACGTCAATGTATGGCAAAACCAACCAATATAATATTGTAAAATAATTAGCCTCCAATAAAAAATAAATAAATAAATAAAAAATGAATACAATGGGAAAAATCCCTTTATTTAACAGCAAGATTAACTTAGCTACAATGATCAAGACAGTGCATGACTGGAAGAATGACAGACACGTAGATAAATGAAACAGGGAACCCCAAAACTGACCAGCACAAACATGCTCAACTGATCTCAGATAAAACTGCAAAAGCAATTCTATAGTGGAAGAACAGCAAAGTTTTTCAACAAATAGTGTTAAAATAATCAGCTATCTTTAGGCAAAAAAAAAAAAACAAACCTAAAACAGCTGCACACCTTACACTAAAATTAACAAAAGATTTATCATGGACATACATGTAAAATGTACAATAATAAAACTTCAGGGGGAGAGGAAGGAGAAATTCTTTAGGATCTAGGGCGAGAAGGATATTTGACAATAGAAACTTGATCCATGAAAGGAAAAAATTACTAAACCGAACCTCATCAAAATAAAACACTTTTCTTCTGCAAAAACCCATGTGAAAAGGATGAAGAGACAAGGTACAGAATGGAAGAACATATTTGTAAACCCCATATCCAACAAAAACCTAGTGCCTAAAATATAGAAAGAACTCTAAAAAACTCAACAGTAATAAAATAAACAATTCAATTAGAAAATGGGAAAAGTCATGAATAGACACTCCACCGAGGAAGAGACACAGATGGCAAATACACACATGGAAACATGTTCAACATCATTAACCATCAGGAAGATGCAAATTAAAAACCACAACGCGCACTTACCAGGATGGCGAAAATAAAAAATAGCAACACCACCAACTGCTGGTGAGGATACAGAGAAGCTGAATTACTCACACTTTACTGGTCAGAAGGTAAAATTATACGGAAAAACTCGACAGTTTCTTATAAAACTAAACGTGTAGTTACTACACAACCCGTTGACTGCACTCATGGGCATTTATCCTAGAGAAATGAAAACTTGTGTTCACATAAAAACCTGTTCAAGAATGTTGGTAGCAGCTTTACTCTTAACAGCCGAGTCTAGACCCAACCCAGACTTCCTTCAATGGGGGAGTGATTAAATAAACTATGGCTCACGTAGAATATACCACAGAATACTTCTCAGCAATAAAAATGAACAGACTACTGACACGTGCAATGATTTGGATAAACCTCTGGGAAATGATGCCACGTGAAAATAGTCAATCCTATAGAGGTCACAGTGCTTGCTGCTTCTGCCAGGGGCTCCGAGCTAAGCACTAAGGGCATTGTTTAATTCTCTTCACTGCCGTAAATATAAGCTCTGTGAGGGCAGGGCCCACACCCATCTTTCTGACCATCTGATTCTCGAGACTTCCCATCATTTGAACCAAGTTGCCTAACACGCGGTCACTGAATGAGCCTTCGTTTAAGTGTGCTGGCTACACTATCTCATTTTAAGCCCGGTGCCAACTCTGCAACGCCCATTATCTCCATTTAATCCCAAAGAGAGCAGGGGGTAGTTTCCAAGGGGTTAAATGGCCTGCTTAAACTATGAGCTAACTATGAATCTTCAAGACTTGTTATGACTCTGAATCTCAAGACCTGTCCACAGTGCCACACAGATCAGCAACGTACCTGTGCTCAGATACACAGCAGCACACTGCAGTAAGGGCCAGTTCCTGTACAGAAATACAGGATAGAACTTTCCCATCACAGAATGAACAGTGCCGCTGTCAGAAGACTCTGAGGGGCAAACGCAGTTGGTTTAAAGACGCGGCCTCATGGGGGTCTCTCTGGTTAAGACAGCATCTCCAGGATCAGGCCAATACCCCAGGCAGAAATGACTCGGTGATAAGAAATATCAGTCGGCGGCTTCCTTTTGTCTTTTTGGCTTGTGCATTATGTCTAAGGTAACATGATCCAAAAATGTATCCAACTAAATTCTAAGTCAACTTTCTTTCTAATTTCTTAGAAATGCAGGTTACCTGAATATATGAAATAAAATGGAGCATGTTACTTTGGTTAAAAAATTCCCAAGTTCTCTCCATGTTTATTTGGTAAAAGAAGTGTATATTGGAAAATGCATTTACTTCAAAGTTTAGCTTCTGCCCACTGACTCAAGATAGTGGACATTTTATACTAAAATTATACGGTAACATGGGCTTTCCTCGTAGCTCAGATGGTAAAGAATCGGCCTGCAGTGCAGGAGACCCAGGTTTGTTTTCTGGGTTGGGAAGATCCCCTGGAGAAGGACATGGCAACCCACTGCAGTATTCTTGCCTGGGAAATCCCAGGTACAGAGGAGTCTGGCGGGCTACTGTCAATGGGGTCGCAAGAGCTGGAAACAACTGAACGACTAAACCACCACCGTACGGTGACACTGTAGAAAGTGGGTGATTTTACTAAATGTCCTTCAACAAATCATCGAATTCTTCACACAGATACTCGATTACGCTAATTGAATGTATTCTTAAATACTTTATAGTCTGGTGATTATTTTGAAAGAAGTCTATTTCCATCTTTAATTACTACTGGTATAGGGAAAATCAGTTGGTTTGCCAACCTTTCAAATTTTCTTACTGCTAGTTATTTTTACTACAGCATTTTAACTTCTCTAGGATTTTAATTATGTACCTTTAAAATAAAGAACACTTTTCCCATCTTTTTTTGGTCTCATTATATTTACTGCAACTTCCAAGACAATATGAGTACTGGTGGCTATACTGAACATCCTCGTCTAGTTTCTGATTTAAACGGAAGGCATGACTTTGTGCTTTCATGGTTTAAAATATCTGGAGTAGATTTTTAATAATATCTTTGACTCTATTACAAGAGATTCCCTCTCTCTCTAGTTTACTTAGTGGTATTTATTGTTGTTTTGGTTGATTAGTCAGTTGGTTAGTTGGTTTTACAGTGGCTGTTCAATTTAAACAAATGCCTTTTTGGCATCATTGATAGAACCATAAAATTGTTCTTCAACTTGCTGCTATAATAAATTACACTGATAGAGAATAAAAACGATACGTAAATAAAGAAATGACATGAAAATTTAATCAGTTCTACTAAATAATGCATTAATACCCTGTCAACAAGCTTCAACTCACAGAGAGTGGTAACTTTCAGCAAAATCTAAAAAAGCACTCATTTAAAGGCAAATGCATCTAAAGAACGTTTTAAAAGCTTTTCTTTAGTATAGAAATCAAGAATACTTTCAGAAGAATCTAGGGAAAATATTATGAATGGATGATAACATAAAAGTCAAAGGTATTTATTTTCCTCTTTCCATCAAGACCAAAAAAAAAAAAAATACACATGAAAACTCAGTAGCTGGTGCTGCAAGCGTGTTAGAGACAAGAAGCTGAAATAAACTGCAAGTGAAGGCAGCAAGCATGTCTTCAGACGCTCTTAAGTGCGCGCTCTCCTTTGACGCTCAGAGCTCTCTACATGGAGATGGGCAGCAGCTCAGGCCTGAAAAGTGATGGTCTGTGCCTATCTCCTTTGTCTCCCAAAGAGCCTTTGCAGGCAGGCGCTATGCATTCCCCCCATATAGCAGGTGAGGAAGTTGAACCCTTAGAGAGGCTAAAGCGATTGTCCAAAACCAGCCGGCTGATAAATTGCTGAGCTGGGATGCAAACCCTGAGTGAAAAGGACACCCCGTTTTGATGAACGCCAGCAGAGTCTGGTGGCTCAAAGTACAGGCTTCATGTGAGCAGATGGGGCCCTGAATCCGTGCTCAGGACCCCACGAGCTGTGTGCTCTTGTGCCAGTTAACTAATCCCTCCGTGCCCCGGGTACTGTCAGGGATGATTAAAGCAACCAGGCACCTATATCGCAGGGCTCCTACGAAGCTCAAAGGAAGTACCACACACACAAACCTACGCATGGACTGTATGGCAGGCCCTTGATACATTTTAGCTAATATTCTGTTTATTATCACTATTATCATCATTATTTTTGATCATCATTGAAACTGACTTTCTAATGGCTCTGAGTAAATCATCATGGGTATCAAGAAGAGAACTCCAACAGAAGCCACTCAAATGACTCTCAGAAGCTAATAAAACCTAATAAAGTCCAAGTATCCACTTAGCCAAGCCACCAAATACACCACTGTTCAGGTAAGTCATAAAGTCTTCCCTGCAACGGTTACAATAATTGATCCTCAGGCACAATTAAAACCCAAGTGATACACTGATATTTTAATAGAACAAATAATTTAAATACATTTAATGTGTTAGGTGGTAACCAATTTTGTAACACGTGACAACAGATTTGGGAAGTTCCCAGAAAAAAAAAAGTGTAGAGAAAGGCTTCATCCAAGAGGATGAAGCAGATAAAGAAAATGGGACTGATGCTGACAAGAGATCCTAAACCCCAAAGCCACCTGGGATGGAGTCAAATTTGCAGACCAGGCTGTGCGCAAAAAGGTCCCTTGAAAATGTAAAGCAGTCATCAATCAATTAAAAATAAATAGATATAATTATAAACACACACACAATCTATAGGCTTTCTCTTTTCTGTCATCCCTAAAATATTATTAAAAATAACTGATCAAGGTAAGTCTTGCACTTCTATTACCCTTCAAAGAATGTTTTAAGAGAAACTGATTCAAAGAGGATGGAAAAAAGGAAATGGGCCTTGGATTTTGATGCTGAAACTTAAAATGAAAGTTACCTCTGAGAAACAGTGAGATTCCCGTCACCTCCTCCCAGATGCCCTCCAGGAGTGCTCTAGGAGCTGTCTATCATCAGCTGCAGGGGGAAGAGAGGCCCTGGTTTGTAGCACTTGCCAGCTTCCACGGTGTGAGCATCCCCACAGAGACTGCGCTCAAGACACGGACATGGCGTCACCGAGCACGGGGCGGGCCGGACCTGCTCTCGCTGGCACACCAGAGGTGTCGCCGCCCCAGCAGTCTACCTCGCTAGCGTGCGTTACGGGCCCTGAGGTCCCCATTGCCACCAGAAACCACCTGATGTGTGTGTGCCCCCGCCTGTCACCTTTACCCGCGTCTGAAGAGGAGCACCATGAGTCTGCGGGACACACCTGCTTGTCACCTCCGTACTTGCTTTCCCTGCTGCAAACCGTGGCCTGAGCGAGCAGCACTCACCCAATGTTTGGGGAATGAACGGATACACGGTGGAGTTGGGAGAAGAGGGGAAGGAGACAGAGCTGCGGAAGCAGCGCGGGACGGGGACGAGGGGCTATCTGCAGGCCAGTTGGGCCAAGTCCTGTCCTTCCTGCTCCTCCGTCAGCAGCTGGGGCACCAAACTGGGCTCACCCCTTCTGGCTCGGCAGGCTTATCAGCACAGCCAAGAATCGTCAAAGAGTTCATCTAACCAATGCTTCCTCCTGACCCAATATGCACCAGAAATCTTGCCATGTGTTTTTTTCAATCCCAAACTTTCTCAGAGTCCTTTAATTTTTTTTTTTTTTAAGGAGAACTTGATCTTCTGCAGCTCAAAAGATCCACTATGATGTTATGGATAACTGCTGTTATCATCACAAAAAGTCCATGTTGACAGGTCCTTTTAAACAAAACCACATACAAGTGAGTGCTGATGTTTTAAATTTTGATTTCCTACTATTGAAAGTCAGAGATCTGGACGTCTCGACTCTCCCAGGCACTGATATCCTTCCTTTTTAGGATGCAAGAGCTGAGAAAAACAGAAGAGCCGCGTAACACTGACAGATGGAAACCACTGGAGCAACAGCAAGGATCTGTGGCTACAGAGGAGCTTCCTCGTTTCCAGACTCACGGAGGAAAAAGAGCCTCCTCTCCGAGTCAGAAGTCTCAATGCCAGCGTAACGAGACAGCGGACGTTGTCATCTCCGCACGGCTCATCTTGAAAGCTCAGGGTTAACAGACAAGAGCTAATGTCCCGTTTCGTGCAAGTGAGACATTCTCTGAGGCCGCTGGCCTCTAGATCTAGATCTGAAGTATCCCGGGTGCTGCTTCTCTTAATTTCCGTGTGACCGGCTGGCCACCTGCCGCATCCTGCACGCTTCCCTAGTGCGGGAAGGGCAGATTTGTGAGTGCCGGCGAAATCTACACACGTCTGCACTGTTTTCTGCTGATTACCCAGAGAGACAGAATCTGCTGAACTCCAGGAGGACGGGGCCGCTTCGGTGCCAGTGCTGCAGGGTATGAAGGAACACAGCTTAAAAACTCACTCTCATCAAACAGCAAGTGACGGCAAGGCAAGAGCCAGGGGAAGAGTTCCCCTCTGTACCCAGGAAGGGAGGGGCCGTGAGCAACCACGCTAGGCCTGTCCCTTCCCGAAGAACACAGCAGGTCCACCCACCCACTCCTTACACTGTCTGGAGCGTGCATTTTGGGGAAGGGTCTGGAAATCCATTTCTGGTTTAGCAGCTGCGTTACATGTTACTGGACAAGAGTGGCACATTTTGTCAGTTTACCCTGCCTGCAGGTTAAGTTCTTTATAGAACGAACGATAGAAAACAAAAACCCAACCAGGCAAGGAGCTTAATGCTTCCAGTGGAGTTGAGACCATGGGGCTCTGAGAACATGAAAAAAAATCCAAAAACGCTTTATCAGGCCCCTTGGTGCTGACAACACAGCAAAACCCAGCTGGAACTGTGGTCAGCTGCCACAGCCGAAATTGATGGTGATGCTAAAATGGTCAGAAATGGAAAAGCCCCTATTTGCCGTAATCCTCCAAATAGACAGGGTCTTAGGTGTATGCCCCCACATGTGACAGAACGAACATCAGTTCTGGACGCTGTCTCTGAAGTCATTCAGGCCAATAAATGCCCAGGGACATTTTTCAAGGGCCCTTCCTACCTCTTTTACTTTGCCTCCTCTTGGGATAAGCGCAAATCATTCTGGTGAAAGTCAGCTTCATAAGTGAACGCCGTAAACCTATTTTATGACTTGGGGAATTTAAAAACATGTCAACAAAACCATCACAAAGCGTCTTTCCTGTGATCCTTTAAAACCTGAGAGAGAGAGAACATATGAAATCTACAGTTCCTGCAACTAGATTCCAAGAGAGCTAAAGACACTGCATTTGGACATCGGTAAAAATGATGGACAAATCTTTTTTTGCAGAAGTTTCAACCTGGCTTGCCTTGAGAAACATAAAGAGGCTCTCTGGCACTAGATGTCAAATTAATTGCAGGCTAAGTGTGTTACAGTAATTCACTTGGCAGTTTAAGTAAAATCCAGAGAACAGCATTAAACCGGTTGCCCATATGCCAGCGGTGCCCCACCGCTTCACTCTGGTTGACGACGTCTGACGCTGAATCTCTCCTGCCGTAACCTGATCGGCTGCAACACAGAGGAGACCTGTGCTTCTCCTGGCACTGTGTAAATGGTTTATGTGTCCTCTCAGGAGGCTGACAGATAAATCCCAGGTATGATGGTTATTATTATTTTGAACTATTATTATGAGTTACTATTATGACTTTCCTGAGACACTGGGAACAGGGCACGGGGAACCCAGGGATCAGACGGAGCTGTGTGTGAACACTTAAGGGACAAAATCTATCTTTGTTCAGGGCAGTTTTGGTAATATTTTAGGAGAGAAAGGTCATCTATACTAAAGGGAGTTCAGTGCAGAGAAGGGGGAAGACTCTGCCTGGGTATGTATGGCCTGTAAGCCTTACCTGGGTTGAATTATCTGTGCCAGGCAGCCTGCTTTGCTCTCGGCCAGTATTCTTGCCTGGATAATCCCATGGACAGAGGAGCCTGGTGGGCTACAGTCCATGGTGTTGCAGAGTCGGACACGACGGAGCACGCACGCGTATACCTTCAGGGCGTCTATGACAACTCATTCACTCCACTACATCTGCTGAACACCTACTGTGTGTCTGGGTCTCTGCTATGAATGAAGTACCAAGGGATGTGGGCCTTGCCCTGCAGGGGCTCCTCAGCAGCAGGACAGCCACATCTAGCAGATACAGGCAGGTAAGCTGCCGCGCTAGAACTCTCTGATGGTCGCCCTCCATCAGGAGGCCCTAGTGGTGTTTGGTCATATGCACTGTGCAGAACGGTGTCAGCTGAGCCCACTGGCCCTGAGTCCATGAATCGAGGCAGAACCAGGATTCTTCAACACATCTGTGTCCAGAACTGAGTTCTCTAATCCAGCGGTCCCCAACTTTCTTTGGCGCCAGGGACGGGTCTCACGGAAGACAATTCTCCCACGGCCCAGGGGAGGGGATGCTTTCGGGATGATTTAGATGCATCATATTTACTGTGAACTTTATTTCTATTATTATTAGACTGTAATATAAAATGAAATCATCCTACAAACTCACTATAATGCAGAATCAGATCCCCAGGCATTAGAGTCTCATAAGCAGCTCACAACCTAGACCCCTTGCATGCCCAGTTTGCAGCGAGTTCAGGCTCCTAAGAGAACCTAATGCTGCCGCTGGCATTAGGAGGTGGCAAAGCTCAGGTGGTAATGTGAGCGATGGGCAAAGCGTCAGTCACTCAGTCACTCCCAACTCTTTGTGACCCTCTTCACACGGACTGTAGACTGCAGCCCACCAGGCTCCTCTGTCCTTGGGATTCTCTAGGCAAGAACACTGGAGTAGGTGGCCAGTCACTTCTCCAGGGGATCTTCCTGACCCAGGGATTGAACCTGCGTCTCCTGCACTGAAGGCAGATTCTTTACTGTTTGAGCCACAGAAGTGGTTGCAAATACAGATGAAGCTTCACTGGCTCGCCCACTTCTCGCCTCTTGCTGTGCGTCCTGGTTCCTAACAGGTCAGAGACCTAACTGGTCTTGGTCCCTGGTCTGGGGTGGGGATCTCTGTTCTAACCTGTCTACTGTGGGAGTGAAGGTGAAAGTCACTCAGTTCTGTCTGACTCTTTGCAACCCCATGGACTATATAGTCTATGGAATTCTCCAGGCCAGAGTACTGGAGTGGGTAGCCTTTCCCTTCTCCAGGGGATCTTCCAAACCCAGGGATGGAACCCAGGTCTCCCGCATTGCAGGCAGATTCTTTACCAGCTGAGCCACAAGGGAAGTGCTGTCTGCTGTGGAGTCACGCTCAAAGGAGTAAGGGGGCAATGCTTCCAATAGGGAGAGAGGTGAGGAAAGCTCAGGAGAGCCTTCAAAGAGGAGGCAACACTTAAAATTATGTTGGGGAAGCTCAGACAAAATGGGAATGGCATCCAGGGAGAAGGAAAGGCCTTGGAAAAGACACAGAAGGGTCCCTGGCTGAGCCCCTAAAAGGCACCCTGGCTGAGAATTGGACCGATGTCACCCCCTCCGATGAAAGGCTGGAGGCAAATGACACATTTTCCTATGAGGCCGGTACCTTGTTCTTCGGACATAAAACCTTCCCAAACTTGAATGACTTCCTGAAACAACTTCTGGCCTTTGGAAAGTGGGGCATCCAAGACAAACAATCAAGGGCCATTTGAAGGCGCATGCGGTGTTCTCAGAGAATTATTTCTGGCCGTGGTCTCCGCCGCGGATCACAGGCCATCGGCTTTCAATCACAAGGTTGAAAGGTATTAACCAGAACCCACGTGGTCCCAGGCAACCGTCTGCGGAAAACGTTTACCTTTCTTGGAATGTAATCGGGTCTGTGTTCATCTAGAATTTATTTTTTACTGATTTCATCCTCAAAACTTCAAAGTGTTATTCTCTCCACCCCCATCCCGCCCCACCACTCAATCTTGTACTATGTCATGTCCCCCACCTCGCAACATTGGTTCTGTGTTTGTGGAGGCACTGACCCAGCACCCCCAGGGTGGGGGCCGGGAGTGTAACCCGCAGGCACACCTGGAAGTCATTAAGGATGGGCGGGGAGGGGGAGGAGGGCAGGGAGGGGGAGGAGGGGGAGGGGGGAAATAGGACCATTTCTCGCCCAACACCTTCACATTCTTTTTTCCCTTACGTCAAGTCTGAGGCAAAGGCAAAAATGTTTAAAACAAGCAGTGAACAGGCAAACAAATACCTTCTGAAAATTCCGCCAGGTTGCCTCAGGATAACGTCAGGGGTCAAACCTGTCACGCTGAGGGAGAGAAAGTCAACAACCTGAACTGCCACCTCACCTTTCTGATATTCCAGAGCATCCGAACCTGGAGAAGGAAATGGCATCCCACTCTAGTATTCTTGCCTGGGAAATCCCACGGACAGAGGAGCCTGGCCTGCTGCAGTCCACGGCGTCACAGGAGTCAGACAGGACTGAGCGACTAATCCACAGCCACCATGAGCGTTGGTGAGCGAGTTGTATCTGTGGAGGCCCAACTGCCAAACCCATCCCACATTATCAGTTATCATAAAACTGGAGTCAAATAAACAGTGTACTGATTTAAGGCCAACCGCTGCTGGATTTTCTTTTGATACCTCTGGCTGAGACTGTCCAGCCCCTTAACTCCTGATGAATTTGATCTCCTCGTCTTCTAAAAGGAAGCGTGGTGGTTTTTATTAGGTCTATCTAGGAAATATAGGGAGAAGGAAATGGCAACCCACTCCAGTGTTCTTGCCTGGAGAATCCCAGGGAAGGGGGAGCCCGGTTCCGTCTATGGGGTCACACAGAGTCGGACACGACTGAAGTGACTTAGCAGCAGCAGCAGCAGGAAATATAGGCCATAGGCATTTGTGCTTTGGGAAGCAAGATAAAAATGCCTTGTTACTAGAAGGGAAACTTTAGAACTCCAGTGTGCCTGTTGCAGAGATCCATAAAATTCAAGGAACTTCCTTCCTGAAGCTTGAGGATATTCATGTTAATGAAGTTGGAACTGGTTGTTAGAGAACTGCTATTAACCGCTGGCAGTTTATGGTAATAAAACGTCCCAATCATCTCTACTCTTTTGTTTTCCCCCACTTAAAAGCTCTATTTATCCACCTAGTTTAAGATAAGGAGAAGGATTTAATTTAAAAGATTTATCCAATAACTCCCACAGTTTGGGAAGTTTACATACCTATCTCATGTATTACAGGTATGATTACACACATTCTGGAAATGCCAGTTCTTGGCACATGTCTCCTAAACTCTCTGCTGCAGGAAATATCATCGTTCCTATTGTGAATTGGGAAGCTGGGACTTGACCACATTCAGTCACCTGCCCCAGGTCACATGCTACAAAGGGATCAAGGACTTTGTCCAGTTTGTCTCCAGAGTCCCTGGGCTGTCCACTCATTGGGAGGAGAAGGTCACCTTTCAATTGCTGGCCCCATGTTCCTGTTAACTTTTTCCCTCAGTGACACTTTCACATGTGTGTGTTAAGTTGCTTCACTAATGTCCGACTCTGCGACCCTGTAGACTGTAGCCCACCAGGCTCCTCTGTCCATGGGATTCTCCAGGCAAGAATTCTGAAGTAGGTTTCCATGCCCTCCTCCAGGGGATCTTCCCAAACCAGGGATGGAACCCATGTCTCCTGCACTGGCAGGTAGATTCTTCACCACTGCCCACCAGGGAAGCCCCTAGCATTCAGATAGTTACCTGGGCAACTACAAGACTCAAATGGTATTCTCCCAAGCTCACTCACATAGTTGAGCTATACTTATATATATATAATTTTAACCACATTGAAAACAAATCACAAAATTGAAAACAAATAACTAAAGAGAAAAAAACTGCGACAGATGGCAAGGAGCTGGTCATAACTGATATGGCACTCTCACCCATAAATAACAATGTAAAAGTAGACTGAACCAAAAATGTAGGCATGCAGTTCGGAAAAGAATTGCAAATGGCCCACTGAAACAGAAATATCAACCCAATCTCAACTGCGTCTGTAGTAAGAAGTTAAATTTTAAAAACTGACAGCGATCAGTGTCAGGTTCCTTACACCCGGGGTCACCCCCTGGAAAACCACGTAACCTGGAGCAGTCAGCGGGGCCAATAATCCAGGCATCCCTGTTAAGACTAAGCTCACAGAACGCGGCACTTCTGACACTCGAGCCAGGTGAACAGTTAGGGGGCGCCGCGCCGGGCGCTCAAGTCCCGGGTGACCCAGCCCACCAGGTGCCCGAAGCAGGTGCCGGCTCCAAGAGGCGCTGGGCCACCTCGCTGGAAAGCAGGGTGGCAGGCGGGCCTCTGCCTCTGCACCCTGGCCGGCCACCACCCGCCCGTCTGCCACGTGGTCTGCGCCCTGAGCGCACGACGTGCCGCGGGAGGCTTGGGGCGCACGCGCCGTACCGCGGGAGAAGGAGGCGCGCGGCACACACGACGTGCCGCGGGAGGCGCAGCGCGCGCGACCCGCCACGTTTAGGCGGCCGTCGACATCTGCGTATGCAGCCTGTCTGCGTGCGTGCCCCGTTGGTGTCACGCCAGCGTCACACTGGCGTCACACCAATGCCCCGCCTCGCCCCGCCTTCTGGAGGTACTCCTGTGCCTGCGCGCGACTGGCTTGGCTCACCCTCCTGGTTAAAAAAGGGGCAGGGCGGGGGCATCACCCCGCTGAGAGCTCCACCTTCCCACTCTTTCTCCCACGTCCGCAGAATGAACTGGAACGGGACAGGTGATCAGGAAATGAAGCCTCAGGAGTTGCACCAGAAGCACGTTTCTCCCAACTTTCATATTTTATCCAAAACACAATGCTCGTTGGGCATGTTATCCTGTTATTAACTTGTAAATCATGTTTAAAATAGAAAAAGACACAAATAGTGATGGTGAGATTTGTTTGTTTGTTTTTGTAACTGGTTGTTATACGTTTTTCAAAATGATAACCTTCCAAATCGGCATGTGTGTGAAATAGAAGATACTTATGTTGGTGGGCATGTGAAATATTTGGGGAGGTCAATTTTTGAAACAAAAAAACTATCTATGGCCATACCACCCTGAACGTGCCCGATCTCGTCTGAAACAGCAAAACTTTAAGGCACATCTCATCCAGCAACTGGATTTCTAGGAATTCAGTCTATATACTGATATATGTGTGTGTGTGTATATATATAGAAAGCAAAGGAGAAAAGGAAAGATATAAGCATCTGAATGCAGAGTTCCAAAGAAGAGCAAGAGGAGATAAGAAAGCCTTCCTCAGCGATCAATGCAAAGAAATAGAGGAAAACAACAGAATAGGAAAAACAAGAGATCTCTTCAAGAAAATTAGAGATACCAAGGGAACATTTCATGCAAAGATGGGCTCGATAAAGGACAGAAATGGTATGGACTTAACAGAAGCAGAAGATATTAAGAAGAGGTGGCAAGAATACACAGAAGAACTGTACAAAAAAGATCTTCACGACCAAGAGAATCATGATGGTGTGATCACTGACCTAGAGCCAGACACCTTGGAATGTGAAGTCTTAGAAAGCATCACTACAGACAAAGCTACTGGAGGTAATGGAATTCCAGTTGAGCTATTTCAAATCCTGAAAGATGATGCTGTGAAAGATGATGCTGGCATTCAATATGCCAGCAAATTTGGAAAACTTTGCAGTGGCCACAGGACTGGAAAAGGTCAGTCTTCATTCCAATCCCAAAGAAAGGCAATGCCAAAGAATGCTCAAACTACCGCACAGTTGCACTCATCTCACACACTAGTAAAGTCATGCTCAAAATTCTCCAAGCCAGGCTTCAGCAATGTGAACTGTGAACTTCCAGATGCTCAAGCAGGTTTTAGAAAAGGCAGAGGAACCAGAGATCAAATTGCCAACATCCGCTGGATCATGGAAAAAGCAAGAGAGTCCCAGAAAAATATCTATTTCTGCTTCATTGACTATGCCAAAGCCTTTGACTGTGTGGATCACAAGAAACTGTGGAAAATTCTGAAAGAGATGGGAATCCCAGACCACCTGACCTGCCTCTTGAGAAACCTGTATGCAGGTCAGGAAGCAACAGTTAGAACTGGACATGGAACAACAGACTGGTTCCAAATAGGAAAAGGAGTACGTCAAGGTTGTATATTGTCACCTTGCTTATTTAACTTATATGCAGAGTACATCATGAGGAACGCTGGGCTGGAAGAAGCACAAGCTGGAATCAAGATTGCCGGGAGAAATATCAATAACCTCAGATATGCAGATGACACCACCCTTATGGCAGAAAGTGAAGAGGAACTAAAGAGCCTCTTGATGAAAGTGAAAGAGGAGAGTGAAAAGGTTGGCTTGAAGCTCAACATTCAGAAAACAACATCATGGCATCTGGTCCCATCACTTCATGGGAAATAGATGGAAAAACAGTGGAAACAGTGTCAGACTTTATTTTTTAGGGCTCCAAAATCACTGGATGCTGATTGCAGCCATGAAATTAAAAGATGCTTACTCCTTGGAAGGAAAGTTATGACCAATCTAGATAGTATATTAAAAACAGAGACATTACTTTGCCAACCAAGGTCTGTCTATTCAAGGCTATGTTTTTTCCAGTGGTCATGTATGGATGTGAGAATTGGACTGTGAAGAAAGCTGATCGCCGAAGAATTGATGCTTTTGAACTGTGGTGCTGGAGAAGACTCTTGAGAGTCCCTTGGACTGCAAGGTGATCCAACCAGTCCATTCTAGAGGAGATCAATCCTGGGTGTTCATTGGAAGGACTGATGCTAAAGGTGAAACTGCAATACTTTGGCCACCTCATGCGACGAGTTGACTCACTGGAAAATACTCTGATGCTGGGAAAGGTTGGGGGCGGGAGGAGAAGGGGACGACAGAGAATGAGATGGCTGGATGGCATCACCGACTCTGTGGACATGAGTTTGAGTGAACTCCGGGAGTTGGTGATGGACAGGGAGGCCTGGCATGCTGTGATTCATGGGGTCGTGGAGAGTCGGACACGACTGAGCGACTGAACTGAACTGAATTGATATATCACCAAACTAGGCCATGCTGCTGCTGCTGCTAAGTCACTTCAGTCGGGTCTGACGGTGTGCGACCCCATAGATGGCAGCCCACCAGGCTCCCCCGTCCCTGGGATTCTCCAGGCAAGAACACTGGAGTGGGTTGCCATTTTTTTCTCCAATGCATGAAAGCGAAAAGTTAAAGTGAAGTCGCTCAGTCGTGTCCTACCCTCAACGACCCCATGGACTGCAGCCTTCCAGGCTCCTCCATCCATGGGATTTTCCAGGCAAGAGTACTGGAGTGGGGTGCCATTGCCTTCTCCAAAACTAGGCCATAGTGAATGTTAAAAGATATTTACTGAGGCATGGTTTATAATAGCTAAAGGTTAGAAATAACTTATCTTTTAACAGAGGATTAGATGGGCTTCCCTGGTGGCTTCCCTGGTGGCTCAGATGGTTCAGAATTTGCCTACAATGCGGGAGACCCAGGTTTGATCCCTGATTTGGGAAGTTCCCCTGGAGGAGGGAATGGCGATCTACTCCAGTATTCTTGCCTGGAGAATCCCATGGCTCAGAGGAGCCTGAAAGGCTACAGTCCACCGGGTTGCAAACAAGCTGAACACAACTAAACGACTAATACTTTCAGAAAAACATATGATTGTTCAGACAGAATGGAGTACTACTGGTCTTTGAAAAGAATTAGGTAGACATACAGAAATTGAAATAAATAATTTATAAAATTAAAGGGGTATGAAAGGTATAGAACAATGTATATAAATTGGGACCATACCTGTAAGTTAAAGGTATACACATATATCAACACATAAATATAAACGCCTCCAGTTATGTCTGGCAAAGTTAACAATATACTCTCAACATATTTGGAGGAGGAGCAGGTGATTTTGAGACTAAAATTGCTGGGTAGGGAAGAATTAATAAATTATTTTTCTTTTCTTTTTTCAGTGTGTCTTATTTTCTAACTTTGTATATGTATCACTTTTACTTAGCTTTTATAAGAGAGAAAAAAAAATCTAGGAAACAACGGAAATCCTCAATTCAATTTAAAATCATTTTAATTTTCAAATGGGAGTAGCTCATGTCTATACCCACAAACAAATCCTGTTTTGAACTTTTATTGGTGGCATTCAGTCCACTTGCCTACAGAGTAATGTCCACAGGGAATATAGTTGCTTCCCACTTTGCAAGCTGCCTCTGATAGAGACCAATTAGAATATCGTGAGTCAAATGGAAAGGAACATAGCTGGAGCCGGTCAGGACTGGTTTGGACTCTGATTCCCTGAATTTCAGTGTGAATGCAGCTTCACTTCTCTAAGCCCTGGTTTCCTTCATGAAATATTGATAAGAATATGGCCCCCGTGGGGAATTAGTGACCTAAACGTTTGTACATTTGTATGTGTGTGTCTTTATATAAAGTCTACCACACTCAGTAGGCGTTTAAAATAAGTTGGATTCATTCTTTTCCCCTTCATTTAAGAGAATTAAAAAACCCACTAGGATATTTCCAGTTACTCCCTCTGCTGAGAGTGGCCAAATGTGGCTTCAGATCAGTCCATGCCTATTTGTTTTTTTTTAAATCGAAATATGGGATTCTCTTGTAGTTCAGTCGGTAAAGAATCTGCCTGCAGTGCGCGAGACCCGGTTTGATCCCCGGGTTGGGAAGATCCCCTAAAGAAGGAAATGGCAACCCACTCCAGTATCCTTGCCTGGAAAAGTCTCATGGACACAGGAATCTGCTGGGCTGCAGTCCATGCAATTGCAAAGAGTTGGGCACAACTGAGCGACTGCTTACTTACTTGCTTATAGTGATTTACAATATCATTTTAGTTTCAGGTGTACGGTGTGATCATTCAGTATTTTTGTACCCTATGCCCGAGACTTGTGGGATTTTAGCTCCCTGATCAGAGATGGAGCCCAGGCCAGCGGGCAGTGAGGGCACAAAGTCCTAACCATTGGACAGCCAGGAAATCCCCACACTCTGTGCCTTTGAATTAACACATTTCCTTCCTTCCTCAGGACAGCCCAGTTTCTGTGCCTATGGCAGAGGTGGTCTGGTCAGAACACGCTCTTCCTCCATACTTGCTGAGACTACTACCAGCACGAGACCCCAGCTCACACACCTCCTAACACTTTTCTTCCTGAAAATTTATCCAGACCAGTCAAGTTTTATATTAATTCCTTCCTGGAAACTGCCAAAAACCTACCCTTCCAGTTCTGCCCTTTTTCAGTGTCAAGGCTTCGGAAAGAAAACTTCGCAGTGGACTGGCCTTTCACTCCCTTACTTTCTGTGTTTCACCTGAATTCGATATGCCTAGTTAAGTAATATGTTTGACCAGCTACCGTTAGGAAAATTTCATGAACTGGTGGAACCCTTGCCGGCTTTTAAAATTACTGATACAATATACAACTCCCCAGTGTGAGCTGTGGGCAAGGACAGTAGAAATATATAGAAGTGCTTAGCTTTTATAAGCCCACATTCCACATCATCAAAAAGACTGAGACTCGTACGCCATTAAAATAATAATAAAAAAATAGAATGAAAGGGAAAGAAAGGCACATTGAAGGAGCCGAAGTTTAAATGAGAACCACCTGTTCTGGGCCTGGGCGTCAGAACCACAGCCCTGCTTCTAAGGGATACCCCAGCCCTCCCACCGTCTGAGCTGGTGTCACTGCTCATTCTCAGCTGTACCCTGCCCCCATTCCAGAAGCAGATGTGAGGGTCCTTATTAATTTTGAGGGGGATGTCAGATGTGAAAAGGTGGAAAGTTGTTAAATGGTTAAATGGTCTGGAAGGCGCTGTGATCAGAAGGGCAAGGTCAGAAGACGAAGGGCAGGAGAAACCATGAAATGCGTTTCATTAGATCCATAAAATGTATGACTTCACTAGCTTAATTACATAAATAAAGTTGTTAGAAAAAATAAACTCAGGCACGGAGCGTGCAAAATTAGCAGGGGCTTTATGTAAGTCTATGGAACTAGAAACAACCCCTAGAAAGGTCACTCACATGTAGGCTGCTTCTTTGTACAAGCTTCATGTAAAGCCAGAAAGGAAAGATCTCATGGAGCCTGCCAGAACTGATCCAAGCTATATAGCTGCTGCTGCTGCTGCTAAGTCGCTTCAGTCGTATTCAACTCTGTGCGACCCCATAGATGGCAGCCCATCAGGCTCCCCCATCCCTGGGATTCTCCAGGCAAGAACACTGGAGTGGGTTGCCATTTCCTTCTCCAATGCACACAGTGAAAAGTGAAAGTGAAGTCGCTCAGTCGTGTCCGACCCTCAGCAACCTCATGGACTGCAGCCTTCCAGGCTCCTCTGTCCATGGGATTTTCCAGGCAAGAGTACTGGAGTGGGGTGCCATTGCCTTCTCCAAGCTATACAGCAGACCCACGCAATACCAAGGGGGCTGAGATTGGGGATTGGTGGCCTGTTTGGTAACTTGAACGCTAATACAGTTCTCTGTCCATCTGTTTTACATTGCAGTTGGAAGTGAATTTATGTGATAAAGAATTAAGGCTGTTTCTCTTGGCCATCTAAATAATTGGGATGCTCTTTCTTGGAAAGCCATTGACAATAGGATAACAAGCATGTTCAAAACTGAATCGAGAATTAAAGAGGCTCAAGGGTGATTGACTTTTTAAAAGCATGCCAGGACTTCCCAGGTGGCTCAGACAGTAAACAATCTGCCTGCAATGCAGGAGACCGGGGTTCAATCCCTGGGTTGGGCAGATTCGCTGGAGAAGAGAATGGCAACCCACTCCAGGATTCTTGCCTGGAGAATCCCATGGACAAAGGAGCCTGGTGGACTACAATTTGTGGGGTCTCAAAGAGTCAGACATGGCTGAGTGACTACCACACACACACACACAAGGGTACTTAACTTTTTTTAAAAAAAAAAGCATGGCCAGAGATTTTTTCCAAAGCTTTTTTTGATTTGTTTTGTTTTGAACATAACATAAGTAATAATCTTGCATGGTGCTCAAGGACTTTTTCTGTTTTAAAGAGAAAAGGAGTGTTTCAGGGACAAAGAGAGAGACAGCGGAACTCCAGAGAGAGAGAATGGGGAAGGTACTTGCTACTGAAACCAACAAACAAACTCAGAACATTCTTTGAAAAGAAGTGATCCCATATCTGGATCCTGTGAAATATGGCAAGTAACTGTCCTGAATAAATACTGCACAATTATTTTTACTAACAAAATACCACTGAACACCCCCCTGGGGCTTTATTTAGATGCTCTCTCAGGAGCAGTTCTGCAAGGAGGGAATTATTCTCTAACAGGATCCCCCAACTAGAAGTCTCCACACTGGGACCTGACATTATCCTGCCTGACCCCAGTGTACACGAGTATTCCTTCAACTTTACCGTGCTGGCTTGATTATGAAAAAACATAATACATAAAGCCATCTGACGTTCCACAGGCCATGATCTAAAATATGATTGCTTCCTGAAGAGCAGGATGTGGGTGCCTGGATGTGTGTTTCTGCAAATGTCGGGGAGAGTCAAAGGGAGACCCTGGAGCCTGATCACCCGTGCCTTGTTTTCTGAAAAGTTAAGACTCCCTGAATTAATTCACTGACGCTGAGACCATGAAAGGAACAAAACCTCAATATATCCTTCCAGTGTGACTTTAAAGATGACAAGGTTATCATTTCATACACCATCGTGCAAGAATTGATTTATGGGTCTCTGAGTGTTCCCCCTTCCATTCTCCTCTAGACATACCTGGGATTATGGCATTCAGGCATATTCCTTAAAATCCCATAAAATCAAGTATTTGCTAGCTCTAATTTTCATGGAATTTTCATGGACTAATGCAACCTTTTAATGTTTCTGAAATGGGAGGCTTCTAGATGTCTAGATCTCGAAACTGCTATGCCTGAAGGTTCTTTTTCTCCCCATTTACAAGCTAGTATTTTTTCCAAAAGTATTTCATGCAAAGGCCTGACACTCTGAGCAGTACAGCCTCTTTCTCTGACTGCTGCTGCTGTGTTTCTTCCCCTACATGGACCGTGAGAAGGGAGGGGCCAGCCACAGTCCTGCTAAACCATATTCCTTGTTACTTGCAAAGTGGCGCGCATCCCCCACTGGGAAGGAAGACCTGGTGTGAGGGGCGGTCTGGAGTCCAGCCAACTCTCACTAGCCACACATTTTTCAGGAGTGAAATCAAATAGGAAGATACGCCTGCTGGCCGTTGTGTCTTCTCTTTATAACATCTCATCCAAAACAGGATTATGTAAATGTCCTTCTTTATGAGCTCCTACACATCTCAGTGGTTCCCTTTATGGCCAAGAATGCAGTAAGAGGGGTCTCTTAGGTTGGCACGCAGCCATTTCCCCCCTTTCTTTTTCAAGGGCAACTGATCTTCCTTGCCCAACTCGCCAGCAGCAGCTCATCTCTGTGCAGAGAGCATGGACATGCATTAGATCTGCCAGGGAAGCACATGGACTCGATGTGCGTCCACTGAGATCAGGACAGCATCTGCACTGCAGTGGCTGCGGGCCCAGTCTGGAAGACCTGGGCCACTTCACCACGGTCTCCTTGGCCGTGCCAGGTTACTGTGCTCTTTGCTTCCCAAATGACAGGCAGTGATGTCTCAGCTCTGTGTGCGCAGGGTCGGCGTCCTCTGCCTGCTGTGAGGACCACCAGAACATGACTCCTTCTCCAGTCCTGGTTGATCCCTCGGGTCTCAAGGCTCAGCCCAATGGTGTTTCCACTAGGGAGCCTTCACTGACCCTGCCTTTCATGTAGAACAGACCACACCCTCCTGGAGACCTGTGCTTTGCTGCACTGTGAAGTCTTCTGTCCTCATAAGATGAACGTGTTTACTATTAGTACT
Source organism: Moschus berezovskii (assembly GCF_049115385.1). NCBI lineage: Eukaryota > Metazoa > Chordata > Mammalia > Artiodactyla > Moschidae > Moschus > Moschus berezovskii. The sequence continues at coordinate 57,911,080 of NC_142481.1, forward strand.
AACTCGAGGGCCATATTTACTATTTGCTGTTATTCTTGTTGTTGCTGTTCAGTCACTCAGTCGTGTACGACCCTTTGCCATGGACTACAGCATGCCAGGCTTCTCTGTCTTTCACTATCTCCCAGAGCTCGCTCAAACTCATGGCCATTGAGTCAATGACACCATCCAACCATCTCATCCTCTGTCGCCCCCTTCTCCTCCTGTCCTCAAGCTTTCTCAGCAAGTTGGCTCTTCTCATCAGGTGGCCAAAGTATTGCAGCTTCAGCATCAGTCCTTTCAGTGAATATTCAGGGTTGACTTCCTTTAGGATTGATTGGTGTGATCTCCTTGCTGTCCAAGGGACTCACAAGTGTCTTCTCCAGCACCACAGTTTGAAATTTACCATTTAACCATTTAATTTTAACTTAACTATCTAATTTTACTATTTAACCATATAACTATTTAATTTTTACTATTTAACCATGTAACTGTTATTTACTATTTAACCATTGAAAATACTATCTTCCAAGGACCAGTCGTCAGGCACCATACTAAGCACCATGTATGAATGGTCTCACTTAGCCCCTCTGCCATGTGTCCTATTAGAGGAAAAGCCAAGGGTACAGGTTTCAGAATCAGATACTCTGGGTTTGAAATCCTAAGTCTACCAACTGGTGACCACGAACTTGGGCAAATTTCCTTTCGAGGCCTTTTCTGTAAAATGGGGGTGCAACCAAACAGGGCAGCTGTACGGGGTTCTTCTGATTCATGCATCGATTCATTCAGCCAAGGGGTGAGTGTGCAGGAAGCACTCAGTGTCAGCTATTTTTGTCGTCTCTTTACCGAAGAGGGGGAACCTCTGACTTCAGAGAGGAAGTGACCCACCAGAGACAACCCTGCTAGTCAAGCAGTACAGCTCAGACATCCCCCAGGCAGCCTGACCCCCCAGTTCTTCACCAGTTTGAACCCCAGCATCTTTCTCTTCCCTCTAGTCCATGAGCACTTTGCGAGCCCACCTGTGACGGTTTGTCTTTGAGCCCCAGTGCCTAGCATGGGGCCTGTCACATTGAAAGAGCCAGATGTCCATTTAATCCATTGATCAATTGATAAATTAACTTATGAATGGTTTCGATTTAGTAAATAGTAAGCATGGTGCTAGGCACAGAAAACAAGCCATAAAAGAATACTGGCAAGTACCTGGTGTGAAATCAATTGCATTTAGTAATTTATTTTCAATGAAAGCCTTGAAATGTCCTTAAAAATCTCCCAAATGAAAGTCATTCCAGCATAAACATAGCAGCCTTTAAAAAACAAACTGCCACTGTCTGCAGTCTAAACCTAACATATGGAGCTTTCAAAACACAATCATGGACTCTATTATTATTTAAAAATTTTTTTCGACTCACTTCAAATTATTTTTCCTCCACTTTTGACATACCGAGAGCATTCCATATAGACAGATTGCACAGCACCTGTATTTTAAGCCACTGAAGGGTGTGTGCTACCTAAGTATACACAGCAGGGCAGGGACTCCTCACGACACAATCCTGAACAGAGGTGACCACCCTGAAACAAAACCGTAATATTTTTTTGAGTGGGTGGGACAGAACCAGTCACTGTCATTCATTTCATAAAAGCTGAAATTAAAAAGCTATTATCTGTGAATTTTTTAATAAAAATGAGGAAACTGGGAGAGAAATTTAAACTCTTTGTTTCAGAAATAGTGCAATGTGATTCCATTAGAGACTTTGCAAGCATGGGACCACCTGTTTCTCCCTGCTTTCTCTTAGAGGCATCTGAACACTTTGGAAGTCTACATGGTAGAACAGTCCCTATTGGAGATGCCCTGAAACTTCTTATAACCAGCATCGTTCAGAAGCATTGCTATTAAGACCCCAAACTGCAAACTCTCAGCATCAAAGGAGATACAGAGTTCTTTGTGGGGACAATGAACTTGGACCGTTGTTCTCCAGTGAATGGAAAACAACATTGCTAACCCAGAGAAGTGACATTCGGCCCCATTTGGTGACGCCTCAGTTCCCTTTGCACTGGGATTACAATGCTGCCTTTCTGTGGAGTTTTCAGAACATGCCACCAGAATCGGTCCTGAGTGTCTGAGCAACTGAATGACCACCTTCATACATTGTGGCTTTCCCAGTCCCATTTTGAATTCAAATATGTAAGGAGACCAAGCCTGCTCCATAGGCTCTGTTATCCCCAATTTCAAATCAAATCCTACCAGCTCACAAATGTACTCTACAAGTTTTGGCAAATTCACTCCAACACTTTAGAAATAAGTAGGATGCTGTTAAAAGATTAGAATTCTGCAGTCAAGTGAAATCAGCCTTTGGAAATAAACGCCCAGACCCTTCAGTCCCACTGCTATTTGCTACTGAAATCCACAAGTTATGAAGCTCGGGATTTAAAGTGAACCTCAATCCAAGTCTTGGCACCAGTGCCTAATAGCTGTGTGACCCCGGCTGAGCTGTTTAACCTCTCTGAACCTTGGTTTTTCCTACTAGTAATGGGAGAATGATAATGACTTTACAGGGTGGCTGGGAGTATTAAAAGGCATTTTTTAAAAAGCACTTAAAATCTTTTCGGATCCTAGGGGATTTTAAACTAATAAAATTAGGTGCTTATCCAAATCCGCAAGGATTTGAGAGTGACAGGAAAGATTTCTCTGTGTGTGTGTTGGGGTGGTGGTGGGGGGGTGGGTTGAGGTAAAAGTGAAGTTGCCACCAGGAACTTTCAGATCCTGTTCAAATACTTTTGGTGGGTGGCAGTGTCTTCGCCAGGTCAGAAGTAATGTCTCCTGGCTAAACATTCTTCCTTCCCAGCCCTTAGCCTGCCCCAGGTTCCTACTGGATCGGGGGGTGAGACTCATCTTAGCATCTCCCTGCCTCATTCCTCACATGTGACTCATCAAATGATGAGTCACCCGGGGACTTCCCTGGTGAGGTTAAAACTCTACCTTCCAATACAGGGGACACAGGTTCAATCCCTGGTGAGGAAACGAAGACCCCACATGCCGTGGGGCAACTGACCTGGGTCACCACAACTACGGGGCCTGAAATTAAGAGTGTGTGCCGCCCAGGTCTTCCCGACCCAGGGATCGCACCTGGCCTCCCGCCTCGCAGGCAGGTTCTTTACCATCTGAGTCACCAGGGAAGCCATACTGAGCCTGAACTACCGCCCCTGGGGGCTCAGAGTCTGACACGACTAAGCAACTCAGCGCGTGCGCACACACATACACACTCACACACTCGATACCTAGCTGTTACAATCCCAGGCTTTGGCTAACGCAGTCTCTTCAAAGGCTTTATTTGTACATCCCAAATCATTCTTGTAAGCCATTTATTTTCTCACACTGTCGGATGCTGGGAGCATTTAGGAAGTGTACTCAGGGTGTTTGAAATCAACAAGGCAATTAGGGAGGTTTATAAGGAAACAAAAATACAGTCAAAAGTGCTTCGGAAACGTCAATAAAATTCTTGGGTTGACAGACCACTTCTGTATTGTACACTTGTAAGGAAACTTTAAGATGATCTTAAAATATGCATCATTTTGAATTTAGGACTTATTTTCAAACTGGAAGATGAATAAAATGACAGGAAGTCTCTGTGGGATCCTTATATAATTTGGGGAGAGATCTTTCTTTGGGGAAAACAGAGGTGAAAAAATAGGTTTCGGAGTCAGACTGACATGGATTATAATCCTGGCTATGTGAGGAAAACTGGGTGAGTTGGGGAAAAACCATTAACACGTTTAGAGCTTGGTTTCTGCAGCTTTAAAATGAGGACAGTAATGCCACTTTAAGTTGAAATATATAAGCGTCCAGCAAAGTGTCTTTGCAAACCTTCATTTTCATTCCTCATTCCCTTTAGGGAACAGAGTATAGACTCATTGGTTTATATTTTTATAACACCTGCAAAATTGCACACTTTCTAACCAATTTAGTTCTCTCTTGACCAAAATGCTTTAAGACACAAATGTTCCACATCTGTTTTGCTCTACTAAATAAAATAAGCCCAACCCATCAACTTTCTTTCTTGCCACCAACAGTTTCCCTTAACTTATTCATCATTCCACAAGAAATTTTGCTTCCAGATAAAGGGATTTCTTTCTGGGGTCAGGAGAGGGCTGTGGAACATGTTTTGGGTATAAGAGAAAAAATACTAAATTGGAGCAAGAATGAACTCTGTCCTTTATGTGGCTGTCAGACCATCATCTTTGTGTAGTACCACATTCTTTGCACTCACTTTTCCTATCCTTAACATATCATGATAAGGAAACTTGGTTGTGTTTTCAAAAGTGTAATCGTGACTTAACATTTTACTATGCCTTCCAATAAACCAGTGTTTTTTCTTTCCCCACAGAAGTACATGAATAAAACAAACCCCATCACCATTGGAGATGCATTTTCATGCCAGCGCGGATGCTTTTAAGACCATTTTCCAAACGCCTTGCACCGTTTGACCAGTTCTGGGGCAGGGGGCATGCTCTAATTACTGATTGTGAAGTTCGGTATCTATAGCAACAGGCTGAACTGACAACAGGAAGCTTCACCCTCTGGGGCACCCTCTGAAGTTTATAAAATCAACTTGAGGCCAAGGCTATAGTTAATCAGGAGGGCTTTCAGAACGCGAGCGCTCCGAGTCCATACTTAAGAGGCAGAGAAATTATTTAATAAGACAATCACGGGGCTTGAGAAGGCAGAGTTTATTTAGCTTGGCTGTGCAGTGCCTCTTGCAGTAATTTATCCTAATGGTACCAATTCGCCAGTGATTTGATACAGCGGGAGACCGGGGGGTATCGGTTTAATCAAACCTCGGCCAGGGCTGCCTGCTTCTTAACTATTGTCGCCGTATATCAATCAGTTTCACTTGATTCACTAATCGAGGGGCACGAGCATATGAATTTTCCCAGGATTCAGGGAATCGGGTTGACATAATTCTTTATAACGTGCCTACTTTTAAACAGCATTATTTCACCCCACTCACATTATTTCATGTTCTTAGAACTGGTGGGTGAAGCGTCTAGATTCTGAGAGGCTGCTGGTTGGAGGCCTAGTAGGATAGAAGCCTGGAGCATCAGAAATGATCAGGGACAAGTTATGAGACCCTTCTGGGTCTCAGTTTCCTTATTCATCCCACCAGGACAAGAATTTACGATGTCAGAGAGATATTAAGAGGGTGAATAAATGGCCACGTGGACGAGCGTGGGACAGTGCCCGGGAAGTAGAAAATAGAATCTTGGTGAATGTCAGTTTTGCTTCCTGACTGCCCTCAGTCCGTCCCCAAGGAGTGGAAGGTGGAAGATGTGGCCGCATCATTTTTACAGGGTGAGATGTTAAGCTTTAATAGCATTTTACAGGCCTGGTCACACGAGCTCCGATAATCCTAGGAAATCATCTAAACTTGATCTTCACCCTCAGTTCTCTGCCTCCACCGGGGCCAAGAATTCTCAGCATGCTTTCTACCCCTGGCGCCAGCCTGGCTGTTGGGAAGGGTCGAGATGGGGAGGGTCTCCCTCACATCTGCCGTTCTCTGTGCCATCCCCACCCACTTCTTTCTTATACAGCCGGGAGTCCAACTCAAAGCACCTTCCAGGTATGGACAAGAAATGACAAGATCAGACCTCTCCCCTTGAGGGCAGGGACTATAGAAAGGAGAGCAAACGCATCTTCATATACTGTTCATACATCCAAAAGGAAGGAAGGGAAAGGGCTACGTGAATCCTGGGGCTGGAGGCAATGGCCACGTGGACAGCGAAGTCATGGGCAGCAGCATTCAGCCCCCACTCCTGATGGGGAAAAGTGGAGAGGAACTGATGCGAGCTTCATGGGGGGCCCTGTGCGTCTGCTTCTGGGAAATGGGTATATGGAGACTTACATCAGTGGATTGTCATGGCAACGCAAGGAGCTAATAACCCATGGTCCTCCCCGCACTAAGCGGAAGCAATGTCAGCTCGCCTCCCGAGTGAATGTGGCCGGTCTTTCTGGCCCCTCTTCTGCAGGGAGAACGGAATCTGAGCCTTTCACCGTTCGGCTGGGCGGTTCACATTTTAACTTAGTTCGACTCCGTTCTTTAGTTTTCCCTGAAGACAGTCCTGACTACTCACCGAGAGAAGAAAGTGTGAAAAGAGGCAGAGAGAAGGTCGGGAGAAAGGGAGGGGGAAAGAAGAGAGAGAGAAAAATCAAAGAGGAAGGAGAGAGGGAGGGAAGAAGGGGAGCAAGGAGGAAGAGAAAGGGAGAATAGAGGAACAATAAACAATTAAATTAAAAAAATAAAAGAGGAAGGAGGAAAGGGAGGGAGGGAAGAAGGGGAAAGAAGACAGAAAAAGGAGGGGGAGGGGAGGAAAGAAGGAAACAGAGGAAGAGAAGAGGAAGGAAGGAGAAAAGAGGAAGGAGGAGGGAGAGACACAGCCTTGCTCGGTCGCGCTCTCAAGGCGGGCGGGCGTGGCGGGCGTGGAGAAGCTTTATGTTTCCATAGCGGGGTAAGGAGGTTAATGCCTCCTTAACCAGGGAATCGCTTCTTCCTCCCTCCCACCTTCTCTCTTTTCTTTTTTGGCTCAGCCTAAATTTCTAACACTACCTGCTGAAATGCAGTATACGGCTTCTAATTGTGCCCAGAGGCAGTACAGCTTCGTCGAGGGTTTGAGCAAGTGGCGGAGGATCTGCGGAGCAGCTGTGCGGCGGGGCGCGTGCCTCGCGCTGGAACAGCGCCGTCAGCTCGGGGCTTGGCCGCGCGCACCCGCAGCCTCCGCGCGCAGCTGGGGCCCATCAGGGCTGCGAGGAATTAATACTCTTAACCTGGTATTTTATTGGACCTAGAGGAGCCTGATGCTATATTAAATCCGCGGCACGTAAGTAGGATTTTGCTCAATCTTGGAGTTCCTGGAGGTGAGGGCTTGGTGGGCAGGGTGGGATATTAAAAACACACACAAACGCAGGCGCACGCCCGCGCGCGCGCACACACACACACACACGACCTCTTTTCCAATGCCGAGAACGAATTGTTTTAATATCCCAATGTTTGGATTATTTATTATTAGTGATGAGTGGCCGCTTTTAAAGAGGAATGGACTCCTCTCGGCACTAACCTAGTTTTCCCAATTGAATCTCGCTCAGACTCCCAGCAACTGTGGAAAGCCGCCAACGCGGATTGTTTTCTCCGAATCTTTCTAGCCAACACACAAGCTTTCCTTGGTGGAAGCCCCCGGAAGATGTCTTCCACCTTTTGCACCCTGGATTCAGTCCTTAAAATCCTACTCGCACTCAAGCACGTACAAAGCACTGTCTGGTGTTACGCCACTGGACGCCAGCGTCAGCCTTGGAAGTTCAACAAGGGGAGCGTCTGGATACCCTTTTTACAGTCGTGCAAACTGAGGTTCAGGGAAGTTATGTGCCCACGTCAAGGGCAAACCAGTCCCAGAGCTTGGAATTCGGTTTACATAATTAACTCAGTTAATTCCTAAGTAAACACGTTCTCTCTAGGTCATGTTACATATTCTGTTGTAAACGCAATGAGAAAAGTTTACGCCAGGGTGGCCTGTCGTGTCTGTGTACCTGCATGGACAGGTAACATGGGGAAGATGTTCTGTAGATGCTAAACTCCTCTGATCAGCAGCGGACTTCTGGGCCTGTCACAGGCAGAAACATGACCCTCAGAAAGACCTCCATCTTAAACCCTTGGAACTTGTGAATGCAGTCTTCTTTGGGGAAAGAATGTACGCAGGCCTGGCTTAGTGAAGACTCTTGAAATGGATTTTCTAGGCGGGTTCTAAACCCAATGACAAGTGTCCTTATGAGAGAAAGGCAGAGGGAGGCTTGAGACATGCAAGAGAGGAGGCAGAGGCGTGACCACAGAGGCGGGAGTGCGAGTGTGCGGCCACAGGTCAGGTTCTGCTGATGGTCACCAGAAGCCGATGGGGCACAACACGGACTCTCCCTGGTGCCTTGGGAGGCGGTGTGGCCCTGCCCACTCCCCGATTTCAGACCTCTGGCCTCCGGAATAGTAAGCACATAAATACCTGTTGTTTCAGACCACCAGGCTGGTGGTGACTTCTTACAGCCGTCCTGGGAAACAAACACCAGATTGTCTGTTCTGGGCACCATGCACCATGTTAAATTTTGCTGCCAGTGGGGGCTCTTGGCATGAAGTTTACCTTCTACCTTGGGCATGGCTGAAATGCAGGGAGCATGCTTGCAGCCACACACGGGGGGCCCAGTCCTGCCCCACCTGTGAGGACTCAGCAGCTTCTGATCAGGATACCCTGGTCTTCATGGCAACCAAGCAGGTGTCAGAGCAGGGCTCCTGGGGAGGCAGAAGGCCCACTGCTCTGCTCTCACCCTGCTGGTCCACTTTCTAACCCATGTGAGTTGCAGACAAATGACTGAATCCACACCTCAGTTATCTTGTAGGTGAAACGAGATTCTCCACATGGGAAAAAACACCCTTTGAAAAACTGCAAAACGTCATATGAATGTTGGTTATTTGCTTATGTGTATGTTTGTGTATATATATAAATGTATTGTGAGGCAGTCCATGGGGTTGCAAAGAGCCGGACACGACAGGGCAACTGAACAGCTACAACATATATATATATATATGTTGTCATACGTATATGTTGTAGTTGTTCAGTTGCCCTATATATAGAGAGAGAGAAAGAGAGAGAGAAAGAGGCTTCCCAGGTGGTGCTAGTGGTAAAGAACCCACCTGCCAATCAATGCAGGGGACGTAAGACACTCAGGTTCGATCCCTGGGTTGGAACGATCCCCTGGAGGAGGGCACGGCAACCCACTCCAGTATTCTGGCCTGGAGAATTCCATGGACAGAGGAAATGGTGGGCTACAGTCCACAAGGTCACAAGGAGTGGGACACAACTGAAGTGACAGCGCGCGCGCGCACATGCACACACACACACACAGAAACTATTATTATTGTGTATAAAGCATCTCTGAGGCCTCAGACTCACAGAGTGCAGATGGCTGTCCAGCTCTGGGAAGGGACACAGCCTCCAGCAGGCACTATTGCAAAGTTCTCCAAAATGACAACACAGTTCTCCAGAGTCTGCTTCTCTCAACTACCCACTTCTCATCCGTTCACATATTGAAACCTCTTTAGAAACCATCCAACCCAAGTGCTAGATTAAGGGAGCCCCTATATTTAATTTCGGCTGTGTTTCTTTGGATTTTCCAAATTCGCCTCTTTGAAGTACTGAACAAAAAGACTCCAAACCAACAACAACGTGCTGTTTGTTTGTTTATCATATTAGTAATGAGGTTTTCTTTTCTTTCTTTTTTTTTTTTTTAATGAGCACTCAGTACTGCTTAGAAGAAAGCAGGCTCTCAAAGGCTGCTTTTGATCACTTAAATGGCTGCAAACCTTTTGGAGAGCAATTTGGCAATGTGTCCCAGGGACCTTTAAAAACTGTGCTCGACCTTTGACCCGGTAATTCCATTTCTGGGAAACCACCCTAAAGACATAATGGGAACTATGGAAACTGCTCTGTGCACAAAGATGTTTATCAGAACGCTCTTTCTGACAGCAAAGGTATTTAAAACCATCTCAGTGCCCAGCGACACAGGAGGGGAGGAAGAAATGCTGATGCCTCCCCTCCGTGGACTGTCAGCTCCTAAGAGTCTGCAGTTGAGAAGAATGGATAATAATGTGCTGAGATGCAGGATGTTAGGGGAGAATAAGCAGTGTGTCACAGGGGTGTGTGGAAGTGATCTCAATGTGACACAAACGCAGCATAACAAGGAAGAAAAAAACAGACGGGAAGAAACACACATATTAATGGCTGCTGCCTAAAGCCAGCAGAATTACGGGTAACTTTTCTCCTTTTAAAGATGAAAACATTTGTCTCCACCGCGCTCTATTCCTTTTAAATAGAGAAAGAGTCCTCTGTAAATAAGAGCCCCCTCATTCTAACATAGCTTAATTGGGTGGAGAAAACTTGTGATGCACGTCTTGTTTCTTCCGTGACTCTGTCTAGATACTTCCTTGTGGCTTAAAAATTCTATCCCAGGTCTGAGCAGTGTTCTAGCTCCATCTTAGCACTCCCCTGTCCTCTCAGTTTACAGGGGTCCCAGAACAGGGGCTGGGAGAGACTGCTTGCAGCCCACCACCAGCCCAGAAACACACCTGGAAATCTCTGTTTGATGCTTTGTGAGAAGAGCTGGGCTTTTCCTGAATTACTGTCTTGTTTTGTGTTTAGGGATGCTGTTAGTTGCATAACTGATGGTCTCTCCCTGTTTGTAGGAGGCTTAGAGACAAATCAGCCTATAGCTTGCTTATGACAAGAGCATGTGGGTTTGAGGGCCCTGGCCTTTCCCTGGGGCCCGTGTTTATTTCCATACGTTTCGTTTCTTTCCTGTTTACTGACCACCTATACTAAGTAAGTGCCAATGGGCTGTTAAAATATTCGTTAGAATGAGACGGGACACATACTTTTTTTCTGTTTTCTTACACGAAAGATGGGGTACATGCACCTCTATAAATTATGTTTCCACTGGCTGTTGGAGAGAATTCCAAGAAAGGCAGGGCCCAATCAAATAGACCGAATCCACCTGAATCCACATTGCGGAAGTTGTGTGGGAGATCTAAGAGCACGGGGGACTGGAGGGGTTAAATCCAAGCAGCAAAGGAGGTGGGAACTATTGGCACTGGCCCCTTCCTCCTGGGGAGGAACACCAGGTCATGAGAGCAGGCCGGAACTTGCACTTGGCCTTCCTGGGAAAGCAAATATCGTGTATATTGCTGGGTTCCTGTGGGCGAGCTAATTGTCTAACTGCCCTTGAGATGTGGATCGTTCTGTGGGCAGCCCCGGCTCCTCCCTCAGTGTCACTGCCAATGTGCCGGGAAATGGGAACCACATCCACGCCCGCTGAAGGGAGGCAGCGGCCACCTGGGCCCTCCACGGCCCCCGGGCTGGCCACCTGGGGCAGTTGCCTTGCTGGAATAGGGGCACAGCTCCAGGGGTTTCTTGCTAAGCTGAGAAGGGGCGCTGCACCAGCTTCCCAGGGCTGCTGCACAAAGTGCCCCAACCAGCTTAGATGGGAGGGGAGTTTGGGGAAGAGTGGATATGTATGCTGTGTGTATTCATATGCACATGAAGGCCGAGTCCCTTCCCAGTTCACCTGAAACTGGCCCAACGTTGTTAATCGGCTATACCCCAGGACAAAATAAAAAGGGAAAATAATAATTATAATAAGTGCCAGAAACTGGGTGGCTTAAAACAACAGAAATGCATTTCGAGTCAGACATGGCTGAACACAATGACAAGACATAAGACACTTAACATGAGATCTACCCTCTTTACAAGTTTTTAAATGTAAACTTGCATCATTGTTGACAGTAGCTACAGTGTGGTCTGGGTCTCTAGAGTTTATTCATCTTGCTTACAGTCACTATAATTCAAAGCTTACGTATTCACCCTTGTGACCTAACTTGATTTCACCTGCAAAGACCTTGTTTCCAAATTCCTGATCACAGGGGCTGGGAGTAAGGACATCAACCCATCTTTGGTGTTGGGTGTGGGGGGAAACATAATTCAGCCCACAAGAGATGTGTTTGATGATCAAGCAGCATGAGAAGCATGGACTCGGGAGCAGTCTGGGTTCAGATCCGACTGGACACCACACTAGCCAGTCACCTAACCTCTCGAAGCCTCAGGATGAGATGGGATCACGGGTGCTGTGAGCATCCTGCCAGACACATGGGAAGCGCAGGTGGAGCACGGGTAGTTACCCAGCCTTAGCATTATCAGCAGCCCCACAACTCCAACTTGAAGGTCATTCCCAAATGCTGAGACTCCGGTTCAAGGTAACAGACAGAAAGTCCTCTTTCTGTACGATGATGCTTGCTTTGCTTGGAAATCTTTCCTCTGCCTTTCCCCATGCCATCCCCTCTCCTTGTGTGAAACACTAGCTCCTTCCCAACCTTCGGACCTTCCCTTAACTGATGTCCAGACCCCAAGATTTTTCTGGTCATGCAGAAAGTGGCTTTCTGAATAGGTTAGTGCAGCTCCACCTCTCCTTCCCCAAGCCACTGTGATGCTGGGAGCCATCTCTGGCTACAGATGAGGCTCGACTCGTTGACGGGGCAGTCAGGGTGGGCCAAGGGCTGCCTGATAAAATACACAATGCCCAGTTAAGTCTGGAATTCCAGATAAATTTGAACTTTAGTATCAGCCTGTCGCTAGTATTGCAAATATTGTCCTGGGATACTGTGAAGAAGTGCTTAGAAGTAAATAAATAAGAGTAGTTCTCAACCAGTGACAGATGGGGAACTGACGGGTAAGGGCCCCAGTTCTTTTGCCCCTCAGGATGCTCAGAGGCAGTATCTTCGGCGCCAATTCCCAGAATTCCCTGGGGGGAGGACTCTGGACCACTTGCCCACTGCAGCATGCATCCATCAGTGCACCTGGAGTTGTTCTGCCTCCCTTTCCAGTCTCTTCACGCCACTTCCAGGGAAAACACAACCCAGGACCCCCCACCCCAGCCTTCCTGTTACGGACTGGACGTTTGAGACCATCCCCAATTCACACACTGAAACCCTAGCCCCAGTGTGATGGTATTAGGAGGCGGGGCTCTGGGGAGGTACTAGGTCTTGTTGTCTGAGCCCGCATGAAGGGAGTCAGTGTTTTTCCAAAAGGGACCCCAGAAAGCATTCTTGCCTTCCTTCTTCCACCTGATGACACGAGGAGAAGCCGGCAGTCTGCAACCTGAAGAAGGGCTGTCACAGAACCCAACCACGCTGGCCCCCTGACCTGGGACTCCAGCCTACAGAACTCTGAGAAGTAAATGTCTGTTGTTCATAAGCCGCCTGGTCCACAGTGCTTTGTGACAGCATCCTGAGTAACACGCCTTCCTCCGTGTCCTCCATGCAGACCTTGTTTATTTCCTTCAGAGCCCTTATCCCAGTTTGTCATCACGCATTCGTGTTTGTTCTATTCATCTATTTGTTCTGTCTCTGGAAGACTAGACTCTGACCTCTTTTACAGTGACCGTGTCCATTCACCGGGGTACTCCAGCCCCTGGAACCTTCTAGATGATGAAGGAACGAGATAACAAGTTGGAAGGAGGCATTCTGCGCCAGCGAAGAGCAAGACGGCTTTTGTTGATGCTGAGCTGCATGGAACAGAGGCCAGAAGTGGAGACCTGCACTGGGGTCACTCGCTCAGAACTTGGCCTTGGGCAGCTGCCTGAGCCCGCCTTGCCTCGGTCTCCTCATCTGTAAAATGAGGAGTCTGGATGAGAGGATTTCTCCCATGTCTTCCGGCTCTAACATTCTGTGACTTAATATTCTAGGTAATAAACTTTACAGCTATGAATAAAGTAATGGAAATGATTATTCAAATGATGTGCAAACACTACTGTGGGTGCTTTCCTGTCTTCTATGGAGTGGGAGAGTGAGAAATAAAACAGGGGTACAGACGATCAGAAATATTTGTGTTGCTGGAGATGGGGGTGTCTTCTCTGTGTTTTGGGGGTGGTGGTGGATATGTAGGAGAGGGCTCATTAAAAAAACGCACAGTGGAGAAAGGGTCGAAAGGAAAGCAGGGGTCCAGGAAGTTGGAAGCCCCCAAATGGATAGATGTTCCACGTTTGGATATTTTTGGAAAAAACTCTTGGATCCAGAGACGCAGCAAGGGAAAACTGAACCAAACCCGCTTTCCAGCTCTCTCAGTCTGTCCAGGCCACTGTAACAAAATGCCACAGGTTGGATGGCTTATAAACACCGTTTGGGAGGCTGGAGCTCTGGGATGGAGGTGCCAGCATGGTCAGGTGAGGGCAGACGGGGTGGCAGACTTCTCTATGTGTCCTCACATGGCGGAAGGGGCAAGGGAGCTCTCTTGGAATTCTTTTATAAGGGCACTAATCTTATCCAGGAGGGCTCCATCCTCATGACCTGATTACATCCCAAAGGCCCTACCTCCTAATTCCATCCCATTAGAGGGTAGGGTTTCAACATTCAACTCTACCATCAGCCCTCTAACCCCTCAGAGCTGTCATGTTTTTCAACAAAACTCAGCATAAGAGAATAGGGACTTGATATCTGAGTGCTTCACTTATCAACATGATCTCCTACCCATAAGTCAGGTGGAGAACCCTTCTGAGGGGCCAGTAGGCTTGAACTGAAAATCCTGACTTCCGTATGTATAAATATTTAAGAGGAAAGAAGAACTAGATAAAGGTGGAAGCAGCTAACTTTTAATGTTGGGAGCAAGCTGGGCAGAGGTAAGATTCTTTGACTGAGCCTGTGCTGTGTCTAGTCCTGGGGTTCAGCTAAATCTGGGATCAGGTGTGGTGGGACAGCTCACTGGGGCATCCACCAGGAGGAAATGCTTTTGTGGGAGGTACCTAGCAGAGTCGTATGACTCCTCCTCGAGAAGGAGACATTCCTGATTAGCTTGACTCAGTTACAAAGCTTGGGTTGGTGGTTGGGGTAGGAATTTGAATTCAAGATAGAGGCTGTTACATAAATCTGTTTCCTGATACCCAGTGGACACACATCTGGGTTCATGGGAGGATGTGGTTGATAAATCAAAACCATTTACTCTCTGGACAAAGCTTTGTAATATGATGAGCCTAAACCTGGGTCACTGAGACATTTGGGTCTTTTTCTATCCTTGCCAGGGCATGAGCCAAGCTGATTTGTCCCCAGAATTACGTACTTTCTTTTAGGACTTTCCATGTGCTTCTAATGGCAGCTCTTTTTTCTTTCTGGCTTTTATCCCTCCTGTTGTACTTCTTCAAAGGGGTACATTCACAAGTGAAACTGTGATGATCACTGATTGATAACTTAAAAATTAATATAGAGTACTGAGTACATGATTTCAATTAGGCTTAAGTTTTCATTACTAAATAATACAGAAAAGTGTCTGCTTGCTGCAAAATAATTAGGCTAAAGACCCTGAAAGAGGAGTTACCAAAGCCTGGAGTTCTGTCACTGCACTGATGTCCTGCTATTTCCACAAACATCAGGAAACCCTAACCGAGAAACAGCGACCGAGAGGAAGAGAACCTGCAGAAAAGCACGCAGTCACTCAGGTCTCCTGCCGGACTGCTGATAAACCACGAACGTGCATTCATGTCACAAAGACGTGTGAACCTGCAGGTCCCCCGCCCTCCAGCACCAGGGCATATTTACGCGATTTGTCACATTCACTCCCTGCCATGGGGCCTCAGGACATCCTCCCAGGACCAAGGAGTCTACGAGGGCTAAAGGTACACAGGGTCTCTTCTGGTCAATTCCATTTACCCACATCAGTTGAGAAGCTATTCTGTATAAGAATGAGGATGGAAGGGGATAGAACCACCACTTCTTGATGCTGCAGAAGAAGTGAGGTGACGGGCCGGGCACTTCTCGATAGCTTATTTCTTGTAACAATCCCCGAAGACAAATGACAACATGCTCATGTCCCTGCTGAGAAGAGTCAGAGGAGGTAGTCACCTGCCCCAGGACACCCAGCCGACGAGAGGCGGAGCTGGGTTTGCATTCGGGGAACTGTCATGCTCCAGAAACCCTTCCCAAAGCAAAATGTCCCATTTCTTCTTTGGAATTGTTCAGAGTGGTCCTTCCTTTCCCTGCCGAGGAGAAAACAGAGTACGAGCAAAAGAAAACAAAAAAAAATCAGCAATGAAAAGGAAAGTGATGGAGAGAGATAGACTTGGGATGAAGCTTGTTGCGGGTGGGGGGTAAGCGGGGAGAGATGACTGCTGCTCTCCTGCTCAGGCAGGGCTTGGGGAGCCAACCGTGAAGTCTCTCCCCCAGTCAGAACTAGGTCAGGTATTCTAGCAGCGAGAACAGCCTGTTCTCTGCTCCAGCTGTTATCTGAGCTGCACAGCTGGGGGTAGAACTCCAGCTCTTGGGCTTGGAGCTCAAGGTTTCCAGAGTGCTCCAGGCAGCTGAGATGGCTTATCCCCGCTGGAGGGAGGGGAGGGAGGGGGAGAGAAGCGAGGGGAAGGGAAGGGGTGGACGGACAATGAGAAGGCTATTCCTGCGGAGAGTGGGGCCACTGGGTTACTGGGGTCCACTGAACCTGCCTGCCTCACAGTTGCCAGTCTGAGCATTTTCTGCAGGTTGTTCATGGAAGAAAAGCCGGATCCTTTGAAAGAGAACTTGGAAAATGGCCACAGGAGATACCAGTGAAATGGGCAATGGCCGATGATAGGGAAATGGCCACCAGGGGATTTTCCCAAAGCCCCTAGAGATGTACTGGGCTGGAGCCATTGCTTGGGAGGGTGGCCATCTACCTTTTGGAGATTTTAAGCTCACATTACCACTCACAAGCTCTGTCTCTAAACAATCCTGACGTGCATAAGGCCGCATCTTGGACCCCACCAATATCCTTGCTAGGAACGCCTCCATCTCCATGCATGTATTGTTGAGTCCATCTTAGAGGCATTAGAGAAAATGACTCTGATTGCCTCCTACTTCTCCGGATGCTACTGCTTCCTATTCCTGGGTATTTGGTGAAAAAACAAGGAGTTGTGGTATGAATTTCATAATTTAGAGATAAAACAATGAACACCAAACTCGGAGCGAAATACCCTAGTGTTCATTTTATTTAATATTCTCCATTGGTGGAAATAAATTAAAAATGAACAAGGCTTGTTTATGCCTGCCTCACATTGCTCTCCACTTTTGAATAGCAACCGCATATTAATTTGCCAAGATCCCATAAATTATAATTAGCCCGGAGGATTAACAACATAAATCCTTGAATTTAAAACCAACCTGCCCGGCTCTCTCTTCCCTATGCCCTAAAGTGAAAAAGAGCCATAAAACCTATCACCGCTACTTGATCCATTAAACTCCAGAGACATTCTTATTTCAGCTTAGCTGGTGGAGGTAGTCTTTGTTCAATCTTTTTAAAGTTACAGTAGCTCGAGAGGCGCTGGGAGACCAGGAGAGGGGTGTCTGTGTGGATGCCCAGCCCCTGTGTGAGCTCACTCTTAGGAGAAAAGTGGAAAGGGGGTCAAAGGCGTGTACTCCGGCTTGGCCTGTTTTTATGAGGTGTACTGGCACAGGTCTGAGGTTACAGTGCCCCCAATCCTACACTGCCTATCCTGTGTTGTCAGGAGTCAAGGAGTACTTGGACAATCTACGTGGCCTGTGCGTGCACACGTACACACATCAAGGTCTCAGCTTGCATCCGGCCGTGTTCTTGCCAGACTGGCTGGGGAAATAATAAAGGATAACCTCGGGACTTCTCTGGCAGTCCACTGCCTAAGACTGTACTCCCAACGCAGGGCATCTGGGTTCCATGCCTGGTTGGGGAACTGGATCGCACACACCGCAATGAAAGATCCCACATGCCACAGCAAAGACCGAAGATCCTGTGTGCTGCAGCTAAGACCCGGCCCAGCCAAATAAATAAATATCTGTTTGTTTGTTTTTTAAAAAAGAAAGGATGGCGCTGCTCTGATAACAAAGCATTTAACACAAAACCGCGGAGACTCCCACATTTCGTGCTTTCCCGATGAGGAGCCTGGCAATCCGTCTAACGTGCGCATAGTGTACAAACTAGATGTGTGCACAGAGCAGTCCGGACAGCCTCTCCTCCTGGAGACACCCCTTCACCCCGCAGTCCCTCGCTTGCACACCCCTCTCTGCGCCTGGACCGGCCGCAGTCTTACAGCCGCCGCTAGAGCTGAATTCGAGAACACGTGATGGGGTGAGTGAGGCTCGCGGCTCTCCACTCGGGAGTGCAGGTGGCCGCCTCGCGCCGGGGCTTGGCCAGGGAGAGGACAGAGCTGCACGATTGAAAAGCGGTCCTCGGTGGCCCACCTGTCCCTCTGCGCTCTGCCCCCTTGGCTTTCCTGCCCTTCACCTGGGCTCTTGGGCTCGGACACGTCTCTGAGCCTGCACCCACCCTCCTGGTGGCCTCCCTGCTGCTTCTCGTAGGAGACCTCTTCCATGCCCAGATGGCTCCCCCTGCCCACCATCCCCAGGTGCCCTGCTAGACCAGGGGGTCAAGAAGAGGAAGAGTCTTGTTGATCCCCTAACAGCTCCACCTTGAACACTGCATGATGAGCACTAAGTACTCAAGTAATATTTGTGAAATCTAGGAGATCATAAACAGGAATATAGAGCTACATCACAACCCCCCCCCCAAATCAAACATTTATCTTGGGCCTCCAATATGACTGAGGCTTTTTACAGGTGGAAAAGCTTGACCTCTCACACTCGACATTGGAGGGAGCCATCCTGATTCTTTTTATTCAGAAACAATAAAGGTAACTAATGTTTTTTGAGCATTTGAATTGCCAGGGATGTACACTGATTATCTGATGAGCTTTCACAGCCACCTTGTAAGAGAAGAGTTATGATCCCATTTCACAGATAGGAATGTGGACCCTTGGTGAGACGAAGCTGCCTGCCCCATGCAATAGCCCCAGGTGGATAAATCTGAGCAGGAAGTTTCTCTGATGAATGCTGTGTTTCCTGACCAATCTTCCATCTTTTGCTGCAACATGTACAATACTGTCTAGCCACTTCTCAAAGGAGTCCTGGAACTGACAGGCTCCGTGGAGCCCGGCATTCATGTAGGGAGGCATTTTGGAGACAAGCGGAAGAGGGTGATGCCATCACAAGGCCGACTGCTCTTGTTTACAGTTTTGAAAACTATTCTCAACTAGAAACAGAACAGTTGTGAACACTCCCGTCCCAGTGTCAGGAGACGGGAAACACACATTGGTTTAAACCATATATGACCAGCAATCCCACTACTGGGTATAATCTCTATACCCAGAGAAAACCATACTTGAAAAAGACACATGCACCCTGATGTTCACAGCAGCACTATTTACGAGAGCCAGGACATGGAAGCAACCTAGATGTCCATCAACAGAGGGATGGATAAAGCTGTGGTACAATATATGACAGAGTATTACTCGGTTATGAAAAGGAAGGACTGATGCTGAAGCTGAACCTCCAACACTTTGGCCACCTGACGTGAAGAACTGACTCACTGGAAAAGACCCTGATGCTGGGAAAGACTGAAGGAGGGAGGAGAAAGGGACGGCAGAGGGTAAGATGGTTGGATGGCATCACCAACTCGATGGACATGAGTCTGAGTAAGCTCTGGGAGTTGGTGATGGACAGGGAGGCTTGGTGTACTGCAGCCTATGGGATCGCAAAGAGTCAGACACAACTGAGCGACTGAACTGAACTGAAAAAAGGGATAAAACTGGGTCATTTGTAGAGATGCAGATAGACCTAGAAAGTATCATACCAAGAGAAGTAAATCAGAAAGACAAAAACAAATACATGTAGAATCTAGAAAAACAGTACAAGATGATATTATTTGCAAAGCATAAATAGAGACATAGGCAGACAGAACAGATGTCTGGATACCAAGGGGGAAGGGTGGATGGGAGAAATTGGGAGATGAAGATTGACACATTCACTATTGATACTATGTATAAAATAGACAACTAATGATCCCTGGGAACTCTATTTACTGCTCTGTGGTGATCTAAATGGGAGGGAAATCCAAAAGTGAAGGGATATATATGGCTGATTCTTTTAGCTGTGCAGCAGAAGCTAATACAACATTGGAAAGCTACTGTATTGTGATAACAAATTAAGACAAAAACACACGATGATTGGCTTAATACTTGTCTCCTGTCCCAGTCCTGGGCTCAAGGGACCAGAACAGACTCTGGTTGCTCACCGCCCCCCCTCGCCATTTCCAGAACAAGTCAGACCTCACCTGCAGCATGAGAGATGCCCCAGATGCATCTGTTGAATGAGGGCTGGGATACAACTGTGGTTAAGTATCAAGGGTCCACAACTACATTTCCCCAAAGTTGGTATGACTGCTGAGGAAAGATGAACCAAGCTTGTCCTAGGAACAGAAGCAGCAGGAGGCGTGACATCAGATAAATGGACAGTTCCTGGGTGTGGCTGGCAGACACTTGCTCTTAAGTCTCTGGTCCCCACCAGGGTGAGGAAATGATGCTTTCAAATTGTGGTGCCAGAGAAGACTCTTGAGAGTCCCTTGGACTGCAAGGAGCTCAAACCCATCAATCCTAAAGGAAATCAACCCTGAGTATTCACTGGAAGGACTGATGCTGAAGCTGAAGCTGCAATACTTTGGCCACCTGATGCGAAGAGCTGACTCATTGCAAAAGACCTCGATGCTGGGAAAGAGTGAGAGCAGGAGGAGAAGGGGGCGACGTAGGATGAGATGGCTGGATGGCATCGCTGACTCAGTGGCCCTGAATCTGAGCAAGCTCTGGGAGCTGGTGAAGGACAGGGGAGCCAGCCTGGTGTGCGGCAGTCCACGGGGTCACAAACAGCTGGACTCGACTCAGCGGGTGATCAACGACGACAGGGCGCGAGCACCAACAGGAAGCAGCCCAGGGCCCCCCTCCCCCGCCGCAGCAGTGACCGATGTGCACGCAGGTGAGCTCCAAGGGAGCCCTGATCACAGGACACTCCAGAGCGCAGCAGAGGCGGCCCGCATACAGACCCCTCGGTGAGCTACCTGCAGCCATGTCCGCTCGTCGGTCCCTGCCCTTCACCTCGAGAGCGGACGCTGGCACTTCCACCAGCGGGTCCTGCTGACACTGTGAGTGAAGGGCTCTGTGGCCAGCTCTGCTCCCCGAAGGGAAGGGACTGTGTCTCAGTGTGGAGGAGCCACCGCCCAGCCCTGCTGACGCTCTGCAGAGATGGGCTTCCTCGGAACAGGATCTAATGAAGACCAGCATCCTAAGGGATGCTGGAGAAAATCATGTGATGGAATGGCAGTTAGAGTCATGGTGATTGAGGTTTCACAAAAATTATTAATGTCTGGACATAACAAAATGAGACGTGGGCAACTCTATGTCACCCCATTTTAAAAGATATTTCGTGACATTTCAGGGTCTGAAAAAAAATGCCCTGGAGTAGCACCCACTGACTGGCTCGGGGCTTCTACTAATTCCAGTTTTGGAGCCTTCCAGGAGTGAAATAGCAAAATTGCTGATGTCCTTAATAAACTTTTCCAGCAAAAACAGGTGCCTCCAAAAGGCTGCTCCTAGCTTTTTTTCAGGAAGGTTTCATGTCAAGGAAGCCTAAACCACCCAGTTCACGATTCCTCTCTTGGAATTTCACATGTCACTCTCAGTAAGGACCCCTGTGCCTACAAGACAGGCCACCTCCTATGTCCCACAAAGCACGCTTCCAGGCAGACGTATAGACAGGAGTCTGGTGTCCTTAAAATGCCAGTGCTGGGACAGGGGTGGTCCATGGGCAGCTCACCCTACCCCTGATCACACAGAAACTCACGCCTAGGATGGATTTAATTGTTCAAACAACATATCGAGGACCCACAATAATAATAACACACAACTAAGGAAGACCTGATAATATGTGGCCGGACTGCCCAGCTGATTTTAAATGTTACTGGATTTGTTAAGATCTTAAAAAGCAACTCCATTAGCATAACTGAACTACATGTTAAAACAGAAAGCAGAGAGTCCCCTGGGACTGGGCTCCTCCGGACCGCAATGAAGCTGGTGAGTTCCAGCCAAGGCTACCAGGGTGAGAGCCTCGGAGAAACCGGAGTGGGACCCAGAGCCCAGGGAGGGGCGGCTCCCGGTGGCTCCCCCACGGAGCTCTGTGAGCATTTCCCACTAACGCTTTTCACTCTGTGACACTCTAAGCATTTTCCCTTACAGAGGATTCCGGCGGCTGGATGCCCCTAAAGGTACTTTAATACCTGTGCTGGGAGGCAAACAGGCACTCTGTACAGAAATTAAATACATAAATTAATAGAAGCCTCTTCGGAAAAACCTTTCAAACAGAGAGTCCAGCTGCCTTGGAGAATCTGCAGTCAATAGGCCAAGGTCTCGGTTAATGCACAGGGAGGGGCAGAGGAGGGACTCACATGGTCGAGGGGCGCGGCAGACATCAACAGAGAGGCCTGGGCTTTAACCGCTTAGGGGAGCGGCTGTCCTTCGTCAGGAGACTCTTAGAAGGGTGTTGCTGAGAACTTGCCGAAACCAAGAGGGGAGGCCAGGCCTGTCCTCCTTCTTGCTCTTTGTCAAGGGCTTGATGGCCACCTAACTGAGGAGGAGGAGTGGGGAGGGGGAGGAGGGAGAGGAGGAGGCCACCTCAATCCCTGGCCAGAACTGAATGCTGCTGCTCAGTCACGGGAGAAGACTCTTGAGAGTCCCTTGGACGGCAAGGAGATCCAACCAGTCCATCCTACAGGAAATCAACCCTGAATATTCATTGGAAGGACTGATGCTGAAGCTGAAGCTGCAATACTTTGGCCACCTGATGCGAAGAGCTGACTCATTGGAAAAGACCCTGATGCCGGGGAAGATTGAAGGTGCGGGGAGAAGGGGACGACAGAGGATGAGATGGGTGGATGGCATCACCGACTTAATGGACATGAGTTTGAGCAGGCTCCCGGAGATGGTGAAGGACAGGGAGGCCTGGCGCGCTACAGTCCATGGGGTCACAGAGAGACAAGACTATACGACTGGATAACGACAGGTTACGGGGGGAGGGCATTCTGCCCTTCAGTCAGTCTCTTCCAAGACCAGAAAAGACTGTCATTCCCAGAGAATGGCTTTGAGAGCTTCAAAATTACACCCAGAAGGCCTGCAATCCTTCCTGAATGGCTACAATAGATGCCGTAGAGTCAGAGAAGTCGTAGAACAGAGGGAAGTTCTAGGTGTATGGGACCACCCACCCAGTGTGCGCATTTAGCAGACAAGAGACCAAAGCCACAAGCCATGAGCATAGAGTGTGCATTGTTGTTTTCTCTTCATTGGCCAATTATTTTTTCAGAAGAGATTTAGATGAGATGTTCAGACTGAATTTTAGTATTGGTTCCAGTGTCCTGGGGCTTCTCAAGTGGCAGAGTGGTAAAGAGTCCGCCTGCCAATGCAGGAGATGCGGGTTCGATCCCTGTGTCGAGAAGATCCCCTAGAGAAGGAAATGGCAACTCACTCCAGTATTCTTGCCTGGGAAATCCCATGGAGAGAGGAGCCTGGTGGGCTGCAGTCCATGGCCCTCATCATAAAGTAACTTGGGGGAATTTATTGATTTTTCCATCTTTTGAAAGTACCTTACATGATGAACCAAATCACCCTAAAACTTCGAAACGCTCTTGTTTTAGGATCAATGGCAGCAGAGCTGCTGGGTTCAGACAGGTGGGTCAGGAGAATTATGTTCGCTATACAACACAGTACTATGCTGTGCTTAATGTGTCTAGAACATCTCAAAGGATCCTTCTTCACACAAGACCATTTCAAAGCAGGCCCGTTTCTGGGCATTCCTATCCCTTTAACTTTCCTGTGCAGAATTCAGAAGAAAGGCTAATTTGGACTTGATTTTTTGGAAGGATGGCTTCTAAAAATGGTCTTTGCCAAAATCCTGTCTGTGTGTGCCCTCTCCCCTGCACCCCCCATGACCTTCCTCCAGGTACCAAGTCTACCGAAGAAATTATGTTCAACCTCCACAGAGGAAAAAAAAAACCCCGTTGGGTGTCACATGCAAATAGAGTCAGAGTCTTGTTAATAAATTCCACTGCCCTCCACTCTAAAAGGGGAGAGCTTGACTCCACTCCACGGGGGGCGGGGGGCGGGGGGCTGGAGAATGCACTGTGTGTTCCAAAGGCAAGAAGGACTATTTCTGCAAGCCCAGCCCTGGTTCTGAATTATTTTAATTGCAGCCCGGTGATGCCAAGGTGCTGAAGCACCCCCTTAGGCTGCATGCTTAGCCAAGAGGTAGTGAATTAAACTGTCAAGACATGCAGAAAAATTGCAACTCGGCCTGTCAACAACATTTGTTAAGAGACACGGGCGAGCCTGGTGACTTGTGGAGAAAAAGAGCTGCCTGTGCAGCGCCATCAAAGCGCAGCCTGGAACTAATGGGGTATTCAGAGGCCTTGTTCTACTTCATTGGTCAAAGCCAACACAAGCCTGGAAGATTTGGGCCCGTTTGCTGTTTATTGCTATGGTAATAAAGGCCACTTAAAGATACAAACCCATCCCGTGTTGGCACAAACCCAGGGCTTCTCTTCTAAACCGGATCACTAATGCCTGCCCTCATTTCTCAGGCTCTTTCAAACAATCTCCTTTTTTTAAGGGGGAAAAAATAAATAAATAAACCACACAACTAGAAAGATTAAGACTTTTGTCAAAGGAAGACATAGAAGTCTTGATCTTGTTTATCCTTGGATGCCTCCTTCTTCTTTTTCTTTACATCTAGCTAGAGATGGTCAATGTGTGGGCCACCTTGGCTATACAACAGCATCCAGTTATTTGAATGTCAATCAAGGTGTTGCTGGGAAGGTATTTTTGGGCTGTTTTTGTTCAGTCATTTAGTCGTATCTGACTCTTTGCAACCCATTGACTGAAGCACATCCGGCTTCCCTGTCCTTCACCATCTCCTGGAGCTTGCTCAAACTCATGTCCATTGAGTCGGTGTCCATTGAGTCGGTGATGCCACCCAACCATCTCATCCTCTGTCGTCCCCTTCTCTTCCTGCCTTCAATCTTTCTCAGCATCAGGGTGTTTTCCAGTGAGTCAGCTCTTCTCATGAGGTGGCCAAAGTATTGCAGCTTCAACTTCGGCATCAATCCTTCCAATGAATATTCAGTGTTGATTTCCTTTAGGATGGATTGGTTGGATCTCTTTGCTGTCCAATGGATTCTTAAGAGTCTTCTCCAGCACCACAGTTCGAAATTTTTCTGGCTGGACCCTGACTAATTCATACCCCACAGAGTTGGACCCTTGTCACCCATACATTAGCAAGATAGCTTTTCATCAAAAGTCTCAAATTGGTGGTCTGTGAGTTGCAGAGGGTTCCTATTCTTTTGGGCTCACCTCTGTATATTGGGTGAGAGATATTAAAAAATAAAAATAAACTGAATTAACTGCCATCATTGGAAACTCCTGAAGATTTCACAAACACATACAAAAAAATCTTAGTTTTTCTTAGAATAAAAAGGAAAAAAAAAAAAATCAGAGGATCTGACCACTCTAGGGGTTAGTGAATCATTTTCCCCCCGGTTAAGGAGCAGAAACTGGGTCTTCCTTGGTGGTCCAGGAGCTAAGACTCTGTAGTTCCAATGCAAGGGGCCCAGGTTCGATCCCTGGTCCAAGAACTAGATCTCACATGTCACAAAAGGCCCGGCACAGCCAGGAAAAGAAGAAAAATCAGTAGCAGCAGGACCTGGTGCAGGTGAAAACATCACACACTGGGAGTCTGGGAGCTGTATTCAAACCCCTACCCTGTGTCTCACACATCGAGACTCAGTTTCCCCCTCTGTGAAGTCACAGGTGTCCCCAAATGTAATTCTGCCTCTGTCTGTAGCTCCTTGGGTTTGTGTGTGTGTGCAAAGTTTTTCCGTCATGTCTGACTCTTTGCGACCCTGTGGACTGTAGCCTGCCAGGCTCTTCTGTCCCTGGGGTTCTCTCCAGGCAAGAAAACTGCGGTGGGTTGCAGTGCCCTCCTCCAGGGGATCTTCCCGACCCAGGGATCGAACTCACATCTCCTACGTGTCCTGCATTGGCAGGTGGGTTCTTTACCACTTGTGCCCCCTGGGAAGCCCCTTCCCGGGTCTGATCCTACATCAAATGACGGCATCTCTATGGAGGATGAAGCTCAGGAGTCTGTTGTATTTTAAGCTCTCAGGTGATTCTGACGAACAGACAAGCTGGAATTTGCTGGACCAGAGAATGTCTCGAGTTTCTTCCAGGTCCCAAACTCGATGTACCTAGGAATCAAATTCCGCAGCCCTGCTCGAGACTTTGGGCAGACAGTGTTCCAAGTGTATTAATGCTTTGGGGCCACTGGGAGATGGTTTTCAAGACTTGAAGCACTGCCACGCAGCCTGAGTCACCTGGCAGGACCCGACTTATCGTTCTGCCTGTAATTTATATTGCCTGGTGGTTTGGAAATTCACTCGAGGTTCAGATTGGAGGCAAGATCCAATGGTCAAAATCAATAGCTGTCAACTGCGCAATAGATGTGATCGCTGGGCAAAAGATTTGATCTTCCTCAGTTTCCCTTTCAAGTCCCTCTCCATCCACCCTCTTCTTGTACCTGGGACCAACGGCTCACATTAGGACACTTAGAAAGAGAAATACGACCATCTTTCCTAAATAAAGGGATGAAAACACCCTGCACTTTTCAAAGAGCATTTGGCAACAGAATCCAATTGCACCATCCTCACCCCAAGCACAAATCAAACCTCTTCAGAGTACATTTTCGAGTATCATCCTTCTTGGAACCCGACGGGCCCTCTCTGGTTTCTAGTAGAAGAACGTTATTTTTTTTCCCCCTAATGTGAACAAAAGACACGAGAAAGCATGCAGAGCAGATGACAGCGCCACGGGGCCACAGTGGAAAAAAAAAAAAAAGGATTTTGCTTTTGTAATGTGTGACTATTAGATCACAGTGTTGGCTGCAATAAATGAGCACTTTCAGTTCCTGCTAATTGCTAGAATCTTCTGCCATGGGCTGCGGCCATGTGGGCCAAATGTTTTTTTGGGATCCAGATACAAATATGCATCCTGTGAGCTGGTGGGTGGCATCTCGGGTCTTGAATGCATGCCTGAGGGGACAGCTGGGGACGAGGGCCTGGGGACCAGAGACGTCGTCACGCGGCTGTGGCGAAAGCGGGCTCTGTGTGAAAGAGCTCTGACTTCCCTGGGGTCCGCCGTCCAGAGCCTCCTCCACCCATCACATCCCCGTTGATAACGAGGGCCTCCCCGGGGCCACCCCCCACCGGGTTTAAATGAACTCCGGTTCAAGGTGAAAAGAACAAAAAAATCCAATCTGGCCCTTTCAACGAAGATGTCTTTATATATACTTCAGCCTCAGAAATTGCCCAAACCACCACACGCAGTAGCCTGCACCCAGGCCTCTCCCTGGACACCCCCTGCCAACATGCTTGCAGCCCCAAAGAACCCCCAGAGACGCCCCCACTCCACCACCATCCTCTATCCTCCCCAGACTACAGAGAGGATCTTGTGAACACAAGAAGGAGCTTCAGGCTCCTTCTCATGATTCTGCGAGCATCACCTTCCACCATAAAGATATCACGTGTTTGCTGAACAGCTCCTAGGTCACTGGCGATGGGCAGGCAGCCCTGAGAAAAGCAGATGAAACATGCCTCTTCCACTGCCTGGCTCTCTGACTCTCTACATGTCACTGAGGAGTCTGCATTCTCGTGGAAGGGAATAAGAAACATAACGAGAGGGTAAACGGGACGGTGTATTCGACGGTGACGGTATACGGAGAACCCAGGAACGTGAGAGGGACGAGGAGATGATGTGGGTAGCGAAGGCAGGCCAGTTTTAGGGATGATGTCAAGATGCCAAGTCCTCAGAGAGTGTGAGAGGGAAAGCAGAGGGTAGGGAGGCCTGTGGCTAGTGAAGAGCACTCAGGCCAGGGGAAGTGAGAACAGGAGTGGCCTCGAGGCCAAGTGTGACTGGTGGACTCGGTCAGTGCAGGGGCCGGTGCAGTAGAACACAAGGGAAGGGCACAGCCCAAGAAGGGAGAACAGAGTGCTTGGTAGACAGGAAAGCAAGAAGGATGCAGAGGCCATGGCTGAGACTGGCTTTCACTCTGAGTGATACCTGAAGCCTTTAGAGAGATCTAAGCTGAGGAACGCTGGGCTGGAAGAAGCACAAGCTGGAATCAAGATAGCCAGGAGAAATATCAATAACCTCAGATATGCAGATGACACCACCCTATGGCAGAAAGTGAAGAGGAACTAAAAAGCCTCTTGATGAAAGTGAAAGAAGAGAGTGAAAAGGTTGGCTTGAAGCTCAAAATTCAGAAAATGAAGATCATGGCATCTGGTCCCATCACCTCATGGCAAATAGATGGGGAAACAGTGGAAACAGTGTCAGACTTTATTTTTGGGGGCTCCAAAATCACTGCAGATGCTGATTGCAGCCATGAAATTAAAAGACGCTTACTCCTTGGAAGGAAACTTATGACCAACCTAGATAGTATATTAAAAAGCAGAGACATTACTTTGCCAACAAAGGTCCGTCTAGTCAAGGCTATGGTTTTTCCTGTGGTCATGTATGGATGTGAGAGTTGGACTGTGAAGAAAGCTGATCGCCGAAGAATTGATGCTTTTGAACTGTGGTGCTGGAGAAGACTCTTGAGAGTCCCTTGGACTGCAAGGAGATCCAACCAGTCCATTCTAAAGGAGATCAATCCTGAGTGTTCATTGGAAGGACTGATGCTAAAGCTGAAACTCCAATACTTTGGCCACCTCATGTGACGAGTTGACTCACTGGAAAAGACTCTGATGCTGGGAGGGATTGGGGGCGGGAGGAGATGGGGACAACAGAGAATGAGATGGCTGGATGGCATCACCAACTCGATGGACATGAGTTTGAGTGAACTCCGGGAGTTGGTGATGGACAGGGAGGCCTGGCGTGCTGTGATTCATGGGGTCACAGAGAGTCGGACACGACTGAGCGACTGAACTGAACTGAACTGAAGCAGGGGAAGGAAAGCTGTCATTGAATGTGTGTTTTCAAAGGAGACTCTGCTTCTGTGCTGAGGAAGGACCCGAGGCTGGAAGGGAGTCAGTGACTGGAGCTCCTCCAGGAGGACTAGGCAGCGATGCAGGGAGGAGGTGAGGCCGGTGTGGACGGCAAGGCAGGGGCGGGGGGTGGGGGAGGGCTTTCTCGGGCCCCCATTTCTGGGACTCAGATGTATCCTTTGCCTTTCCCACATATTAACTCCACGGAGAAAAGTCTCAGGGGTGTCTTATTATCCGCTGCATCCCCGGGACCAGCAAGGTCCCCTGCACACAGAACACACGCAACAATAAGGGTTCCAATGTCTTTGAAGGGTGCTGAAAAGACTGAGCTCTGCCAGGTGAGTGATAACTAAACCTGGCTCCCTCTGCCTGATCACCTCTGCAATCTGAACTCTCCCCACCTCCTTACTTGAAGAGGACAGTCTGAGCGATGGCCCGGGATGGATGCCAGGCACTCGGCAGCCACCGCTGCCTCTGTGGCGGCCTGGCTCTCTGACCTTCTACACGCCGTTCATTTTGTCTGTGTCTCAATTTCTCCATCCTGAAATAAGAATAATACTGCTGAGGGGACATTATGAGGATGAGTGAGGTAATAAGGACATGCCTGAAAGCAGTCTGAGCTCCTTGAAGAAACAGCGATAAAATAGGGGTCCATTTTTCCATCTCTTCTCTCCTCACCCGCGAAATAAAACTGCCAGAGGGAGAGGGGACAGTCCCGCTGGGGCAGAGAGGGAAACAAGAGGCAGACAAAGCAACAGGCGTTTCTTAAGCAACGATCACCTTCAAGTCAGTGGCAGGGCACCATGCAAACCTCTAGGAGGAGACCTTTATACCATAGAAGGAATTGGGGGTGGAGTGGGTAGAGTGAGGAGCTTCCCTGGCGGTCCAGTGGTTAAGACATCACCTTCCAATGTAGGGGTTGCGGGTTTGACTCCTGGTCAGGGAGGCAGGATTCCCACCTGCCTCATGACCCAAAAATCCAAAGCACAGAACAGAAGCAGTATTGTAACAAAATTAATACAGACTTAAAAAAAAAAAAAAAAAGAAAGAATTGGGGGGAAGACAGAGAACGCCCAAGGAATTGGGAAGATTATTTTGCCTCAATTTGGGGACCAGAAATTGCCTCTAAGGGACTTAGAAATAAGCCAGAACCACAGTGGCCCTCCTCAATACTCAGAGAATGCAGAAGCTGACTGCGCGATCTGGTAAATCCCCTCTGCGGCAGCGGGAGAAAGATACACAAGGCACCGATCTGGTCTGGGCTGATGGCACTCCAGGGTACACGCAGTGTAAACCTGTTGGATCAATATATATTGGGCTCCTTTTAATGAAAGAAACACTATTATTTTCCTCCGATTATCTGCCTCCCTAGCTGCTTCTTTAAAGTTTCTTTAAATGAGAGTTTATCATTCCCTATTTGAGGCGTGTCTTTGGACAGTCACCGAGATTATACATTTGCCTCTGTACAAATCTTAGCCCCAAACTTTCAGAAGACATTCTTTTTTTGAAGGATCTTAGATAACATTTTAAGGGAATACTTGAATGTTGCTTGCTTGTTGTTTGCTCTTCAGAATCCAGGAAATGAAGATCAGAGTGCCGGCAAAACGATAAACAAATATCAAGGCATGGCTAGCTGCATTGGAGAAGGAAATGGCAACCCACTCCAGTGTTCTTGCCTGGAGAATCCCAGGGACGGGGGAGCCTGATGGGCTTCCGTCTATGGGGTCGCACAGAGTCGGACACGACTGGAGCGACTTAGCAGCAGCAGCAGCAGCAGCTTTGAAAGCTGTCTCCCAGCAAGCTTGTTTGTAAGTAAAGAAACATGTTTTGTTAGTCACAGGACTGAGAAGTGCGGAGGTGGGATGAGAGACAGGGGGACAATTTACCACTCATCTGGAAATTATGATACTATTTCTGAGTGACCCTTGGGTGGTCGTCATTTATTCACGCATTCATCCATCCAACCAGTCATTCCTCCACCCATCCACTCAGCCATTCCTCCACCCACCCACCCATCCACCCATCCATCCACCCACCCATCCCTCCATCCACCCATCCATCCATCCAACCATCCCTCCACCCACCCACCCATCCCTCCATCCACGCAGCCATTCCTCCACCCACCCACCCATCCCTCCATCCACGCATCCATTCCTCCACCCACCCACCCACCCATCCCACAGCATCTGTTGGAAACTCTCCCATTTGCTAGAAAGCTCCAGGCTTCCTCCCCGTGTCTCAAGGAAGAAGAGAGAAGTCGAGTGTCCAGGAAGTGGTGGTGAGGCCTGCTCTGGCTGAGTCACTGGTTTTCCTTCGCCCTTTCTCCTTCAAGCCTGTCACCGTCTGTCAGAGGACACGGGGGAGGGGAGGCAGGTTAGAAAAGATCAATGGTCTGAGGAAGAGGAATGGGCCTAATGAGTAGCTGATTATCCTTCTGAAGTTCATTCAAGTTGCCAAATAGGCTACAGCCTCTGCCTTGCCTCTGGCAGGAAGCCCGTGGTGATTTGCCTGTTACTGTGTTTGTTGTGGGTATCGCTGGGACTCTGTGGTACCTGGCGCTGGAGGCCCGCTCAGAGGAACTGAGGGGCCGATCCCTGGCCCAGTGTGGCTGCTGGATTGGAAAATGGTTCCTTGTCATTAAAAAAAAAAAAAAAAAAGTCATCATACGAACTGCAGGCATAATTTTTGTGCAAACAAAAGCTCCACCTAAACTAACAGGGAAAAATATGGGTCCAAGTGAGTCACTGCCTATTTCTTTTTGACCTCATAATTAAAAGTACTCATCTTTTATGAGGAGAAAATACAAAGAAAAACAAATCCAGAGAGCCTCACGCCTCAAACACAACTGTTGTAAATAGGTTGGTATTGAGTGGTTTTTTTTCCCCACTCCAATAGCTGTCTCTCCTCCCACTCTTTCAGAACCATGCCATGACATTTTGTTTTTATCAGAGATGTAAACATATCATTCTTGCTTTGATTTTTTAATTTTTCTTTAGAAGTGTCATTCTTTGCCTTGATGTACAAGAGTCTATTGAAGGGCTATCTCACACTGATTTAACCAGTTTCCTGGCATCTTTCTTTACAGTATAAAGTAAGAAGGCAGCATTATACTTTATGTTTTAGGGCCACAAATCACGTGTCTGTCAGTGGGGATGGGAGCTACGTTGGACTGAAAACCAAGACTCATTTCTACAGCACCAGGGATCACTGAGGAACATTTTTTAAACAACATTGACATCAGTTCCATTGACATCAGATCTCCAAAACCTGTGTTCTTTGTATCCAGTCCTAGAGAAGACATGTTACTGAAATGTACATAAATCTGTCTCCATCACAACTCCTTCCCTACCCACCATTTCTTTTACTGGACGAAGGACCTCACTAGATGGAAAGAGATCAGGCTCAAGGTCACTTACAGAGAGCGGCCAGCCGCTTCTATTAAAACTCACAGGCCCAGTTCCAAGGAAAGAGCACAGTGCCTGGGTGATGGGCAGGTCAGTGTGCTGCTGAGATTTTGGTGATCACACGCTGAACCCATCAGTCAGGGACAGCAAAGTGAGCGGCCTCTAGCTGCAGTCGTGCTAAACACAGTGCGGGCTAGGCGGCTGTCACGCTACTGGTCGGTTTCCAAGCAAGACAGCGCAGTGGATTCCTGGCCCCTAAAGGCTCTCTTCTCTTTGATCTCCTTGGATTTCAATATGGTGAAAGACTTAATAACGGGCAAAACATTCATGTAATGAACCCCATTTGTCATAAATAGCTCCCTGCACCCAAGAAAACAAAGGAGGAAAACTCTCTCCTGGCACACAGCTGCTGCTGCTGCTAAGTCACTTCAGTCGTGTCCGACTCTGTGTGACCCCATAGATGGAAGCCCACCAGGCTCCCCCATCCCTGGGATTCTCCAGGCAAGAACACTGGAGCGGGCTGCCATTTCCTTCTACAATGTGTGAAAGTGAAAAGTGAAAGCGAAGTCGCTCAGTCGTGTCCGACAGCAAACATCCCTAATTCAGACTACCTGGAAGGGAAACTGATCTGAACTTTGCATTTCCTTAAAAAAACAAACAAACAAACAAAAAAGCTGTGCAGAAACCGTCTTCAAAAAACCAACTTTTATCTACCAAAGTTCTTATGTGAGCTTTGGGACAGGCAAAACTATCCTTGAGTAGGAACTTCTAGAACATTCGAGGGTACTTCAAAGCTGCTTTCTTGCAAAGTATGGCATTCTCCAGACGGCTTTGGAATCTTTGTTTAGGCAACGCTTCCTCCTGGGTCATCGCGTGGGTGAACCTCAAGCCAGGTCCTGAACTGAAACAGTCATAAATTCCCATGAAGGAAGACTGGGTGCCATGGGCACTCTATGGGGAGAAGGTTCATGCTGTTCCCGCCTGCCAGGCTTCAAGTCCACTGACACTTACAAAAGCAATGGAAGGGCTTTAAAACAGGAAGGAAATAAAAGAAAGTTCTAACACCGAAGTCAGTATACAGCAAGAGGCAAGCTATGAAGGAAGGGAAAAAAAAGCCATAGCATTCTTTAAAAAGAAAAAAAAAAAATCCCTGTCTACAACAGACTAGAGTCATTCTTGCTTTTGTTTTATAGGAGAGTTTGGGGGAAAGATATTGTTATAGAATTGGTGGCAGCTCTTTGGCAGGACCAAAGAAGACTCTGGACAGTCTCCTTGCCTCACACATTTTCCAAAGACCTCCTAACAGGGCACAGCCCGCCCCTTGAGCGCCACTGCCTTCTCTGGGTAGGACTCCTGGGTCTCTCCCATCGGCCTCGTTGGCTCTCCTAAGCCCCGCTGAATACATGCCTGCCCCAGGACCTTGGCACATGCTTCCCTCTATGTTCACCTATGTATGCAGGCTTCAGTGTGCAGGCAACTCATCAGAGACACTAGACTCTCAGCCTCCCATCTCCCCCTCTTAACAGGTGGAGATTACCTTCCCAGCATTTTTCTATCCCTGGCATGTCCTGTCTTGTTTAATATCTCTTTCCATAACCAGAATGAAAGTTTCCTGTGGACAGGGGTTTCATCTATTCATGGCTGTATCGGCAGGGTTTTACACGTCGAAAGACACTGGTTAACTGAGCAAACAAATGAAAATATAAACCAATGAATATATAAACCATATAAATCTATGCTGAGGGCGCTGAGACACATGCGCGAGATCACACACACACAAACGCGCGCGCACACACACGCGCACACACACACACACGCGCGGAATAGGCAGGGACAGTGTCCAGGGGGTGAGTGTGTTAACCTGAGCCCGCCCCACTCAGACCCACTAAGTCAAGAAAATACTCTTTATGTGCCTTCCAGTAACATTAATTGTTGGTCATAAAACTTCAAAGAAACAGATATTTATAGCTTGATTCGAGCCCTTTTTTTCCACACTCACTCACCACAGCACTTTCCAACTCAGTTCCCATGAGCGCACTGCAAACAGCCTCCTGCCCACTTCCTGTCGAGGCCAGTTCCTTAACCGCCTGGGTCCTGAAGAAGCTCTTTTTCTGTTTTCTTTTTTTCCAGTGTTCACGTCTTTCGGTTTCTCTTGAGTTTTCACAGTTGGGTTTTTTTTCACCCCCTTTCTCAG
The DNA here is from genome assembly GCF_049115385.1 of Moschus berezovskii. Lineage (NCBI taxonomy): Eukaryota > Metazoa > Chordata > Mammalia > Artiodactyla > Moschidae > Moschus > Moschus berezovskii. Next base: position 57,945,187 of record NC_142481.1, read on the forward strand.
GCCCCCGAGCCCCCATTCGGCCGCCCCCGCATCCAGCAAGACAACAGGACGAGGGAGAAAGAAGAGCCCTGATGGAGGGAAAATGTTGCTTTTCAAAACATCCTTCCCAGGGTGGTGGGGGCAGTGTCAAACAAGCCAAGGCTGTGAAGTTCCGCCAGGGCTGGGTGACCGAGACGGGCATCTGTTTACCCGAGCCTGACGACTGGAGGGACTGGAAAATATCCGATGGAAGTGCAGCTGTTTGAAGAAATGATTCCTGTTTTTATTTGTAAACATCAGTACCGCCAATATTCACGATAAAGATCACTTATTATCAAGCCCTGGTGTGAAACTTCATAAATAATATTTCTAATCATCCTACGGATCGTACACGATGGGGAACGGACATCTCCGTCTGAAACAAGAGGAAGTAGGCTCGAGAAGGGTTATGAGACCTGTCACCTCGCTAGAAAATCATGGAGCTGGGCTCTCTACCCACATACACTGTCTTCCTGATGAAAAATCGTACCCTTGTCCTAGGTGTGGGGTATTGGTAGCAAGGGAATTGCATGAATTACCTAAAAGAAAGGAGAGCAAAGTGTCCTAATTCAATACATTTGAATTTCTGATAACAGCTTCATTTCTGATAACACCTATATTCAATGTGTGCTGAGCTTATCACATGCTCCCCTCATTAAACTTCAGGACACACACACACACACAATTTTAAGTATGTTCAAGAGGAAGCAGCATCCTTTGGGACAGAAGTGATCAATAGGTAGGTTAAGTTTTGCAGGAGGTCAGAGTACACCTGGGCTTCTGGTGACACTGCTGTCGGGGGCCGGGGGTTGGGGAGCAGCTCTGAATTCTCTTGGAATATGTGGAGTCTCTCTGAGGTGGTCCTGGCAGCCCGCAGTAGGTCCTAATTGTGGTGATTAGTAAGTATCGTTTGGTCCCAAACACAGACCACGGGTCTGAGCAGTGATGCGCCCGCAGTGAAAGGAGCTCCTCTGTAGATGTTATCACCTGAGAAAAATGGAAACTAAAGTGGCCTCCATGGGATTGAGTTAGAAAACCCCCTTTACTTTCACAAAGAAACCCCCAAAGAAGTCACTGGCTGCTATACGCTGTGGTTGTTCTGACTGCACTTGTGCGGTAGCCCGGATAATACTTGCTCCTGACCATGATGTTCGCCTTCGCCCTGTCTACCCATGGGACACGGACGGGGCTGCTCACTGGTGCTGCCTACCACCCCAGAAGCAGATCCACCGTGTGCTGCCAACCGTGGGCCTTTATCTGATCTGGACCTGAAACTGAAGCTCAGGGGGAAAGCGCAGCTGCAGGATTCCCACCACTGTACAGTTCGTTCATCGCTGAGCTGGAGAAAACCTCCAAAGACCTGTGATGCCCTGGTTCCTCTGCACCTTAAAACGTCCCATCTGCAGACTGTGCTATGGGTTCCGAGTCAGGGTTGCGTGGAGGCTACCACTAGGACTCTGCCCGGGTAGTCCGCAGTCTGGGGTGGGGATGGGGGGTTGGTGGGGGATGGAGGATTGAGGATATGACCATGGGAAGAGGAGTCGATCCTATCAGAGCTTCTCTTTCAGGGGTCGAACGGAGTCAGCAGCAGTATCGAATGAGATCAGACTCCAGAGGGGGGTCAGAGAGGTCAGCGCAGAGATGTGCAAGCGAAACTGAAGAGCAAGCAGAAGTGATGAAGGGATGGAAGGAACTGGAATGGAGAGGAGACTGCAAAGGGAGCTGGGAGAGCCTTAGGTGAAAGGCTCACGGACACATCCAGCTGAGGTTTCCTGACGTCTCCCTAGCTCTAGGACGTCCCGTCCTTCCCACGGCCTGCCTGCTCAGCATCTCTCGCGGACAGGCACACTTAGAAAGGGCTGCACCCTATGTTCAGGGACTTGAGTGATCTCTTGCCACCAAAAGAGTAGGGGGTTTGCTGAATTCCAGAGAAAGTGCTGGTAGAAAGAAGTGATGTCTCCCTTCTCAGTGACACCCTAAACTCAGGACCAGGGGGCCTTGCCACGGGCCACCAGCCAGATCCAGGGCATTCTGCTCACCACCCGACATGGAGTCAAGCCCCTGTTGCTCAGAACTTCCGTTCAGCAAGGAGCCTTGCTCTGGCTCCCTGCCTCCCGGCCAGCTTCTTCCCAGGTTCTTCTAACACAGGTGAGATGAAGAATCTTCAACCAGTTGCTCCAGCCTGGCCTGACTGCCTCTAAACACATAGAACTTCCTATAAATCACCCCAAAAGATGGTCAGACACAACGATGCTTGCTGAGTTAAGTGCCCTTTCACAAGTGAGCGGCTTTCTTCTCCCGTCCATTCTAGTTCCTTCCTGCCCAACTCCGCTGAACTTAGGAAGAGTCAAGCTTTTCTGAGAACATTCCAGATGTCTACATGCTTCATGGCATGTGGGCCTAGAGAAAGAAGCACCAGCCCGCGTCTCTCTTAAAGACCTAGTCCCAAGGCTGGAAACCCTGGAATTTCCCCAGGCTGTTTGATAAGGCTGGTGAATTGACTCCTACCATTGTGCCCTCTCACCTCCAGGGTGCCACTCCCTCTTCCCTCCCACCCCATCCACTGCTGGCAGGGGGTCTCAGGGCCTTCTGGGCCGGCAGGAGGCCAGTCCCGCCCCGGGGGCCCACCCTTCCCGGGTTACATATCCCCTTGCCCTCCTCCCATTCAGACACTGGGCTTCCCGTGCTGATCAGCCTGAGCAGTGAAGTGGAAGCTGTGCAGTCGTGTCCGACTCTTTGTGACCCTGTGGACTGTAGCCCGCCAGGCTCCTTGGAGTCCATGGGACCCTCCAGGCCAGGATACTGGAGTGGGAAGCCGTTCCCTCCTCCAGGGGATCTTCCCGACCCAGGGAGCGAACCCAGGTCTCCCACGCTGCAGGCAGATTCTTTACCGACTGAGTCGCCAGGGAAGCCCTGATGGCCTGCAGCAGAGAGGAATGACTTCTGCTCCTACAGGACACAGAAACTCCCAGTCAGTCAGGGCTCAACACCCAGACGAGAGATGAACTCATTAGTTTAGAATTTGGATAGGACCGAGCACATGTCCTGATTCTGCCACCAGGTTCAAAAAGCAAAATTTCTTTCAAAAGGTGAACCTTTTTAAAAATCTGAGTTTATCCAAATATCTTAACATCCTCGGAACATGTTAAGAACCATATATACGAGCAGAAAACATTTCTTTATTTTTCCAACATAAACATCTCCAACTATAAACATTCCTTTATATCTCGTGCATTGCTTTGCACAAACTTGACCTTTGTATAGTGACGAAACTAAATTAATAACGACAATAATTCATAATAAAAAAACTTGGATTTTGTAATCTACCTCTGTAATTTTGCAGATAAAATTTGAAAAGAGGAAAGTGGTCTTACTTTCTTAGAGAAGGACACTGATATTTATTATCTACTACAGGCTGGAAATTTTCACATTCTCAAAGAGAAACAAAATGGCAATGTGATCATTTTAAAGAATGTTGAGAACTGGTCATAAAACAGGATATTTGTTTTTCTTTTTTCACTGACAATGTTTCTGCTGATACTTCTGAATCCCCTCTGACTGTCAGGGGAACTGTAATGATTAATTAAATGTAGACTACGATACACTTTTTAGGTTTAAACAGTTTTTATCAGGATAGGATGGTATAACTCTGTAATCCAAATTTAAAAATTACTTCTACTTGGATCATTTTCCCCTACCAATCCTTATGGCAGGACGGCTACATTTCCAATGGAATTTCTGTTTCTGTTAGTGAGATTTCTATGTGGTGAAGCAGCCAAGGAGCAAAACACACAACCTGAGTCTGTGCCCACATCTGCCCAAGGAAGTGGACGGCTGAGAAGCTCTTCCCCAAAGCTCAGAAATGCAGACAGTACAGCGGGGCTCTTGGAGCCAGGGAAGAGCATCCCTGGTGGTGCAGCAAGTGTTAAGACGTGACTCAACCCTGTTTCACTTCCTTGGCCACAGTGGTTCCATCAAGGCCCGCAGAGTGGCATGTGGGGGCCGGTCACTGGGAAAGCCAAGAGGCCTGCAGAATGTGCTTCTGAAGGAGAAGAGAATCAGCATCGCTCCCGAGGGAGTCCAGAGAGAGGGAGAAAGAGAGAGAGCATTTCAAGCGTTTGTCCTTAATCGCGGACGTATAGACATATTTACATATCAGCACACTAGCAAGTGAATAGCTGAAGGAGGCCATGAAAGCATGTTTGATTTTATATCACTTAAAGGACACGCCTTTGTTCTTTCTACAAAAGGTAGCAAACCCTAACTCCTGGGGCTACGGAGAAGCTGAAAAGGGGTGATATTTACGAACTGCTGTTTTAGGAATTATTTTATTAGTTTTTGGTCTTCATTTTTTTTTAGTGTATTACTTCTTTTAGGTATTATTTACTGATTTCTACATAATATCTGCATGTAGATTTATACCTCTATATGGAAAGCTCTTAACAAGGGGAGTCAGGGTCCAACTCAGGCTCTTCACCAATAAGAAAAAACATTTGCCAGTATTCACTGCTTCCTTTGAGCTGACCCTCTGATTGCCCGGAGGCCCCCAGGACCGCGGCCCATCTCTCCCTGGGGCTCCTAAAACAGCCCCTTCCTGTTTCTCCCTGGCTCCCCAGACTCTCTCCACCACAGTGTAAATCAAGAAGCTCATGGCGGTCTGGTTCTGCGTGTGGCGCCTTAAAACTCCAGTGAGTGGTTAACCAATCCTGCCCCCACAGAAACTGCAGGGTGGGCTCCCAGGGCAGGCCAGACGTTCTTTCTATGAAAAAGCAAAGCACGACCTCATAAAAGAAACCCACCGCAGGAAGAAGAACAAATGTCAGTTTGCATTAAAACGAAACAGGAGCATGAACATTTTAACCATCTGGCAAGAGACCTTCCTATGTGAATACAGAACACTGGCCAAGGAGTTAGTCAACAAGGACTCTGCAGGGCTGGCGTGGTGCTGCAGTGAAGACTCTGAGTGGGTTCAGGGCTGGGCATCAGTGGTCGGTTTACCATAGCAGGGCATCCCTCTGTGCCACGCTGGTGTCTTTGTTTTGTGCTGAACCTGTCTGACCCTGCGTGAAAGCCTGGAGTACATTTGGAAGGAGGGTGGAGTCACAAGCAGGAATAAGCAGATGAATAAAACAACCCAGGTATGAAGTCTTCTAAGAAAGCAAAGTTTGTTATCAGACAACATAGGCTAGGTTCTGCTGCAGTAACAAGTAATCCCAAGATTGTAGTGACCGAACACAAAGGTTTGTTCCTCATTCCCCTCCATGTTGACTGTGGTCATTCAAGGACCTCAGAGATGCCATCTGGACATTGGTCCCTTGATTGCTGGAGGGTGGGAAGCAGTTGGGTTGAGGGGCCAATGGTTCTTAAAATTTCCTCCTAGAAGTGATATCCATCACTTTCACTCCTGTTCCATGGGCCAAAGCAAAGCATGGAGTGGATCCTACTGTCAAGGGAAGCAAGGAAGTGCACCCCTACCCTGTACTCTCAAGCTCAGGGACCACATGTTTGAGACCTGCTGGAATGACTTACATAGGGCTCCCAGCTCTAGTATGTGCTGGTGCCTTATTCATGATCTTGTCTAGATTCATAACAAAGATTAAAAATGGGGTCCTGAATTTTAGTGCTCTATCTTTGGTAGAAGTGTAAGGATCCTCCCCCTCCCGACACTCTCTGATACAGATTTCAAAATTAAAGAGATAGCTTCTTGTATCACTGATCTCCCCAAATGAGCTCCCCTTGAACTTGTTATTATACACATCTGCTACCTACTATGTGTGCCATGCTGGAGCAACCACAAACTTTTATGAGCCTCAGTTGCAAGGATAAGCTGAAACACCAAAAGAAATGCTCAGTAAATATTACCCCCGCACCCTCTCACAGCTCCACACCTCCATTCTCAAAAGTGAGCATCCTAAGAACAAATAATTTTGTATTTGTCATATTGACCACAGAAGTGTCCATAAGCCCCAGAAAACCTCTAATATACCAGTGCGTGGATCTGAGGTAGCCTGTGCCTGTATATATGTGGCAAAATCAAGAGGGGAGGCTTCCTAGTTTGCTATGGTTCATAAAAACAGCTGTGTGAACCACCGTGATGCAATCTATGAAAATGGGCCAGGTGCCTGGCATTAGTGCCCCTGGGCTACTCTGCACATCCACACAAATCTGTCAAAAGGTCCAAAAGGAGCCATTCCTAAGCACCTGCTTCTCCCAGCCCTGTGCAGGGTGATCTTGCGGCCCTCACCCGATTGAATACTCCTAAATCCATGCAGTTTGTATCACCTGTGATTTACAAATAAGGAGATGGAGGCTTGGGAACTCAACCCAGGTCCCTAGGTAGTAAGAAGCAGAATGTGAGTGTGTTAGTCACTCAGTTGTGTCCGACTCTTGAAACATTATGGACTGTAGCCCGCTAGGCTGCTATGTCCATTGGATTTCCCAGGCAAAAATACTGGAGTGGGTTGCCATTTTCTACTCCAGGGAATCCTCCCGATCCAGGGATCAAACCCACATCTCTTGTATCGCAGGCAGATTCTTTACCATCTGAGCCACTAGAACCGAGTCTAAAACAGAAGTCCGTCTAACTCTTTAGCGCTGACGTTTTCTATTCCTGCCTCTCTTTCCCTGAGATGACATACTTTAATATTGCTTTTGATTGTGCTTAGTATCGTTTCAGATGACTGTCAGTTTCAGATGACTGTCAGGGAAATGGATTGGTCACAACCTCCCCAGTGCTTAACCTACTAGCTGGTGCTGGGTTAAGAGGTTCTAAGACTTGAGGATTCTAGTTGATGATGCTATATTTCCACCTGGCATCAAATAGACTTCACCCCAACAAGCTGATTTTGACATAAACCACACTCGCAGGCTTACAGAATTTCTCACGAGTGGTCTTCTATTCTGGGGTATGAATCTGATATCAACCACCCCCTCTGCAGTTAAGCCAAACCTTGAGGTTTTGCTGAGGTTTCACTCTGAGTGAACTTGCCAATCAGAGTGAAACTAGGATAGAGAAAGGGGTCTCAAGCCACAGAAGTGGGAGGAAGCAATCTGCTTTGTCACTCAAGCACGGCGAGGCTTCCGCCATGGACTAGAGGCAGCCAGACAGTGAGAGGAGCCACCACCGGCGGGGGAGCCCCCACTGCTTATGCAAAACCCATAACGAGCATGGTCTGCGTGCCTGCATCTAGTCTCCTGGCTACCCCTCACCTTGAGGACAGCCAGGAATCAATCCAGTGACACGGGTTCCATTCAAAGATAACGTGACGAGCAAAGACTGGACCAATGAAAAGGTAGCAGAGATTCGGATTCTTGTTTGGGGCTCCACTAATAGCAGATAGCAGGGCTGGGAAGGGGTGAGTCCAGAGTGCCTGGTCAGCCCCACGACACTACTTTCTATGGACTTTTTCATTTCATACTGACAATAACCCTCAGTGGCAGGCTTCATTAACACCAGGTAAGAGAGGTGAAGTGACTTGTTCTCACAGCTCAGTGGAGGAGGCTGAGATGACAAAATTGAAGCAGAAAGTATGGGGTCCATGTTGGATGAAAGAGCCCACTCCAACTTGATTCTTAGACATGGGCAGGGATCCCTTGAGTTGGGTTCAACTGGGGTATAAACTCCCTCATCCACCAATCTTTGAGTTACTTTCAACAATTCAGTTCAAGCCAACAAAAGCTTATGAAGCTTTCACACAAGGCCAGGAACTGTACTAACAGCTGGGGATTTGCTCCTTGAGAAGACAAACTCTACCTTCCAAGTAGTTCAGTCTCCTGTAATGATATGGTCAGTGGATGGACACACTGCTGCACAGTCAGGGCTCAAACTGGAGCTCTGGACAGCTGCAGAGAAAGCCTAACAGAATAAATGCCCGTTAGGACTCCCCTCACAGCTTTGACAGCCCTGCCATCACTGCACCCATGCCTCCACACAACACACCAGCACATACCACATGTGCGTACTTTTTCCTGAGCCCTGAGAACCAGAAAGTGAGTCCAAAGTCAGCCATAGGCAGAAGCAGACACTCCTATGATGTTCCATTTGCAAGTAACCAAGCCCACCACAAATGAAGAGGAATCTGTCTGTCTGTGGAATGCGGGGGAGAGTGGAGCAACCATCAGAAACGCCAAGGAGGGAGCAAGACCCAGGGGGTACTGGAGCTAGGGAGTCCATGGTCTGCACCCTGCCTTGTCTTTTCTCTACATAGTGGGCACTGTGGGGCTCCTGGGCACAGAGACGTTTTTGTCCCCGCTTCTTGTAGGCGAGACTGGAGCCTCCCATGAGTTCCTTTCTCTGAGTTCCAAAGGGCAGAACATTTGTTAATCAAGGGCAGGGCTGTCGCCAGACCATCTGAGGCAAGATTTAAGGCTGGTCAGTTCAGTTCAGTTCAGTCGCTCAGTCATGTCCGACTCTCCGCGACCCCATGAATCACAGCACGCCAGGCCTCCCTGTCCATCACCAACTCCCGGAGTTCACTCAAACTCATGTCCACAGAGTCGGTGATGCCATCCAGCCATCTCATTCTCTGTCGTCCCCTTCTCCTCCCACCCCCAAACTTTCCCAGCATCAGAGTCTTTTCCAGTGAGTCAACTCGTCGCATGAGGTGGCCAAAGTATTGCAGTTTCACCTTTAGCATCAGTCCTTCCAATGAACACCCAGGATTGATCTCCTCTAGAATGGACTGGTTGGATCTCCTTGCAGTCCAAGGGACTCTCAAGAGTCTTCTCCAGCACCACAGTTCAAAAGCATCAATTCTTTGTCGATCAGCTTTTCTTCACAGTCGAACTCTCACATCCATACATGACCACGGGAAAAACCATAGCCTTGACTAGACGGACCTTTGTTGGCAAAGTAATGTCTCTGCTTTTCAATATGCTATCTAGTAAAGTCATGCTCAAAATTCTCCAAGCCAGGCTTCAGCAATACGTGAACCGTGAACTTCCAGATGTTCAAGCTGGTTTTAGAAAAGGCAGAGGAAGCAGAGATCAAATTGCCAACATCCACTGGATCATGGAGAAAGCAAGAGAGTTCCAGAAAAACATCTATTTCTGCTTCATTGACTATGCCAAAGCCTTTGACTGTGTGGATCACAAGAAACTGTGGAAAATTCTGAAAGAGATGTGAATACCAGACCACCTGACCTGCCTGTTGAGAAACCTGTATGCAGGTCAGGAAGCAACAGTTAGAACTGGACATGGAACAACAGACTGGTTCCAAATAGGAAAAGGAGTACGTCAAGGTTGTATATTGTCACCTTGCTTATTTAACTTCTATGCAGATTACATCATGAGGAACGCTGGGCTGGAAGAAGCACAAGCTGGAATCAAGATTGCTGGGAGATATATCAATAACCTCAGATATGCAGATGACACCACCCTTATGGCAGAAAGTGAAGAGGAACTCAAAAGCCTCTTGATGAAAGTGAAAGAGGAGAGTGAAAAGGTTGGCTTGAAGCTCAACATTCAGAAAACAAAGATCGTGGCATCTGGTCCCATCACTTCATGGCAAATAGATGGGGAAACAGTGGAAACAGTGTCAGACTTATATTTTAGGGCTCCAAAATCACTGCTGATGCTGATTGCAGCCATGAAATTAAAAGACGCTTACTCCTTGGAAGGAAAGTTATGACCAACCTAGATAGTATATTAAAAAGCAGAGACATTACTTTACCAACCAAGGTCCGTCTAGTCAAGGCTATGGTTTTTCCCGTGGTCATGTATGGATGTGAGAGTTGGACTGTGAAGAAAGCTGATCGCTGAAGAATTGATGCTTTTGAACTGTGGTGCTGGAGAAGACTCTTGAGAGTCCCTTGGACTGCAAGGAGATCCAGCCAGTCCATTCTAAAGGAGATCGATCCTGGGTGTTCATTGGAAGGACTGATGTTAAAGCTGAAACTCCAATACTTTGGCCACCTCATGCGAAGAGTTGACTCACTGGAAAAGACTCTGATGCTGGGAGGGATTGGGGGCAGGAGGAGAAGGGGACGACAGAGAATGAGATGGCTGGATGGCATCACCGACTCAATGGACATGAGTTTGAGTGAACTCCGGGAGTTGGTGATGGACAGGGAGGCCTGGCGTGCTGTGATTCATGGGGTCGCAAAGAGTAGGACAGGACTGAGCAACTGAACTGAACTGAACTGAAGATTAAGACCCTAATGAGCCTAATCTCGTCAGCAACCCCACCCTTTAGAAACTTTGCTGAAGAAAGGACTGTAAGACTGTCAGTGCCTTGATCCTGATCTGTACTCCTGCCTGACTAAAGAACCTCTCCCTGCTCACCAGGGAGGCGGCACAATTCTTGAGGCGCTAGCCTACTGTGGTCTGCTTTCGCCTGGGAAAGAAATGAAGCTACCTTTCCTTCTCCTCCACAACTCTGTCTCTGTACTTCTGTTTAGCACTGTGCACAGAGGGCCAAGATCTTGTCAGCAATAGCAGGACACCCGAAGTTTATAACTGAGAGCTTCCATCCATGGAAAGAGACTGAAACTTCCCAGTTCCAAAACCCTATTTTCTCGGGTGAGTTTGTGGGCAGGTGCTAAGCCATGGACTAACCTACAGAGTTCAGGCGCATTAGCCAGACAAAAATGGCATCTTCCAAGGAAGCCAGAGGGACTCCAGGCAGGAATAGGGTTTCCAGGAGAAGAGGGGAAAGGGGTGCTGAAAGACAACCCCATAAATATCCCGTGAACTATGTCGAGAGGTTTTTGTAAGAAAGGCCAAGAACATGTATGACCATTCTCTGCACCCTGCACAGGGATTTCTTGCAGGAGTTTAGGACAGTGCAAACTTCAATCCCTGTGTTAAAAAAAAAAAAAAGAAGAAGAATCCTGTTAGCATATAATAAAACAAAGGAATTTGGAAAAGTCACTACTGATTATCCCTGTTAATCTATTAGTGTTGATATTTCATTACATTGCTCCATATCTCATGTGAGAGAGATGAATCCTGTGGTTTAAAAAAAAAAAATCAAGACCATTTGAGGACACTGGGTTAGGCCCTCCCAGCAACAATGGAACTTTAAGTACTTGACAATTTGTATGCTGTCAGTATGTACGCACGGAGCCTCACCAGCCCCACAGCTGCGTGTTTACAGTTCAGACCAGCTCTGTGAATTGCATCCTTATGTTCTGTATTTTAAAAGGCCATTTTCAGCTCCCACTTAGCTTCCACTCAGAAATACCATTCAAATCAGGTCTGTGCGCATGCATGTGTTTTTCTTCTTCTTTTTTTCAGTTCACACAATGCGAGGACTGGCCATGGCAATTTTCTCCATTGTGTTTGCTTTGGAGACCCGGTTCTGCGTGGAAACTCAGCATTCGGATGTCTGTCACAATACCAGGGCCCTATTTGATCTTCAGTACATTTTAATGGTGGACACGGGTGCGTGGAAAAAAATGAAACAAACAGGTTTTATGTCTGATTTCTGTGAGGCAGAGTGACCAGGGCCTTAGGATTCCATTTAAGGTGGGGAAGTATGGGCTTAGGTGTTGTACAGCATTGGGTCTGAACCTTGAGCCTTTCTTTATGAGATCTGGGCAAATGATTAGGTTGAAACTGATGACTCTGAAGATGGTCATTTTACCCACAAGAATGGCACTTTCCAATGGTTTGACCTAATACTTCACCTCTTTAAACCTCATCTGTAAAATGGGAATAATAATACCACTTATCCACTTATCTGCTAGGGCAGCTATGAACATGACGCCGGACATCATACGTAAAGTGGCAAACACTGACCTTGACACGTGATCGATTTCTGATGCACCACAGTCATTGTCACTGCTGCTGTTGTTTTCACATAGATTAAAAATTTTCATCTTCATAGTGACCCTGTCTGCTAGGTATTACTGTGCCCATTTGGCCAGTCAGGAAATGGAAGCAAGAGATTGTAAAGAACTTGACCACCCAGTGTCTCAGCTAATACAGGCGGTGAAGCCATGGCCACCCTTTAAACCCCGTTTGTCTGGCGAATGTTTGTGGTCTTTCCACAAGGCGCCCAGACTGTCACACGGCCACAGGTGCAGACAGGAGCCCTGTGACGGGAGGCCACAGGCAGGTGCGGGCAGGGCTGGATGCAGAGGCCCAAGCACAGGGGGAGGATGCTTAGACAGCTCTCGGCGCGGAGGGCAGGAGGGAGAGCGAGCGAGCCGGCTGCAGTATTTTGCTTCTCTAAGAAAGAGGTTATCGAGATTCTTCCAGAGATTCACAAGAGTCTCATGGAATTCTGGTGTAGAGAAAGGGTGAGAACGGATCTTTTGTGAATGAAGATGAAAGGGCTACATTTCTGAGTTTCCAAGAAGGCCAGCTTGATTGTAAGAAATCAAGTCATCCAGTTACTAGGAAAAAGTGATTCTTTTACTTAGATTTCTGTAAAGGGAGCAAACACGATACTGTCTGTGGTTATAAATAACCCACAAATTTCACTCAAATGTGACAGCTTGTTCCCTGATACAGAGCTGGAATGTGCTTCATAATATCCCTTTGAGAAAACTAGTCAATATATGTTGGTGGTATTCTCTGAGAAATTTCAGCAATATATCAGCTGCTTGAAAATTTTGACCAGAGATTCTATTTTTTAAGAAATATTTTCAAGAATAGTTTCACATATAGAAAGGAAAAAAAGAAAAGAAAAAAAAAACACTTCAACAGTATCTTATTTATAATGTTGAAAATTGGGAACTCCATGCTTTATCCAATATGAGAGCTGAAGTTAACTGAAGTTTTCCAGTAACAGTGAAAAGCAACAAGAAAAATACAATTATGAAAAATAAGGTAATGGAGCTTTCGACATAGTTGCAATGGAAAGAAGCAGGCTGTCAAGATGTCTATAAACTATGTCTGGAAAAATCTTCCTGTTTTAGTTTCCTTATCTGTAAAATGGGTATAATAATATCTATCGGACAGACTAGTTGTGAAGATGAAATTGACACATGTAAATAATAAAGACACAGCAACAACAATGATGGCTAAACTATATTACAAATGAAAACTTATGTATAGGAAAAAAAATGTCTGAAAGAAAATACTTCCAAGTCCTAAAAGTTTTAGGTTCGGGTGGTAGAAGCAGAAGAGATTTTCCCTTCCCTACTTTTTGCTTGTCTGGAGTGTATATGTACTATTTTTATAATGGACAAAAAGATAGATTTGGAATAAGTAACTCTGCTGTCCAGTGGTTCTAGAACTTTAGGGTTGACAAGAATCACCCAGGATGCTTGATACAAAAGCAGATTCCTGGGCCACACTCCCAGAGATTCAGTTGGTTGCAATCTCCAGTGTAACCCAGGAACCATATTTCGAGAAACACTGTTAGAGTAAATTTCAGACAGACTAACGACTATTGCACTTACATAGGGATTTTCACACTGAGTTTCTCTGTGGTCTTGAGGATTCCCAAGGGGTGAAGAAGAGTTCACATAAGCAGAAGTTGGGAGTCTTGTAGCTTCCCACTGAAACACAGTGGCCTTCCCTCCTATCTGTTAGATTTTGACAAAATATTGCTTGTGTTTTACAGACTCTGCATCAACAAAACAGAATCAAAAACCTTAAAGAGCATTTCATTCTATTTTCTGAGTTCAGAATGGAAATGATTACATCAGCATTTGATTTTGCATATAACTTTGGGTGGAGGGAAGCCTACCCAAGGTTTTATTTTTGGTTCTGTTTCTCAGCAAGAAGTTTCAGATACATGGATTTTAAAGATGGCGATGCTGGAGGGGTTGTTTCTATTTTTCTAACGCTGGATCAGAAACCACCAGTAATCTCTTGATGTGTACTGGCTTCCCCTTAGCTGGAAGTGGCTTCTATGTTTCTCGTTTCAGCCCAAATTCATGCTGGAAAACAGCTACCCATATTCTGGCTCCAAGGAGATGCATTTGAAAACAAGAAATCAAAGACTCAGCATGTACTAAATTCTAGAATTATGTTGTAGGATGAATATACACGCAGACTCAAGGACTTGCTGGATCACTCAGGAGAAGGGGCCCCATAAGGATGATGATGATAAGGAACAAAGCTTAGCAAAATTTTATCACTAAAAACTACAGCTTCAATAAAAATAGTCATACCCAATATGTGTAAAGCACTTGAACAAATTAAAAAATGTTCAACTTGAGAAAAGCACCTCAAAATTATTATAGGTTATGGAGATCTAGATGAATGTTGCGGCTTTCCTCTGTCCTGAGGGACCCAACCCTGTTTCCTGCATGAATTTTAGAGCCTGTATTATGGGGCCACAACAGCAAGGCACATACCAAGAGAATGTTCTCCGTGCGGAGGCCTTGTCTCTGCAGGAGGCAGAATGCCTTTGCAGAAAATGTGATCTCTAACAGAATGTGATGAATGATTGTACTTTGAGAAAAGAATGACGAATGAATGAAAGGAACCAGTGAGCAAGCCCAAGCAAGGCTTGTCCACCTGACCACCCAGCGAGACCATACAGAGAAGCAGACCTGGGTGGGGTTGCGACTCCACTGACCACCGTCTCCAGGGAGGTGGACCTCCCACTTATGCCTGGGCAGGGTCTGGTTTACCTCTACCACCCGAAATGTTACCGACTGGTATTTTTACATCAACAGGTCAATTGCTTGAGGCAATCAAGGGATCCACTCCAAGAAGGACGCAAGAGTGGTTTAGGAAAACCAGCAGAGTTACTGGATGCAAGCTGAGCCTGCCTCGGGATGAGAAGGCTGGCAGAGGGCCAGAGAGGCGCTCTTTGGACTTTGAGGACCTGAAACAGACCAAAATCCCAGGTCTCGAACCAGAGAAAATAAAATGAAACCAGGTTTGGGTACATGTTGAACCCTCCCAGGTAACAGGGCTCTGAGAGGCGAGGGAAAGGGAACCACGCACTCTCTCTCTGTTTTTTATACCCTCTTGAAGAGCTGAAATTGCTTTCTGGCCTCCTTTTGGGGTTGTGCACCAACCCCCAAACCTAAAATATATGTCCTCTGAATTAAGAAGAAAGGGACCCTGTCAGGCTGTCAAGATGCACCCAGGGGATGCATGCAATAAGAACTCGCCCCAATTAACAAAGCCCCTTGATCGCATGCATCAGAATAGAACAAGCACACATTTGATTCAAACCTATTAGCCTGGAAGAGTATGCCTATTTGACCATCAAGGAAATAAACAGCTGGGAAAACAAAAGGCCAGCGTTCTCAGCCACATTTATATATGGGACACTCCCCAACAGAAACAGCTCTGAGTATCACCGGACACAACGTGGTAGAGTTGGCAGGAGAAAGGGGTAACCTGTTTTGAGCACTTGGTCAAAAATTTCTGTGCTCAGTGAGGACGCTACTTGAGAAACTTCCCACAGAGATGACAACAACCTCATTCATATCTCTCCCCCAATAAGATTCTATATGCTTCAATAAAGAACCACCAGTTTAATAAAGTGAGAAAAACTTAATTTCTGTGGCTTAAAAAAAATTGTAAAAAAGTTTTGTTTTTAAAACAAAACCATAAAACATGATTTTATTACAGTATCTCTTTGGATGTTGCTTAAATTCCTAAGCCAGGTTGCTCCCTGGATGACTGACCTTCTTTTTTTTTTTCCAGCCTTGCTGAGTGGCATGTGGGATCTTCGTTCCCTGACCAGGGATCAAACCTGCAGCCCCTGCATTGGAAATGTGGAGCCTTAACCACCGGACTGCCAGGGAAGTCCCCTACTGATGTCTTTTGCTTTACTGATCATGACCTGAACTTTCGTGTCTCCTTCCTCCCTCATTCCTGGAGGAAAGCCCTGCTGCTGCGTCAGTCCAAACCTTCCCACACGGCTGCCCCACTCGTGTGCCCAGGAGCTTTGACCATCAGTGCCCATTCAGGATTGAGGTCGCAGCTTCACACTTGAGACCAGGGGGATTTCCTACTGGGGGGAGGGGTAAGTAGAAATAGTCCATCAAGAGATCATCCATGAAAAGCATCTGGACTGATACTTCATTTCCACAGAGAGCCAAGAGGCACATTTTGCTGGATAACACTTCATAAGCTCAGTCTGCTGCTCAGTTATCTAAGCTATCCTCACTTAGGACCCTTCCCGTTTGGTTTCTGACAATAAAACAAAAACAAAAAAGCAAAACCAGATACACATTCCTAAGAACAGATGAGAGCACAGTGTTCTCCTGGAGCAGGTGTTGGTGTCAGGGTTTACGAGTTTCCTAAACACAACGCATACCAGACCTCTCCTGCCTCGGTTGTTAGGGAGAGAGCTTAACTTTTCTCTTTGGGGTCAACCGTGCTCACTCTTGGGAAGATGATTCTTTAGCAGGACCAGTCAAGAGGCATTAGGAACATGCTATGTTTCTTCGGGGATAGGAGGCAGATTCTTTTCATGGTAGGTGTTTCAAGATAATTCTAGATGCTTAAATGTTAATACTAGAATTAGTGTGCCTTGAGATATACGACTTAAAGGTTTGGGTAATTTTTCGACTGAAGTGAAAGTGAAAATGTTAGTCGCTCAGTCATGTCTGACTCTTTGTGACCCCATGGACTGTAGCCTGCCAGGCTCCTCTGTCCGTGGGATTCTCCGGGCAAGAACACTGGAGTGGGTAACCATTCTCTTCTCCAGAACTTTTTGGCTATTTAGGGGGAAAAAGCTGGAAACAAGAAGCTTCTGAATGAATCACTCTAGACACTTGGGCCAAGGTTAGTTTACATATGGTGCTTCAGTTCAGTTCAGTCACTCAGTCGTGTCTGACTCTCTGCGACCCCATGAATCACAGCATTCCAGGCCTCCCTGTCCATCACCAACTCCCGGAGTTCACTCAAACTCATGTCCATCGAGTCAGTGATGCCATCCAGCCATCTCATTCTCTGTCGTCCCCTTCTCCTCCCGCCCCCAACCTTTCCCAGCATCAGAGTCTTTTCCAGTGAGTCAACTCTTCGCATGAGGTGGCCAAAGTATTGCAGTTTCACCTTTAGCATCAGTCCTTCCAATGAACACCCAGGATCGATCTCCTTTAGAATGGACTGGTTGGATCTCCTTGCAGTCCAAGGGACTCTCAAGAGTCTTCTCCAACACCACAGTTCAAAAGCATCAATTCTTCAGCGATCAGCTTTCTTCACAGTCCAGCTCTCACATCCATACATGACCAAGGGAAAAACCATAGCCTTGACTAGACGGACCTTGGTTGGCAAAGTAATGTCTCTGCTTTTTAATATGCTATCTAGGTTGGTCATAACTTTCCAAGGAGTAAGTGTCTTTTAATTTTATGGCTGCAATGAGCATCTGCAGTGATTTTGGAGCCCAAAAAAATAAAGTCTGACACTGTTTCCACTGTTTTTCCATCTATTTCCCATGAAGCTTACCTAAGTCTAACTAACTAGTACTCCTTACCAAAACTTGAGTTAACCTCAGATAACTAGTCCTTCTTCCCAGCTTCTGTGCTGTCCCAGCAGCAAAGATATGAGCTCTCTTGCTGACCACACACTCTCATTTAATTAACTGCTGTTTTCTATTTGCACATTGACATTTAGAAGATTCTTTATTTTCTTTTTTCAGAAGCCCATTTACTTCAATATTGGCTGATAACAGCGTCATTCCCATTAGCCATGTTTAATATGTTAAAAAAAAAAAAACAAACTCAAATAAGGATTCTTTTTCTGGAACCCTTTTCCTGCCAATAGGTTGTGATAAATAAGCCAGCCCCAAGTTCCTCGGTTTACATAAGTATGAATGAGTACGGTAACGTGTGAACAAGACAGAGATGTAAAAGGTTTTTAAACCAGAGTTTAACAAAAAAGGCCCGGTCTGTCAATGAAATAAAGCTGTTTTGAATGTGTTCCCAATCATCTGGCTCCTTTGCTGGGAGCCCGTGTTTGCTTGGTGGTGATTAATGCGAGGCGTGCGCGGCCTTCATGGAGTACGAAAGGGGACCGGCAGCTCCAAGTGGCATTCATCACGCTCACCGTCGGGCAGGTGCCACACGCTGCACCCCAGGTCATGGGGTTACCTAGCTGCACCCCCCCTCTGCCCTTCCCGGAGTGGAAGGTTGCACAGGTCACAGGGGGTCAGGGCACCGTTTCTTTCCTGGTCATTTATCTGCTCTGCACTTGACTCATCAGATGAGTCTGAAACCTACCAAGTTGTGAAATGTATGAAGAATGTTGGGGGACTTCTGCGCTGGTCCAGTGGCCAACACGCCGTGCTCCCAATGCAGGGGGCCCAGCTTCCATCCACTAGGGATGTAGGACTAGATCCCACATGTTGCAACTAAGAGTTTGCCTGCTGCAACTAAAGATCCCAAAGCAGTCAGATAAATAAACAAATGAATGAATGAATATTAAAAAAAAAAAGAAAGAAGTTAGTGTACGTGGTGGGTGCCAATATAGAAGGAGACCTTACAAGGGGGAATAACACAGCTGATCTGTTCAGGTGGGAACTGAAGGCAGGTGAGCATCAGCTCCAAGGAGGCCCTTGTCAGCAACATCCCCCTAGCTCCTCTGCCTCTGGCCTTCTGTGCTTGAGATGTCTTCTGAAGATCAGGTGAGTCAGAAGACAGAGGTGTTCCACGTCCTGACTTTGCCACTTATTCCTGGAGGACTTGAGCAAAGACAGAAACACCATCCCTGCCTCAGTTTCCCCAGAGGCATCATCATTCCTACCCTTAAGACGTCAAGGTTTCAAGTTAGCGAAGCTGTGAGAAGCACTTGGCGCTGTCCTGGCATTCTTAGGCTGTCCATAAATGTCATCGGTTACTGGGGCTACTATTTTTATAAGGGTGACAGAGATGTTCACGCAAGGCTCTCTCCTCAGTCACCCTTATCAGATTCCATTAACACGAACGGTGCATCTGTGCAGGGTTAAGGAGTCTTCCACCGCCACCCTCTGCCCCTCCCGGGGCGCTGCACTGGCAGGCTCGAGTGCCAGGGTCTGGCCGTGGCCCATGCAAAGGCAGGAAGGAAGATCAGTTAGGAAATCTGTGAGCTCTGCTTTTGCGTAGGTTCCTATCTCAAAGCTAATTACGTATTGGCTTGCTTCAAGTCCTTTGCTGGGATTTCGGGAATTCCCAGGAGAGGGCTCTCTGATGAGGCTGCCTTTCATGGGAGGGGCCAGAAGGGAAGAAAGGACTTTTCATTTGCAGATGGCTTCCAACACTAAATTCTGCAACACACGCATTCAATTCAAGCTACACAGTATGCACAAGCTCTTTGCTGTGCTGGCCAGGCACTGTTGTAGGCACGGGGAATGGAGCTGTCACTGAGTTTACCTTTTAGCAGGGTAGACTAACCATAAACAAATAGAAATATAACATGTCTGCAAAGGAGAAAAAAGAAAAGGTAAAAGTGAAGGTAAAAGTGTTATGTATGGTGGGTGTCCAGCAAAAGTTTCCCTAAGGAGATATTTGAGCAGAAGCCTACAGGGAGTGAGCCTTCTCAGGACTTAGAAGAACATCCCAGGAGGACAGAGGTGCAACTGGAGTTTTATGGGGTGCGTGTGTGTGTGTGTGTGTGTATGTGTGTGCGTGTGCACTCAGTCGTGTCCTTTGTGATCCTATGGACTGTAACCCACCAGGCTGCTTTGTCCGTGGGATTTCCCAGGCAAGAATACTGGAGTGGGTTGCCATTTCCAACTCCTGGGAATCTCCCCAACCCAGGGATCTAACCCAGGTCTCCTACATTGGCAGGCGGATTCTTTACCACTAGTGCCACCTGGGAAACCCAATTTTACACGTGGTAGTATGTATGTGTATGCCAATGTACTCCCCCAGATCACCCCCCTCCCCTCCCCTCACTGTGTCCAATGTCCATTCTCTACGTCTGCGTGTCTATTCCTGCCCTGCAAACAGGTTCGTCTGTACCCTTTTCTACATTCCAAAGGCTTCTAGAACACACAAATGTGTTTGGTTCCCTGTCCTCTGATGGCCTGGCTAGAGTCGTCTCCAGGACAATCTGGGTTCTCACTCTTCCAACATCCTCATTAACTGAAAATTGCCATTTGTTTGCTTCCGCACTTCTCTCATTATCTTTGGGTTTCCTATTTAAAAATTGATTTCAGCCTGTGAGGCAGCAGCTAGCACCAGCTCTTTAGGCTTTCCAGCTTCTTAGATCCCACAGAGATGGAAGCTGGTGCTATTGAGAGCTATTTTTACTCAGTTTTCTTCTGGCTCCTAAGGGCTTGTAGATTTCTTCACAGAGGGTTTTTTTTTTTTTTTCTTTTTCTGAGGTGCTAGATGGAATGCCAGTCAACTGGGGACCGCAAAACCCCACTCTCCTGGGCAGGATTCGCTGCTTCTATTGATGGCTTAAAGGCCAAAGCAGGCCTGAGTCTATTTCTAAATCGGTTTTTGGAATTCTCCATTTGCTGTGCCAGATGTTCCTGACAGGGCACCAACCCTTTAGGCTTTGGTTTTATTTCTTGGTTTTGTTTCATGGTGATTGTTCCTTCTAGAGCCCAGGCCGAGTTCATCTGCATAGCTTTGACTAACATTCCAGATGGGCAACCTATGCACAGAATTCAGCCTGATGGCAAGTGAGGGAGCCAAGATAGAGACACAAGGCAAAGTATCTGGATTTTGGAACCAAAAAGAAGATCATTCTTTGAAAACACTGTTAAAGAGAACAGGGGCACCTCGGGGTAGGTAACTATAGCTGAAATGCAACGGTCGCATCTTATCCAAAATACCTTGAGGTCCGCTCCACATATTGTAAGCAACGTAAGACTCCCCACTCTGTGTCCTTTGCCAACAGGAATTCTTCACTGCAAGTAGGGAAAAGGCCCAGAAGCACCTTACAGGGATCTGCTGGGGGCCTTGGCACCGCACCGCACTTAAAGCACTGTCATGGTTTATCAGTCTCCCATACCCTCTTCCCCTTCTGCTGCTGCAGTCAACAAGCGGCTCACCTGCCAAAACCCAGCTAAAAATAGACTCTGCATCTGCAGCCCATCAGCCATCTCTGGCTGATGTGGGTGGGTAACTGACCTTCGGAGCAGGTGGAGAGCCAGAAATTTATTTTTTCCTGGATTGAGGCTCAGTTGACTTAAAACAGATGTTCCCTCAATACCGATCTGATGTTTATAATGGAAATACGATGGAGCGCCATTCCAGGGACTGTTGGAATCCAGACGGGATGATGGGGGCGCCAGAGTGCACCGGCACTGAAGGGGTTAAGTCAAGCCACCCTTCTCCCAGGGCCGAAAAACCAGGAGGTGCCACTGGAGTGGGGACCCGGAAACGAAGCTGTCACTTTGCATTTCCAGGTTTGCAGAAAAGCCTTTTTTTTAAAAAATGTAAACATTCATTAAACTAATTTAAAGTTGTCATTACTCTCCACCCCTGCTGTTTTATATCAGATTATTCCTAAGTGCTTGGTGGAGAATCCCATAAAGCTGCACTCCATTCCTCTGCAGGGGATAATCGCATAGTTTGCGCTGTGATTTACACAGTGTGGCACTGGGAAGTGTCCTCAACTAGGAGCAGCCTTGGTTCCTGGGCAAATGGTGGCCACCTTCCCCACAGAAATAAAATTCCAACAGCCCCTCCACGACAATGACAGGTCCCCATGACCTTTGCTCCATCCGACGGAAGATAATTAAAAGCAGCTCAAAGCGCACGCCGGAAGGTATTGGGCATTTTGCTCATAAACAGAGAATGCAGGAAAGGAGATGTTCTGTGATGGTCCTAAAGCATGAAGACGCATGGATGGTCCTTTCTGGCTTTCTTGCTCCCTCCCCTCCCCCACCTTGGGTTTGTGCAAAGCAAACTGAAAAGGGGTAATTCACCCCTGCGACCTCCAGTTGCAGCCTGCCCGGAAGGGCATCAGGAATCACACTACCCCGCCCACCCCCCGCCTTGGAGACAATTCTTCTAAGGGAGAGAGAAGCTTGAAAATTACTGGGCATCGTTCTGAATCCCAGGTTTGCCATGAGGATAGATCCCCTCGGTCACCCACATCCCCTGCATGCAGTGGGAACAGCAATCTCTCCAAGGAAGACTGCTCTGACCTTGACCAGAGGTGAATATATCCTCAGTGCCCAGCACAGCACCTGCCAGGGAGGCATATTAGCAGTGATCCAAACTGCTATGGATGTGCTCAGGACTGTAACAGCGATCTTAAACAGCCCAGAGCAAAATTAGGACGTGGGCAGTTTGTTTTCAAGGCAGCTGGAACTTACATTTCTGTTTCTTCCCTTCCACCGTGGGTGGGCTCCTCACTCCCAGGGGCCAACACTGTCATGGACGATCATCCATGTAGTTCCAAACACACCTGTTTTCTGACCCAATTTCTCTGTGTCGTGCTTACTAAATTCACTGCCTCTTGTCTAAGCATCAGCAACCACGAGGGCCTGCATGTGTATTCCAACAGGTACAATTCGCTTTTTACCAGACACTCAAATGCTTTAAACCAGGAGTGGCAAATGCCTGGTATGCACAGTCCTCCCGTCCTCAGAGCAGACATCCCACACTGACTGTGGGAGTCAATCCTTTGGAGGCTAGACCAGACTTCAGAGTCTTTCTTAACATTTCTGCTGGTCAAGACAGGCTTTGGATTGGGCACACAAAATGAAAGCTGGTTATCATGTCTGCCTTAACTTAAAGGCATAATGAGAGATTCTGAATGGGGACTGAGGAAACTCAAGGTACCGCCTTTGCATTCAAGAGGCACATTCCTTCGAGGGGTCATGCAGTACACCAGTTTGTAAGTCAGACAGCAGACTGAGCACTCTGCCTCTTGCCAACTATGTGACCTTCAGTGTAGTCCTGAGCCCCTCTGTGGTTGTTTTGGCATCAGTAAAACCATAATACCGATTTCACAGTGTTAATGGGTGGATGCAAGATTTTAGAAGGGTCCTTGGCCCACTTGGCCCACAGTTGGAGAAGGAAATGGCAATCCACTCCAGTATTCTTGCCTGGAAAATCCCATGGACTGAGGAGCCTGGTAGGCTACAGTCCATGGGGTCACAAAGAGTCAGGCACAACCGAGCAACTTCACTTTCACTTTCACTTTGGCC
The DNA here is from genome assembly GCF_049115385.1 of Moschus berezovskii. Lineage (NCBI taxonomy): Eukaryota > Metazoa > Chordata > Mammalia > Artiodactyla > Moschidae > Moschus > Moschus berezovskii. The sequence goes on from NC_142481.1 coordinate 57,968,159, forward strand.
CACAGTAAGCTCTGATCAACTGATGTTAGTTGTCATAATGATCAGTCACTATTCCTCAAGTCACAGCACACACCGAGGCCTCTGAAGGCACCTCCAGAGAGGCTGAGTATCTTAAGAACACAAAGAATGCAGGCTGAGGACTGCCAATGGCCTCAGTGGTTACATTAAACAAAAGATGAGACAGTAGGAGGTTGGTTTGTGATTTCACTTACAAAGCGAGACTGGGAAGAACTCCTCAGATGCCCAGTTACTTCTGAAGAAAGTGAAAGTCGCTCAGTCATGTCTGACTCTTTGCCACCGCATGGACTGGGGCCTGCCAGGCTACTTGTCCACGGAATTCTCCAGGCAAGAATATGGGGGTGGGCTGCTGTTCCCTTCTCCTGGGGGTCTTCCCAACCCAGGGATTGAACTCAGGTCTCCCTCATCGCAGGTGGATTTGTCACTGTCTGAGTCACCAGGGAAACCCTATTTTTTAAGAGGAAAGGTATTTTTCAGTGTTTTTTTTTTTTTGGTTTGCCTAGCCCCAGGTAGGGCTAGTGCCAGTGCATAAGACATAAGAGATGTGGGTTTGATCCCTGGGTTGTGAAGATCCCCTGGAGGAGGGCATGGCAACCCATTACAGTTATTCTTGCCTGGAGAATCCCATGGAGAGAGGAACCTGGCAGGCTACAGTCCATCGGGTCACACAGAGTCAGACGCGATTGAAGCAGCTTAGCACAGAGGAAGGGAATAACACTAGTACCAGTCAGTACTGGTCAGATGAAACGAGATTCTATTGATACTAAGCACAAATTGAAATAAGCCAGGTGGCACCAGCCATCGCTGGGACAATTAGAATTGCAGGAGCTACAAAAAGCAGGAGCATCCATGACCCATGCTGTCACTTTGGTCTACAAGGTTCTCATCAGTGACAGGCAGGGGCCAAACGTCTCGGCTGAGAGCGAAGCATGCAGTGAAATTCACAAGGGTCTGTGCTCACAGTGTAGCGGGCAGAATTAGCACTGCAGTTCTCTGCAGTTTTCAAAACTATTTTTGGAAATTACTGCAGTGAGGCTCTTACTTAGTTCAAGGAAATGAACTAGCATGGAAATCAGGCTGGGTTTGTTTTTCTTCAAGTGTAGGTGAGGGTGGGGGTAGTTGACACAGGAACAATGATGGATTAACTGCACATCTGGTTTGTATCCAGAAATATAATGTTTGAGCTTGCTTGGTCTTCGTTATTTATCAGCTTTGTATTTAAAAAAGAGAGAGAGGAGAAAGAGAATAAAATGGAATCTGTTCAATAAAGAATTGCCAAGGACAAACTTGAAATGAATGAACTCTCAGTGTACAAAGCAACATTTCTGAGAGAAAAGAAACCGAGCATGATAAATTACTAAAGTTGCTAATAAAGCTGTTTTTGTGTGGGTGAAACAGTCCAAAGTATTTTTAAGTAGCAAAAAGGTAATGTCTTCGAAAAATGGGGTAGGATTATTAAGAAAACAACTTTAATATTGTCGCAGGGTTACTCGTTTATCAAGGTCTCCATGTCTTTGTTTGGTTAAGAATATTGTGAGCCAGTGCCAAATTCTCAAATACTGTTGAGTTTCTACTTTATACTTTGCAGATATCAAACTCAAACCCATACTGGTGAGCTGGTCGTTAAGGTATTTGGGAATAGGTAGCTGACAATATTGTTAATGTTCTTACTTAAGCAATTACACAGTAGATTAAGGACGTCAACAGGAAGGTGTCTTTTATGCTGTATTTTATGGTTAAATGGTGCATTTCAGGATGACAACAAACTGTAGTCGCATATTCATGTAATTTTAGGATGAAATAAATTTCTTGCAAACACAATTATTGTTACATAATTCTCCCACCTGTTTATGACTTCCCTTGAATTAAATTAAAATGCAATTTTACATTAACTTAAAATGTCATTTCAGAAGGAGACATTTCCTATAAAGCTCCACACGGATAACAATCTCCCGAAATCAGTGATTGACAAGAAACCATAAATCTGTTCGACAGTCACGGTTTGGGGTCAGATTGAAGGTGCTCTGTGCCACTTTCAAGGCTCAATGATGCCAGGTTTGGACATGTCCAAAGTGTTTAGAGACGAGTAAGACCTTTTCTAGTTGTTCTGTAAGTAGAAATGCCAGAGCTAGCGAAGAAAAATATACCGGATCCCCAGTGAAAATTTTATTTCAAATATATAACGATTCCTTTTCTTAGTTTAGAATGAGATATTTTCATTTAAGTGTGCCCCCCAAACTACACGGAGTATATTGTACTGAAAGCGAGACAGAAGCAGAGGGTAGCTTTTTCAGTTTTGAATAAAATAATATTCCAGTATAAGTGTGTCCCATGCAATATTTGGGACATACTTACATCTAACAAATGATCCACTGCATATCTGAAACTCAAATTCCACTCAGTGCCCTACATCTTCATTTGAGAAATCTGACAACCCTCTCCATAAACCTTGGTCAAAGTGAGGTAGCAGAGGTGGGGCTGGTCGTGTTCTTCTTTCGGATCCGCACACCTGGCCCAAATCCAGGTGTCTCCTTGCAGGCCCACAGATACTGTTGGGTAAACCCACAGATGGAAGTTAAGCTCAGCCAAAATAAGATCCAGCTGATTGATTACAGAAATCTTACGCCTAGGGACAGTTTTCCTTCCAGGGATCAGGCCAAATTTGTAAAGGTCAAGCTATTTTCACTCACGGTGAAGAGACGTGAATTTCTTTGTCAATTCCGCACATCAAGGTTGATAAACTTCTTCCCTCTCTCCTCCCCTTTCCTTCCTTTTCTTTCTTCTGTCTTTCCTTCCTTCCTCCTCCCCCTCTTGCTTGCTACAGTCATCACTCTTTTCTGCGCACACAGAATCTTTAGTTGCAGTATGTGAATTCTTAATAGCAGCAGTTGGGATCTCTAGTTGTGGCATGTGGCGTTTAGTTCTTTGACCAGGGATTGAACTCCTGGATTTAGAGCATGGAGTCTTAGCCAGTGGACCACCAGGGAAGTCCTGATCACTCATTTTCAATGAACAGTAAAGAACAATAATCATGCCATTCAGAAACACTTATTTTTACTGAGCCAAACATGATACCAAGGGCAACTTGTTTTATCCTCACAGCAATTCTGGAAACTAAGAATTTTTTTTTTCTTCCATTTTATATGGAGAATCCAGAGGCTCAGAGAGGCAAAGTAAGTGGTCCAGCATCGCGCAGCTTATAGGGGAGGCAATGCCTATGTCTGTGGGGCTCTCTGTGTCCAGGAGCTGTGTCCTAGAACTGGACAGTGAGGAAGAAGGAATACAAAAATTAAACGCTATATTTCCTACCCTGGAGAGAGACATGTTTCCCAGAATCACCTTTTTTTTTTTTTGCAGACGGAGCTCCATGATCACTATGCAAAAAGCATCATGAACATGAAAAAGAGCCAGAGAGGAGGCAGATGCAAAGAGCAATTGGAGTGATCTGGCCATTTATAATGATGATGTATCTGTATTTGTAATAATGTTAAGAACATGGAAAGAATGTAGATGCTCAAACAGGTGAGAAGATGAGGCTTGTAGGACGTGGCAGAGCTGGGATTCGAGGCCAGGACTTCCTGACTCTGACTCCAAGGCCTCCAAGTGCTGCCTACTTGGTCCCCGAGACTGAGCTCCCTGGGAACGCAGGCCACAGATTTACCTGTAACAACCCCTCAGTGGGTTGGTTTCACTGGTACTTGTTTAGCAGAAACTTGGGAAAAAACCAACTTTCTTGCTTTCAAGGAGCAAAAGACTTTCGCTTGTGTCTCCAAAAGAGTCACCAGCCACCTGAAGGAAATGAGGGAGTGAATGCGGATCAAATCTTCAGTCTAGCTACATCACAGAAAACACAACTGCAGTTAATAATGGTGTTTATAGAAAAATTCTCATGAGAAAGGGGCCTGAGAATTGAACAGAACACACCCAACTAACACTTAGTGGAAACAGTTGGTGAAAATGCTATGGCCAGCGAATGATAGTGGTCTTCTTCTCTTTCTGATAATTTGGGGCAATTGCATCCAAATGCTAGTCCATTGATTTCCACTCCAATCCGTGCCCCCACGCTGGGTGAGCTGGCTGGCATAAACATAAGTTTGCTATGGGAAGATGGGCAACGCACTCAGAAAGAGATCCAGGCAATTCTGCCTCCACCATTAAGAATGGAACTAAAATGCTGCTCCACATTACCCTCGAAAGATAACACTCTCAGCATGTAAGAGAGCCCACTCTAGCACTCCCAGGGCGCCCATAACAGATTAGTGGGTTAAGTTCTTCAATTCAGTCCCCCCTGGCTGTAAAAACCACTTCTGGCATTTTCTAGAATCCTTTGTGTTTCTCCTTCACGTGTGTGATGCTGAACTGGGATACTGACAGTGATGCTATCAACAGGGATAGATGATCAATATCCGGTCCCTATGAGCGCTCCACTATATTCTCGATATCAGCACCACTTTTTTTGCAGGCTGGAAGTGCCCAGTGCATCCAAAAGGCTGTCGTTGGCTTTGAACGATTCCTATGGCATTTGAGAGGAAGCAGACCCTTTCTTCCTTTAAAGAAAGCCAAGTTCAGCTCTCCCCCACATTTTCAAGGTCGTATGCCTTAGCAACCAAGATTTGTTGAGTCAAAGACACATAGGGAAGTGTGACCACAGTCTCTAGAGAGGCAGGGGAGTGTGACCTGGAAGTGTCTGGGGACACTGTGTGTTGTCACAGCCTGGGGAGAGGGGACCACTGGCATCGTGTGGGCCGAATTCAAGCATGCGGCTCAACATCCTACAGCACGCAGGGCAGGCCCCACCACAGGGAGCTGCCCACCCCCAAATGTCGAGACCGTTTATGTTGAGAATCTTGGGACAAAAAGTCAACTGAGTAAGCTTGTAATACCTTTGCCTCATGAAACCCTCGGCCCCAGATGAAGCACATCTACCCTTAAGCTACAGGATAGGGAGCAGACTTCATTCAGACACTATTCTGTGCGTAAGTCCAGGCTTTTACCTGCATTACAGGTATTCTTTGATGAATGTGACCATTTAAGAAACATTTACCTTTCTTCAGGGACCCTACTTCCCACTCCCAAGTTTTAAAGTTCTGGGGTTCTAAGAATGTGGAAAGAAATGCTCTATTTTTCTTTGCCTAGTGAGCATCTCATGAGTTGGTACTGAAAGACTAAAGAAAGGCAAACTTTGGTAAAAAGATGGATACATACTGATAGATAGTCTTACAAGATAAGAATTTAGAGGGGATAGTGGTTTTTTCTTTTTTTTAGTAGGCTGAGCTGTGCTAAGCTATGCTATTACAATTAGTAATTCTACTATTAAAGCCTTCTATTTCACGGAAAACACTTGCTAAACAGAAGATCAGGTAATGTGTCAGAGAATGAAAGAATTACCAACATGGAGTTCCAATATTTATGAGAAATTTACATCTGGGAGAACTTCTCTCTCTTAATCCCCACTTCCATAGGGAAGACCATAAAGTGAATATAGATGAATAAAGAGCAAAGTTGAGGCATCAAAATCCGTAAGTCTAAGAGTTTTAGGAAAGGAAAAACCTTTGGGCTTCTACAGATACTCTGCATTTCCATAAAATAAAGAGACTAATTCCAAAGGCAAAATCAAACAATGAAATTCACCATTCATAATGGCTTGCTTTGGGGTGGGTTTGCTCTGTTTGCTCATGTTGCTCTTATTGCTTGGTTAGAAAAACCCAAAAAATGGTATCTTAAAGCAACAGCAATTTTTTTTTTTTTTTTTTTGGCAGAGGGAGTGTCTCACAAATCTGCATTTTGGACAGGGCGCTGGGGTGGCAGATGGGGAGTGACTCATCTCTGACACCCAGTGTCCGGGGCCTGAACTGGAATGACTCCCAGGGGGTTCCTGGGAAGAAGGCCAAGCACCTCACTCGCCACAGGCCGTTTCTGCACGGTGACCCTGGGCTTCCTTCAACGTGGCGGCTTCTGGGTAGTCAGACTTCTTACACGGTAGCTCAGAACTCCAAGGGCAGGTATTACAAGATACCTGGGCGGAATCATAAGGGTTTCTGTGACACAGCTTTGGAGAACTTGCTGCATCGTTTCGGCCACATCCTATTTGCCAAGCAAGTGGCTAACAGCAGCCTAGAACCAGAGGGAGAGGAATTCAACTCTACTTTGTAACTGGGAAGTAGCAAAAAATTTGCATTCATCTTTAATGAATCTTAATGTTAATTCAGCTAATATATAACGTTAATCCGAAAGCCTGACTAAAACATTATAAACCATAAAATAGAAAAATAGGCTGTGCCAGGGTAATCTTTGTTACTGTTTGCTTTACTCAAAATGAAATGGTGAACATTTCATTGAAGAGCTTGCTTTCTTTTACCTGCTGTATCTTATACTGATTGTTTGGCCTCATTATCACTGGCTACTGTCGGACATTTACGCCATTTTAGATCTTTGACAAAATACACAAACTCCACAGGAAAACTGTTTTCAAGGCATTTCATCTGCCTATAAGTAAGAGGAAACAGATTACACCAACCTTCAAAATATAGAAAATCTCACTTGATGTGTGTTGGAATTGATTCTAATTCTAGAACTTTCTACTGCATTCTATAAAGTCTTTGGATCATTTTCCACCACTCTTTACAAATCTGTAATTAGTTCCAGAAAATAATGCTTTCTGTTTCTCAAATCCAAAATTCCAGTAATTGCCTTGGGAAGGGTTTCTCCTTACTGTCATCTTAAAACAGAAATCACAACAAAAGGTTTTTTCCCCCCTTCTTTAGGAAGCCACCGAATTCTTTCTACAAAAGACTGAAATTCCTAAAATGCCAAGTAAGAAAGATGAGGAACAAAAACAGCCAGGGGATATGTTTTGCAGTCCTAACTAAAACAATAGCGATTTAAGTAGCTATCATATAGACACTTGGTGAATCCTTTTATTATCTCTGAAAGATTCCCCGCTGTAGCATGCCTTTCTGGGTAAAGAGCCATATATTGGGACATGCAGCTCATAATTATGTCAGCCTAACCACAGCTAACACTGACAGCCTACAGCATTAAAGAGTTTACACAGCGAGTGCAGGATGCAGCTTCTTTTATTGGCTCAGAGAGCAGGTATCAATTATAATGAGGTAATAAAATTTGCAGCCAGTGTTCGTGTCCTGCTCTGATTTCCTCCCCCTCCTTCAGATAATAAGAGCAGAAAAAGGAAGGGGGAAAAAAAGTCCTCTTAGCTCTAACTTCTCACTGATTTCTTGAAAGCTCTCACTTTGTATGGCTGGAGTGCCATAAAGCTGTGTGTTTCCTTGGGTTTTCCTGCTGGCAAATTCTGCCTTCCTAAAGTAGAAGCTGCAATTTCCTGCAGCACACCTAACAAGTCAGATCGTCCTGGTCCCTGGATTAATGGTTTTCATTTGCATAACTGCAAGTGGAAGGTGGCCCTCCCAAGCCAGCAACCTCTAAGTGGCACTTACTGATGAGATGCAAAAGCCTCTAAAAGGGTTCCTCACCCAAAACCAATTTGTAAAGTTGTTTTGTTATTTCAAACATTAAAGAAATTAAAGTGATCGGGATATAATTAGATTAATATTCATATCTTCCAAGTTGCTTTAATTCTAATATTAAAAAGATTAAATATCCACTCAGAGGATTAAGCAAAAAGTCAAGCGGTAGCAACACATTTACATTACCTTACTGTGCAAATTATAAACCTAATTAATCTAAAGTTTCCTACAAATTGAATTGGATATTCATTCACAGGCTATGCTTTAGGTACTTAAAATTCACTTCGATTTTGTTTCCTTAGTGCGTGGGGACAGCAGGGCCATACTTCTGTGATGGACGAATCACATTAGAATGGCTTCATTTGGGTTCTAATTGGGGGAAATTTAATCCCAACATAAATTCATGTAGGCAAAAAAAACCTAAAGGCTTTGTAATTATGTATGTGTGCAATAATAAAACACGCTCTGTCCTCCCCGTCTAGTTGCTGCAGATAAAATCCCAAAAAGCAGTCAGGTGCTTCTTCACACAAGCTTTGAGCTCGTGTTTTCTCCTTATTCTGCAGAGAATATGACAAAGATTTCATCCTTGTTTTTCATATTTCATAACTAACAGTATCTAATTACCTACGGCTGTAACCATGTCCTCTCCACTGCACCCACTTACCGGTAGCCAGTCAGGCACGAGCGGGGCCCACCCCATCCCGGATGGTCCATCTTTCCCTCCCCCACCTGGAGCTGGTGGGCAGGGCACGCCCAGAGATCCTTCCTCTTGTGGTCAAGGACCGCTGATAGGTTTCCAGCCGTATCAGGACCAAGCAAGATAAAACCTCCAGTGCAAGGCTGGCACAGGTGCACCAAGCCCTAAAAGGTGACTCAAGGAAACCCGGGGTTCATTATTCCCTATTTGAAAATAAATCAGCATTGATCTGTCCTGTCATGGGTTTTGCTTGGGTGCTTATGGGTATGCGCCTGCACACTAGGAGAAGTTACAGAACCTAAAGCTGTCAATCAACTTGTCAGTCAAATGACACTGGATGCATGCAGGGACCCCCACTCTAAAAAAAACCACCCACCCCACTGCAGGGCCACTTCTGGTTCCCAGACAGGCCACTCTCACCCCTTCCTGGGAATGTGTTTTCACTGTGCTTAATAACAGCGTATGCCTCTCAAATTAATTCCTTCCCTCAAGAGAGCAAGAACCAAGGAAACCATTATTCCACTGAAAGTATCAAACGCCCGAAAATATCATACACCCCTTGTCTCCCTGAAACTGGTGGATCAACTGTGTCGATTTCAGACCAAGTCCCTCTATATTAGTATTGGTAATCCTCTTCTCACCATCCGTGGAATGGGAGTGACGCTGTTCAGGCACTTCTGTACTCTCAGATCTATGTTAAGCGCTTTCCCTGATTACTGGAGTGAACTGGTTGTCATGGCTTTCAGGGTCTTAGTTCTTCGCCCAGGGATTGAACCCGGGACCTCAGCAGTGAAAGCGTGGAGTCCTAACCACTGGGTGACCAGAGAATTCCCAAGACACTTAGGTTTTATTACAGCCTCCAATGCATAATGCAGAAATCTCTGGGGACTCCATTTCCCAAGAAAAGCTTCCTTTACTAGAGTAGACTAATACTTTTTCCTCTCAAGACAAATTTTCCTCCCAACAGATTCAAACGTCAAGCTGCACAAATATTAATTTTTTAGCATGAAGCAATGCAAGGGGCAGGAGTGGAATTCACACCCATTTATTTTATTGTGGTGATGATAACAGATATGATGGCTACAGTTTCCTCAGGAATAATCCTGCTCTTAGCGGTAATGGGAAAGTTTGTGACGTGATATTTGGGTGAGTGTCCTGAGTTCATGAGGAACATTCAAGGCTGCTAAGCTGGATTGTAACTTCAGATTTCTTCTCCATTGCTTAGCTTTTTGTGGAACTTAGATTGACGAGTGCAGGTGATAACTGTCAGCTCACCTGGGAGAGCCCACGGTGAGAAGTGTGCCAGTCCATCCTGTGTGTCCTGAGGAGGGAGACGCGCTGGGTCTTCAAGAAGTTCACTCCACCCTCATCTCCCACCTCCGCTCTTACCCCCACAATCTACTCTCCCCAACAAGTTTTGCCAGATTAGTCTTTTTTTTTTTTTTTCATTGTAAATTAAATCATATCACTCTTGTTCTTAGGAGGTGTGAACAGCTTCTTGCTCAGTTCAGATACAAACAGAAGGTCTTGCTGGATCCCCACCCTCGTGGGAGCCGCGCCTTTGCTGCATCACTGTGCAGTGCCCTCCTGCCCTGCGTCTGTCACGTCTTGGGCCATGGAATTTGGTGGAAAGCACAAGTTCTGCATGCAGACCTCAAGAGACCTTATGCATTGCACTTGCCATTTGTGCTTCTGTCATTGTCAGGAGAAATTTACACCTGCTTGCCGGGAGCCAGCGAGGGAAATCCTACCCATGGCAAAGGTCAATTGGGGAAGAGGCCTGACGGGCAAAGGCTAATCAGGGCTCGAGGAACTCCCTGAACTTACCTGAGCATCTACCCCAAAGAAAACCGGAATCTGACTGCTTTACTATCTTATGCCTCTTACCAAGTCCTCTAATACTTACGGGGGCTTCCCCCCAACCACCTTTCTCTGAAAACATTAATTCAGAGCTGTAGTTTAAAAGTTCTCCTCGGCTTAATAGGAGTGTTCCAATCCAAGCCCCTCTGATAGCTTTCTAACTTGCATGACAAGTTTGTCCGGGCTCTTACAACTATGAGTGTGACTGTTTATAGCCTCCCAGCCATGCAAGGACAGAAAGTCTGATATTCTAAAATACAGAAATCTGTTGAAGAAGTTAAAATCATTAGAATAGTACTAAAAGAGATTTCATTGTTGAATCAATGCTTGCTGCAAAGTTTCCTGTATCTGTTGTATCCTTGGAAATATATTAATCACATATAGAGAATATAAGTAGTAGCCTTTGATTTAACCACATCAGATCTTAAGTTAATAAATTCCTTTCTTGTAGCTCACTACACCTGTACCTTATAGGAATGTAACCTTGTCATGTGTATAGCACCTGACTTTAGGAAAATCAACTTAAAAGAATATAAGCCTTTTTCTAGCTAACTAACCTTTGTTAGGAGAGAGGGCCATAAACTGTTAGCAGGCCACCTGGCCAGAAGATGATGTAAACCACCCAAAACTTTTGTATATCACGAGACATACAAAAATAAGCCCTGATCCTGATAAGGATCAAGACTGCTGACCCCACGTGATTTTGGTGTGAATCTATACCTCCCTTTCTCTGTTTCTTATGCGCATAACTTAGGGTATAAAAGCAGCACTGGAAAATAAAGTTTTGGGCCTTGCTCACTGAAGCTTGGTCTCCCCGTGTCGTTCTTTCTCTTTTTCCATCCTTTTCTCTATTCTCCTTTTTCTGGTTGAGATCCTTGGAGCGCTGGGCCCTCTGAGTTTACTTATCTGCCTGGGCTTCTAAGACCCACTCGAGGGGGTGCCCTGGTGGGGTGCCTCCAGTGATTCGAGAGGGCGCCTGTGGCCTACGTAAACAGAGCAATCCCCGTGCTGGGGTTTTATTGGTTTCCAGCGTAAACCAAGGAATCATCAGCCCCTGTCTCTCTCTCTTTCTCTCTCTCTCTGATGCCGACGCCGTTCATCCCGAGGATACCCTGGGTCATATCGAGGCTGGTCCCCGATACCTGCTCTAGCCCAGTTGGTTCCAGAAGGCTGCGGATCACGTCTAAGGTGTGATCACGTCCAGCCTCGGGCAGAAGCCCGAGTGGATCCAAGGAGGCTCGGGCAAAACGACCGACCTGCAGACCCAGAAGGAAGTCCTGCTGGGTCTGGTGAGGCCAGAGGAACAGTGGAGCCAGGCCCAGCCCAGCCCTGCTGGGCCCCATCGCTTTATGCCTCTGATACAGGCATGCTTTGTTACGCAGCAGCAGGAACCCCAGTGTTGGCCTACGATCCACTTTCGAGGCTCATAGGAGCTACTCCGTTTCATCTCATGCCACAGTTCCAGCATGCTCTCTTTCTGGCCATGCTGCCTCCCGCAGCTCCAACATGACATGCTTTTTCCTGCCCTGGAGTCTTTGCCTGTTAAGTTCCTTCATTACGGAGCCCTCATGTCACTCTACACCCTTTCCCCTGGCTGGTGACTGCTCACTATTCATCTTTCAACTCATCAGTCATCTACGAGAAACCCCCCCGGGAGCACGCCATCTACACTTGGCTCCCTGGTCACTTGCTATGGAAAGTCCCCGAGGAAATGCAGATATGTTACAGATGAGCACAATACTGACTCCCCTTGGGGTGTTGGATCTTTGAGGTGCCAACCTTGGGCAGCCTCATACATTTAACGCAGTGGTGCTGAACAAATTTTGTGTGTGCCCTGGTGTGAAAAATTTGGCAGGTGCCGTTTATATCAGCATGGCTTACTTCTTCCATGTAATTTGCCACAGTCTAAAATTATCCTTTGGCTTTAAAAAACTAAGTGATTTGCATACACTGTCTACCCCAATCCACTAGACTAAGGGTTGGCAAAATCTGGCCCACTGCCTGTTTTTATAAATAAAGTTTTATTGGCACATAGCCACGCCCACCATTTACGTACATGGCAGCTTTCACACTACAGTGACGCAGTTGAGGGTTTGAGACAGAATTTGCTTGATCCACAAAGTCTAAAATATTTACTTGCTGCTGTTGTTTAGTTGTCAAGTCGTGTCCTGACTCTTTAGAGACTATAACCCACCAAGCTCTTCTGTCCATGGAATTTCCCAGGCAAGAATACTGGAGTGGGTTGCCATTTCCTTCTTTAGGGGATCTTCCCGACCCAGGGATGGCACACTGCGTCTCCCACATTGACAGGCAGGTTCTTTACCACTGAGCCACCACATTTACTATCTGGTCCTTTAGAGACATAGTTTGTTGATTGTTGCATTAGATTATAAATGTCAGAGGATAGAAATATTGTTCCTTGGGTCACTTTTGTATCTTGTGCACCTAGGATGGCAACTGTCACCTAACAGGTCCTCAGTGTATATTCAGCGATGGATGAATTGGGACTCTAGCAGACACGGGTGTTTAACTCCCATCTCCAAGCATCAGGACAGCCACAATGCTGGTGACCGCTAAGTGTCCCTCGGATTTCTTGGGAAGAAAACACCGAAGCTGCCTCCACCAATGGCAGAAGGAGTACTTGGTCTGCATCTAAAGCGGCCAAGACAATTTGAAAGTTTGAAGAAATGAGGAAAAACTCAAAAGTTCAATTTCCTCGAATAAGCAATTGATGCTTTAGAGTATAATTATCAGAGAAAAAAAGAAGAGGGAAAAAAACCACCCAACACATTGTTTAGCATATGTTATGTTAATGGCAGGTTAGGATGGCCCACTGTGCATAATTTAGACAAACAATTGATACCAAATTTTAATATATATATGTGATTACTGCTACAGAAACCCAACACCGCGACAAAACACAGGAGGGCTCACAATAGGTGCACACGAACTCTGAAGGCCTAATTACATCACGGGGGAGGGGAGACGGAGGCTGCTGAACCAAGCAGAAAACAGGGGTAATTTGCAAACAGGCAGAGTGGAGGTCCAGGTGCGCGGCACGTGTGTGGGCTGCAGGGGCTGGGGGCCCAGCTTCCATCTGCCTTTGCAAGGATGGAGAGCTTCAGGATCACTTCCCTCCGCTGAAAACACGGCCTCCAAGCCCCAGACAGGGCGGCGCCCTCCTGGCCTGCCCTCCGGCTCAAAACAAGAAAGCCGAGGACAAGCTTTTCCAAGGAAGTTTCTCCCTGCTTCCTATGATTAAAAAAAAAAAAGCTTTTTCCATGTCTGAAATTTGAGACCCTATCCTCTCGTATCTTGGCGTGATGCCCCTGGAGACTTGAGTTCCTGGCTCTTGAGAGAGGCCCATCTAGAGCCTTTCTGACCACTGGACTGAAGTGTTCACGAGTGCTTTCTGGTTAGATATTCTGTAAGTGACTCTCTTCTCCCCGCAGCTCCTCCGTGGAGGGGAGGTACTGAACTGAGGTGACTGCTCAGTAGTTCTGGTTCTAACTACAGAGTCCGTGAATCTGAGTCAGAGTTGTCAGATTTCACCCCGCTCATCAAGCAGGACTGCAAATCTGCCTATGTCACGGTCACGCCGTGCTCTGGCATCGCACCCAGGCAGTCAGACTGGGGTCACAGGCTGCACCCACACGTCACCAAGCGCCCGCAGCAGAGCCGCCTCGGGAGGCGCCCTGGCATCTGAGCCCACAGCAGACAGACAACAAAACAAAAAAGTCATCAGGGCAGACTGAGGAGAAAGTCACCAAGATCTGTATCATCTCTCATGCCTCCCGTTCCTTTAAGCATGAAGGGAACTCATACCTATGGGAGTCTGGGTTGCAATGGGTTGAGTTGTGTCTCCCCCAGATTCAAGTCCTTCCCAGAACCTCAGAATATGACTTCATTCAGAAATAGGTCTTATTTGTTTTGCAGATGTGAAATTAGTTGGGATGGGATGGGAGGCCCGGTGGCCTTCAGAGAAGAGGAAGAGAAACCCAGGAACAGAGACGCGGGGGGAATGGCTATGTGACGATGGAGCAGAGACTAGAGTGCTGGGTCCACAAGCAGAGCAGGGTCGAGGGTGGCTGGCACCAGCAGAACCGAGAAAGAGGGAAGGGAGGATGTCCCCCCAGAGCCTTTAGAGCAGAGGTCCCCAACCCCTGGGATGCACACTGGTACTGGCCCACGGCCTGTTAGGAACTGGGCCTGCTGAGCAGCAGGCGAGCGAGTGAGGCTTGCTTTGTATTTACAGCTGTGCCCCATCGCTCGCATCTCCCCAGTCTGTGGAAAAACTACCTTCCACAAAACCGGTCCCTGGTGCCAGAAAGGCTGGGGACCGGCTGCTTTAGATGGAGCATGGCCCTGCTGATGCCTTGATTTCAGACGTGTGGCCTCCATGACTATGAGATGATACGCTTCTGTTGTTTCAAGCCTCTGGGTTTGTGACACTTTGTGACCGCAGTCCAAGGGAAGGAAAGCAGGGCCATCTAGATAATAAAACCTAAGGCTCTTGGGGCTTCCCCCTGGTGGTTCAGACAGTAAAGAACCCGCCTGCAATGCAGGAGACCTAGGTTTGATCCCTGGGTTGGAAAGATCCCCTGGAGAAGGGAAAGGCTACCCACTCCAGTGTTCTTGCCTGGAGAATCCCATGGACAGAGGAGCCTGGCAGGCAACAGTGCATGGGGTTGAAAGAGTCAGACACTACTGAGCAATTAACACACACACACACACAAGGCTTTGTAGCCCTAGAGAGCCATCTTAGACACTACCAACAAACACTTTTTTTTTTGTTTTAATGGTTGAAGAAGCTGAAATAGAGACATTAAATGGTTTCAGGTGACATCTCTTATATCTGTGTATCTCCAGTGATGGAACCTTCCACCCCATCACATGCCCCTTTCCACGGCAATTCACACTTATGTCGAAAGAGCTCTGTCAATATTTCTACAGATGAGGATGGGGAGGTAGGTAGAATAATCCCCCCACCATGTCCACACCCTAGGTGTGTTACTTGGCACCTCTGTCCATTTCTTGAGAGGACCTTTCACCTACGGAGATCACCAGGCCCAGGTCACAGTCCAGGCTACAAGCTGGACAGCTGGGCTCATCTTCACCAGGACAGTGAGACTCCCTCTTCCCCACCAGTTAGGTCGAATGTCCAGAGAGTCTTCAATGGTCTCAGAGGCTGCACGCTTGCTTCTGTGCCCTTGGATGGGTATGTATATCACCCAGACAGTTCAAACATGTGAACACAGAGATCCTACCAATGGTGAGCATTTGAGGCCAAATCGCATCGATAGGAGCAGATAGCCTTTCTGCAGAGCTCAGAGTCATCCAGCACTCACCGGCGCTAATTTCACCTTTTCCCTTTTATCGAGAAGTTGCCATATGTGAGAATCCTTACACACATCATCTCGCTGGTTATGATGCCAACACCATGAAATGGGCACTATGCTCGGCCCTGTTTTACACGTGGGGAGGCTGGGGGTTTGATGACACTAAGCAAATGTTATCAGGGTCACAGAGTTAGTAAGTGGCGGGGCTCGGACCTGAAGTCAGACGTGCCGGACTCCGGAATCCATGCTCCTCAGCGTTCTGTGCTCACCTGGACCTTCCTCAACCTCCATCCCCTCCACGGGGCTCCTGCGGAGAGCGCGCCAGCTGGAACTTTCCGACTTTCAAACACATGCTTCAAAGGTGCATTTCCTCCTCACTTCAAACGTGTTTGCTGGCTGCCTAAACTGTGAGCCCAGATAGACTTCCCTGCATTCAGGAGACGTGCCGTTTGGAGATTTCTACCATTCATCCCCTTTCTTTTGCCTGATAATAATATTCCCACCTCCTTTAAGGAGCCGATCCACCCTGCAACTCTCAGGCCAGGGGTTTCGGTGAGGCTGATGCCATGTCCCCGCTCCAAGAGTGAAACAGAACTCTAACTAGTCAAGGGAGTTTTATGGTCCTGGGCCACAGTGCCTAGGGGGACATGTGTCCAGACTGATCCAGGCAGACTCAACGAGCCACAGCCCCAGTCTTCTGGGCAAACTACTGGTAGCAGTGGCCAGAGGGTAATCTGTTGACATAATTTGCTCTGGACATCTCAGTAGGATATAAGCCAAGGGCTGCTACAGGAGGAAGGCATCTCTTAGAATAAAGCCGCCACAGAAGAACTCAAAAACTGAGAAATGGTCAGAGAGTTTTCTCATCATATAATTTCAGCACCTGGATCCAGCTATGCCTGAAGTTAGACCTGTCCCAGGACTCGTCACTAACTGATCCAAAGCAGTTCCTTTTTCTCCCCAAATTTATTTTGACTTGGGTTCAATCCTGGCTCTTAACCCTCATCCCTGGTCTTCATTTTTGCCTTCAGAATCCACAAAGGACAAGTCAAAACTGCCCTGGAGAAAAATCTTATATAAATCAAAAACCACTATAAAGAATCTCTAGTTTCCGCTACTATGCCACCACCTCTATTCCTCCAGTAGCTTTAATTCACTGTCAAGTTTCCTGGCACCTTCACAGGAAACTGGTTACACTTAAGATTTATTTTTCTTTCTTTTTTTTTTTTTTTCAACTTACATCACCATTCAAAACTATGCCTCACTTATGTTCAGATACAAGTAGCCGAAATCAGCACCTCTCACCTGCCCACGGGTCCAGGAAGCATTCGCCACAAAGGAAATGGCAGTGCCCAGGTATGATGGGAACCGTCTTTACAACAGCAGAGGTCGTCCATGACATCACTGAACAGGAAGGCTCAAAAGCAAAGACTGGGAGAATCTTGAAACACAGGCAGGAAGGATGAGAAAACGAGGGTGTCCTTACATGTTTGCCCATCGTGGGATTCTGATTCATGGTCCGAAAACCCGGGGACACACGAACGGAAGTAGTAAAAGCTATTTTAATTGGAGCTATCGTTCTGTGTGTGGGTCTCATTTTTATTTTGGGGGGGTATTGATATCTGCATGGAAATTTACATTGTGTTAGATGAACGTGCGTTTGAGAAATCTAGAGTAGCAGGGAAGAAGAGAATAAAAATATAAATAAATAATCTGGGTCTTCAGTTCCCCTCCCACAAATTCATCCTGTAACGATTCTCGAAAAACCTCTTGCCCACTGGAGCTCTGTGTGTATGATTAACTGCACATGAGCCCAACAGCCTGCATATGCAGTTAATTTGCTCCAAATTTCCATGCTGCATTATAACCCTAATGATCACTAATAATAGACAAACCCACATTTTATTGAGTAAGTAATTTGAGACATTATGATTTTTATCATGCGAATAGGATCAGGCTGACCAATTTACACTGGGCATAGGAAGATAAATAACTAGGGAATCAATCTCTCCAGCAGCGGGCTCCATCTCTTAGCGAAATGATACGCATTGATTGGGAAGGATGACCAGCTCTGAGCCCTGCTGCAGGCGCGAGGGTCAATGGGCTTCCGTGTTTCCAGCCAAAGGTCGGCTGGGCAGAGTACTTCTACCCGTGACACAACAGCAAAGACCGAGGGGAGGCTCAGCTTTGGGCAGAATGCAGGAAAGAAGGGGCTCTGTGGTCGGCAGACAGAGGTGTCAACCCAGATCGCCCTCCACTCACCACGTGACCTTGGGTAATCGCTGAACCTGTCTGAGCTGCTACCCGTGAGAGCATCCTGGCTACAGGTGCAGGAACCAGGCATGCGGGTTAACCAAGAAGATGCTGGGGAAGGCACCTGGCACGTACACAGTGAATTAATCCTCCCTCCACCTTCTGCAAGCAGGATGGGAGATGCACATATTTTACATCCCTTTTGTAGGAAGAAGCGGGGTGAATTTCCTGTTCATTTTCATAAAAGAAGCCACTGGGGTCCTTAAGACAGGAGGAAACAATGATTGGGCTCCTCCGAGCTCTCTAAACATGGATGAGGGTGCGGCGGGGAACTGGAGCTGGGAAGTAGCCTATTTATCACTCCTAGAACATCTGCCTGAATTTCGTCAGCAAACTGGAGCCAAGCAATTTGGAATGAAGAAAGAAAAGTGGAGAGTCGATCCCGGGATTCAAATCTAAGGCCAAGCCGCGAATCCCGTCATCCCCCTGCCATCCGTGGGGATGCGTGTGTCTCTCTGAGGTGGGACTGCTCTCAGCGGCCTGTTTTGACCCCAGTTTTGTGAAATTCGGATCCCGTGTTCCGGGCAACCGGCTCTCTCCTCCCTGGTCGGCCTCAGCCCTCCCTCCCTGGCCTTTGGGTCTGCAAACGTAAGGAGCTGATACCTGCTGCTCCACGATCCAGTTCCCTAGGGAGACCTGGGCACACCACAGGCCTTGGGTCTGACCCGGGCAGGCCACTCTCAGGGGATTCAAGAGGAGTGGTGGGCAGAGTCCCTCCATCAGGGGAGCCGCACTCAGCCAGAGGGGACAAGGTCTGGTAGGAGGTGACGACCAGAGGCTGGAGGAGGCAGGCAGCAGTGGTGGCAGGATGAAGCACCTTACAAAGGAGGGGAGCCAAGAGCTATGCGACGTCGAACATCAGTGCAAGGAGGGTTTCCACCTGTGTGCTGGGTTTGATTTAAGTTGGGGCGAGACCACGGGGCCGAGGTTATACTGTGTCAGATCGGCTGCCTTACGCCACAACTTGTGAGACACATTTTGTGAGTCATGGCACTGCATTCTTGCCATGGTTCCGTTATCAACAAAAGACAGAGGCTCAGAAAGGCGAACCACATTTAACTGAGTATCTGCTGGTACCGATGGGTGTCTGGATCCACACCTTTGTCCCCCAGACCCCAGAGTCTATGCTCCATCCTTGGGTGCAGCTTGGTCCCTTCCCCAGGCCAGCTAGCTGGGCAACCACTGGCTATGTTACTTCCTGTAATCAGAAAGGAATCCCCATTGCAACCAAGGGTAGTGTGTGGAGCGCAGCCTAACTGTCTATCAGGTGGGGCTTCCTGGAAGACGCAACGCCCGAGTGAGGCTTGGAAGGCCTGTAGGTGTGAGTCAAAATGACAGAGGGAAGGATGTTTCAGGCAGAGAGGACATCACAGACAAAGTCCAGAGAACAAGGTGAGGACTCTGAGGTCAGAGTCCCTGAAAGTAGTACTCCTGGCCCATCTGGCTCTAATTGTGTCCCCCTGGGACATCCTTGGTGGTTCAGTGGCTAAGACTCCATGTTCCCAAGGCAGGGGGCCTGGGTTTGATCCCTGGTCAGGGAACTAGATTTCGCAAGCCGCAACAAAGAGTGAAGATCCCACGTGCCGCAACTAAGATCAGATGCAGTCAAATAAAGAAATAAATAGGTGTCACCCCATTCTGCCAGGCACCCCCAAGAAGACTGCTCACAGGACAAGGACACTCTGTGACATGCTGAGTCAGGGGGACAGCAAGTTGGGGGCACCGGGAAATCAGACACCTTGACCACGGACACCGACTCTGACTGCCTTTACCGGGGGCAGAGGCACCTCCTCCTCCGCGGGACCACACCAGGAGGAGGCCACCTCTCTGTCCCTGGGTGTGGCTGCCCCATGGAGACAGCAGGCGCCTTTAACGCCTCCTCTCGGTAGATCCTCCGTGGAACTCCCTTTCTCATGAAGTGAACTGGCTTCCACAAAGACAAAGCAATTCCTGCAAAGCCAGGTGTGAACCCTGCAACCCTTGGGCCAAATTGCATCTTAGGTTCAATATGGTGACATGGATATCACCTAGAAAAAGATCTCCCCAATTACACCAAAGCAACCAGGATTTTCATTCTCTTCATTTTTCTTTTAATGCTACACATCTAGTTCAGTTAAATTTAAGAACCCTGACATAGAGGCTAAACACCAAGTCATATTAATGATAAGTCATGAAAATCCCCTCTGTGTAGGCAATAACTTTGAAAAAAATCATACTAGAAATAACTCAATAAAATGTTGTGGTTATGAAGTGCCTGTTTATAAATTATCTTCTCTGCATGGGTTACCTCTTTTTAAAACTTATTTTTCTCACTCAAGAGTTAGCAATACTTCGAAAGACTTGGACAAGATAAGATATTCTAAAAAAAATCATAATTATGCTAACGAGAGACTAGTAATACCTCAGTAAATTTCCTTCTAGTCTGTTTTCTTCCCTGTGCATGTCCAGAATGTGTTAATACATATTTTAGAAATCTTCCTATAATTAGAATCATAAGGTTTCCCTTCCTTCATTTTCCAGCTAATGTTATATCAACAGCATTTTCTCTCCTTTTTTCATAATAACGAGCATCTACACTTTGAAATGCCCCTTTCTGAATTTTATCTTAAGGAGACAATCAATTGCATCTTTATGAAAATAACCACACAGATATGAGGAAAGACAGATATTTATAAAATGCCAACAGAGTGCTAGCTGAAAAACAAAGAAAAAAGTGTACCTGGCTTCTCACCATGTCCCCTGGCTCCCTGGGGGCCAGGTTCTTTGAACTGCGTATTGCTCTCTTCCAATTGCTAATCTGAATTTATTATTAAGGAGGAAAGTGAAGAAAATGCTAAAGAAAAAGAAAAGAAGCATCCTGTGTGGGAGAACTGGCAGATACTGCAGCCTGGTTGCCGTCATAGGTCAATGAGCTTTTTCTCGTTCTGTAGGGGAGGATCCCTTCTAGAAAAGAAATGCGGATGCTCCTGTTTTTCTCGGATGGAGAGCCTGTCCTTCCAGCTGCAGCTGGCACTTCCGCTGGCACAGTCAGCTACTGGGGAGCGGGGGTGGGCACTCAAAAGCCAGGCAGAATCCTAATCTCCGGTGGAAAGAGCTACTTGCCTTGGGGATAAAAATGACCTTGTAGGGGATAAAGCAACTCAACCCCCCTAGAAACGCCAATGGAACCAACCTCTCCGACCATCCCAGTAGAGCCTACGCAACAAGCTTGAGTTAGAAAACAAGGCTATGGGTGGCTGGGGGGATTTGGCAAAGTGTCCACCCCTCCTCAGCAGCTGGGAGGCGGTGGGGCGTGGTTCCCATTGCAGGGATCTAGTCAATACGCAGCTGTGGATTTGGCCTCTGCCCGTCACTAGCAGTGTGACCTCGGGCAGGTGACAACTGCTGGGCTCCGGTGTCCTAGACCATCACCCACTTCATAGATTTATCAGCCTTGGCATAAGGAGGCCCAGCCCAGGCCCCAGCGTTCAGTGCCTTCAGTGAGAATCCCTCTCCTCCAGTCTCCTGGCTCTGGAAAGGTGCACCCTTCTCCAGAGTGGCCTTGTGAGACAAAACCAGCTGATTGTCACCCATGCCTGGGCACTGCCAGGCAAGGAAGAGTAAAGAAAGGTGTCTCCCTGGAGCTGGGAGCAGAGAAACAAGTGAAAACTCCAAAGCAGGGGCTGCTCTGGCTTGTGCTTTTCCGACGGTGCTGGCTTTCCAGGCTCCTCTCTGTTCCTGGAGGGATGCAATCAAGTGAAAAATCACTCCAGCAAAGTCCCAAGCCCTGCCCTGAGTCTCAAAAGGGAGCTCTGCGTTCTCAACAGGGTGCCAGAGAAGCAGGAACTAGAAACACAGCTAACACGTGAGCCGCGATGCACAAACCTCCATGCTCATATTCCTTTTGCATGGCTGAACGGAGCTGAGATAATGAATTGAGAAAAGGTGACTTGACAACCACTCACTG
Source organism: Moschus berezovskii (assembly GCF_049115385.1). Lineage (NCBI taxonomy): Eukaryota > Metazoa > Chordata > Mammalia > Artiodactyla > Moschidae > Moschus > Moschus berezovskii. The sequence continues at coordinate 57,989,816 of NC_142481.1, forward strand.
CCCATGCGGAACAATTCCTTTGGCATCTCCGCTGAACCCAAACCTTTCTTCTTGTGTCTAAAATCACCTGACACTCGCATCTTCAAGGTCAGCTCTTCTGAGACAGGATAAATGCTGAGCCTGTGGCAGACTGGCAGCTGGCCTGCCCACTCTGCCTCGTCCGCCACCCACTGTAGACATTGCTAATCAATCTCAGGACTCTTTCAATCGAGCACCGATACAGTCTCACAGCACTTCTCAAAACAGAGGTCCACAGAGCCACTGCCAATAACATGGGGTTGGGAAGCCTTTCCTGCATGGAAAGATCAAGGAGTATCATTGTACCTTTCCCCCCACCTTAAACCAAAGACTCCAATCATTCAGGCAGAGGGAGGCTCTGACTCTGGCACTCCCTGAGCCGCCGCTCAGAGCAAGCTGCACCAAAGGAAGGCTCGTCAGAAGCCTGGCACATCATTAATAATGCAGAAAACCCAGACATTTATACGGAGATCAATTGGCAATAATTCTATGGGACAAGACTGGAACTGAAATTGCAAAGCTGAACATGAAGGGCACTGTCTGAATAATGTAGGAAGGAGGATGATTTTTGGACTTTTCAGCAAAAAAAAACAAAAAAAACAAAACGACACCACTATCTGGTGGGAATCTAGGTAAAGTATGGCCCAGTGGTGTGCTCACCCAGTTTGGGGGACAGCTGCAGCGGGCGTGGTGTTTGAAAAACCACTTGAGGAGGGAGAGCCTTAGGGTCAAGGAGTTTCCAAACTCAAGGGACCTTATGCGGGTGTTGGGGCGGTGAACGAGAGCTGGTCAAGGAGAGGTAGAGAGAGCGGGAAGACAGAAAAAAGAGCACAGAGTAACCTCAAAGGTGAAAAGTAGACCTTTTGTGCTTGCTTGGGCGTGCTCAGGAATCAGCAGAATACAGATCGTAATAATGAACTTTTCCAAGCAAAAAGTCAAGGGACACTGGTGGTTACATATACAGGTCCTTCTAGGCTCCTGGAACTGTCCGAGGAACTGCCTTTAAGAAGGTGTGACTTCCTGTCACAGCTCCTGAACTCCCAGTCATAAGACATTTCAGGAGCAGTCGGCACACAGCCTCCACCTGGGGATAAATCCCAAACCAAGAGGCTGGTTTCCAGCCCTGCGCGTCGGTGTATCTCTCTCTGTCATCTTCCAGCGGGATCAGCCTTTTTTGTCTTTTGCGTGTGTTTTTTTTCCCCTGGCCTTGATGCACGGTGTGTGGGATCTTGGTTCCCCCCCAAGGATGGAACCCACATCTTCTGCACTGGAAGCGTGGAGTCGTAACCATTGGACACCAGGGAAGTCCCTGGGACCAGCCTTTTATTCTGGTTGCAAACTCTAGACAGTCTAGAAATCTCCTGGATTTTCCCACCACTGAAAACCAGAGGAAGGGATAAGAAATGGGGCTTTAGCTGTACAGCCAGGGCCAGTGATTCTATGAAGCTAACTTTCTGGTTTTGAAGACTTATTGTGGCCTCCAGCTAGCTTCATCGAGAGGGAAATTCACGTTGTGTATGTAAAACTGAAAATACTAGTGTTGGGATAACAGGATCATAGTTGGTTTTTTTTTCCACCAAAAAAGTTTATTGTTTTTATTTTCCTGAATAGTGTAAATGTTTAACGTAGAAAATATAAACTTAAGTAATCAACGATGATTTTCCAACTGATTACCATCATCTTTACTATCTGTCAATAATCCCACTACTGGCTCATTTACAAAATATATTTAATGCTATGGTTCCAGTATTTTTTATCTTTACAATAATCACTTAAAAGGCCATGCTTAGCCTAATAGACTGCCCAGGAAAATGGAAGGTGTGTTTAGTAACAGAATGAATAGTTCCTTCTTGTAACTGGTGGTGTTCCAATAAGCCAAGGCTTTGAGTGCCGCAGGTATGCTCTGACAGGGAAGTAGTTTTATTTTTCAGTAATTAAATTTCATTTTTTTTTTCAAAGGAAATGACACATAATCATTTGGTATGCTTGATATTGAAAAGATAAATGCCTTTGGGAAAATCCAGGAAAAGATAATCAGCCCACAACAGAATAAATATCTGGGAATAAAGCCCAGAGTACTGTGGAAGCCAGTCTTAACGATCATTCAGTGAAGTCGGGGACAGAGTATTAAAGGGAGCAGCACATGTCTGAGAAGAGCCTGAAGGACATGGGGCAGCTCGAGAGAAACCAGGGGAGCCGTGTGCACCTCGGAGGACATGCCTTTTGCATCCTCAAGAGTTTGCATACAACTTCATTTCTTTACTGAATCCTATCAAAACATATAGAAGGCCCAAATGGATGTCAGAAAAATTATTGCTATTACTAATAATGGGGTTTTCCATTTAAAGAAACTCTTTTTCTGAGAAGGGAAATATTTCTACATTGGGCATGAGACATTTTAGAACTGATGCTAAAAATATCCCTTTAGTGTGGTACGGGGGAAATACTATAGACGGGAGACAGAGATGATTACTATAAAGGAGGGCAAGAGTGCATCATAAAAGACACTCCATTCGGGTCCGTCCCTGTCGCGGCCAGCCTCGCAGACCACATGGGCACAGCTGCAGGGACAAGGAGGCCGCTGGTTCTTCCCGCCGGGTCTGCCTCCGCCGGGACAGAATCAGGGTCCCCTGCATGGTCCTCTCGGCTAGGCCCGCCAATGCCCACATTCCTGCGAAATGAACCAGACACACCTGCCTGATGGTTGAACAGACAGTTCTCAGGCTGCATGCTCTGGTTTATTGTTATTGTTATTTAGATGCTAAGATGTGTCTGACTCTTTTGCAACCCCATGGACTGTAGCCCACTGCTCCTCTGCCCATGGGGTTTCCCAGCAAGAATACTGGAGTGGGTTACCATTTCCTTCTCCAGGGGAGCTTCCCAACCCAGGGATCAAACCCGCATCTCCTGCATTGGCAGATGGATTCTTGACCACTGAGCTACCAGGGACGTCCGAGACACTGGTTTGAAAACCAGATAAACCTTAAAGGCATGAAACTGATTGAAATAAGCCATTCAGGAAAGGACAGATACTTCGTAATTCCATTGACAAGAGGTACTCAGTTCAGTTCATTTCAGTGGCTCAGTCATGTCCGACTCTTTGCAACCCCATGAATCAGAGCATGCCAGGCCTCCCTGTCCATCACCAACTGCCAGAGTTCACTCAAACCCACCTCCATCGAGTCGGTGATGCCATCCAGCCGTCTCATTCTCTGTCGTCCACTTCTCCTCCTGCCCCTAATCCCTCCCAGCAGCAGAGTCTTTCCCAGTGAGTCAACTCTTTGCGGAGGTGGCCAAAGTATTGCAGTTTCAGCTTTAGCATCAGTCCTTCCAATGGACACCCAGGACTGACCTTAAGAATGGACTGGTTGGATCTCCTTGCTGTCCAAGGGACTCTCAAGAGTCTTCTCCAATACCACAGTTCAAAAGCATCAATTCTTCAGTGATCAGCTTTCTTCACAGTCCAACTCTCACATCCATACATGACCACGGGAAAAACCACAGCCTTGACTAGACGGATCTTGGTTGGCAAAGTAATGTCTCTGCTTTTTACTATGCAATCTAGGTTGGTCATAACTTTCCTTCCAAGGAGTAAGCGTCTTAATTTCATGGCTGTAATCGGCATCCGCAGTGATTCTGGAGCCCAAAAAATAAAGCCTGACACTGTTTCCACTGTTTCCCCATCTATTTCCCATGAAGTGATAGGACCAGATGCCATGATCTTAGTTTTCTGAATGTTGAGTTTCAAGCCAACCTTTTCACTCTCCTCTTTCACCTTCATCAAGAGGCTTTTGAGTTCCTCTTCACTTTCTGCCATAAGGGTGGTGTCATCTGCATATCTGAGGTTATTGATATTTCTCCCAGCAATCTTGATTCCAGCTTGTGCTTCTTCCAGCCCAGCGTACCTCATGATGTACTCTGCATATAAGTTAAATAAGCAGGGTGACAATATACAACCTTGATGTACTCCTTTTTCTATTTGGAACCAATCTGTTGTTCCATGTCCAGTTCTAACTGTTGCTTCCTGACCTGCATACAGGTTTCTCAAGAGGCAGGTCAGGTGGTCTGGTATCTCTTGCAGAATTTTCCACAGTTTATTGTGATCCACACAGTCAAAGGCTTTGGCATAGTCAATGAAGCAGAAATATATGTTTTTCTGGAACTCTCTTGCTTTCTCCATGATCCCACGGATGTTGGCAATTTGATCTCTGGTACCTCTGCCTTTTCTAAAACCAGCTTGAACATCTGGAAGTTCACGGTTCACATATTGCTGAAGCCTGGCTTGGAGAATTTTGAGCATTCCTTTACTAGCGTGTGAGATGAGTGCAATTGTGCAGTAGTTTGAGCATTCTTTGGCATTGCCTTTCTTTGGGATTGGAATGAAAACAGACATTTTCCAGTCTTGGGGCCACTGCTGAGTTTTCTAAATTTGCTAGCATATTGAGTGCAGCACTTTCACAGCATCATCTTTCAGGATTTGAAATAGCTCAACTGGAATTCCATCACCTCCACTAGCTTTGTTCGTAGTGATGCTTTCTAAGGCCCACTTGACTTCACATTCCAAGATGTCTGGCTCTAGGTGAGTGATCACACCATCGTGATTATCTGGGCTGTAAAGATCTTTTTTGTACAGTTCTTCTGTGTCTTCTTGCCACCTCTTCTTAATGTCTTCTGCTTCTGTTAGGTCCATACCATTTCTGTCCTTTATCGAGCCCATCTTTGCATGAAATGTTCCCTTCAGTTCAGTTCAGTCGCTCAGTCATGACCAACTCTTTGTGACCCCATGAATCACAGCACTCCAGGCCTCCCTGTCCATCACCAACTCCCAGAGGTCACTCTTGGTATCTCTAATTTTCTTGAAGAGATCCCTTGTTTTTCCTATTCTGTTATTTTCCTCTATTTCTTTGCATTGATCGCTGAGGAAGGCTTTCTTATCTCTCCTTGCTATTCTTTGGAACTCTGCATTCAGATGCTTATATCTCTCCTTTTTTCCTTTGCTTTTTGCTTCTCTTCTTTTCACAGCTGTTTGTAAGGCCTCCCCAGACAGCCATTTTGCTTTTTTGCATTTCTTTTCCATGGGGATGGTCTTGGTCCCTGTCTCCTGTACAATGTCACGAACCTCTGTCCATAGTTCATCAGGCACTCTATCAGATCTAGTCCCTTAAATCTATTTCTCACTTCCACTGTATAATCATAAGGGATTTGATTTAGGTCATATCTGAATGGTCTAGTGGTTTTCCCTACTTTCTTCAAATTAAGTCTGAATTTGGCAATAAAGAGTTCATGATCTGAGCCACAGTCAGCTCCTGGTCTTGTTTTTGCTACCTGTACAGAGCTTCTCCATCTTTGACTGAAAAGAAGATAATCAATCTGATTTCGGTGTTGACCATCTGGTGATGTCCACGTGTAGAGTCTTCTCTTGTGTTATTGAAAGAGTGTGTTTGCTATGACCAGTGTGTTCCCTTGGCAAAACTCTATTAGCCTTTGCCCTGCTTCATTTCGTGCTCCAAGGCCAAATTTGCCTGTTACTCCAGGTGTTTCGTGTTCCTACTTTTGCGTTCCAGTCCCCTATAATGAAAAGGACATCTTTTTTGGGTGTTAGTTCTAAAAGGTCTTGTAGATCTTCATAGAACCATTCAACTTCAGCTTCTTCAGCATTACTGGTTGGGGCATAGGCTTGAATTACTGTAATACTGAATGGTTTGCCTTGGAAATGAACAGAGATCATTCTGTCATTTTTGAGATTGCATCCAAGTACTGCATTTCGGACTCTTTTGTTGACCATGATGGCTACTCCATTTCTTCTAAGGGATTCCTGCCCACAGTAGTAGATATAATGGTCATCTGAGTTAAATTCACCCATTCCAGTCCATTTTAGTTCACTGATTCCTAGAATGTCTACGTTCACTCTTGCCATCTCCTGTTTGACCACTTCCAGTTTACCTTGATTCATGGACCTAACATTCCAGGTTCCTATGCAATATTGCTCTTTACAGCATCGGACATTGCTTCTATCACCGGTCACATCCACAACTGGGTATTGGTTTTGCTTTGGCTCCGTCCCTTCATTCTTTCTGGAGTTATTTCTCCACTGATCTCCAGTAGCATACTGGGCACCTACCGACCTGGGGAGTTCCTCATTCAGTATCCTATCATTTTGCCTTTTCATACTGTTCATGGGGTTCTCAAGGCAAGAATACTGAAGTGGTTTGCCATTCCCTTCTCCAGTGGACCACATTCTGTCAGACCTCTCCACCATGACCCGCCCATCTTGGTTGGCCCCACACGGCATGGCTTAGTTTCACTGAGTTAGACAAGGCTGTGGTCTGTGTGATCAAATCAACTAGTTTTCTGTGATTATGATTTCAGTGTGTCTGCCCTCTGATGCCCTCCCGCAATACCTACCGTCTTACTTGGGTTTCTCTTACCTTGGTCAAATACTCAAATTCATAGCAACATAAAGTAGAATGCTGGTTTCCAGGGACTGGGGGAGGGGGTTTGGGGAGCTAGTGTTTACAAAGGATACAGAGTGTCAGTTGGGGAAGATGAAAAATCCTGTTCTGGAGATGGATGGTAGTGATGGGGGTACATCAGTGTAAATGTACTTTATGCCAATGAACTGTGTACTTAAGATGGTAAATTTTATGTTCTATTTATATTACAATTAAAAAAAAACCAAACCAAAAAAAAGGTCAAAAATTTCATTTGAGTCCAGTTAAATTGAGTTTAAGACTCAAATCTGAAGTGTTGGTAGCTTTTCCTTCTCTCTGGACTTTGCTGGCTGATGCATCTCAAAGTCTCGAGATTCACTGGAACGTGGACCCCACAGAAATGAAGAGTCCCTTTCTTCAGCCCTCACGATCATGTCTAATACCTTTAACAGGTGGACCGATTCCAGAAGGCCCAGAGCAGAAGGGTCTTGGGTCCATGATGGCCCGGACAAGTGTACAGAGAAGACATATTAGATCTGTTCTTTTTTCCTTTAATCTTTGAGCTCTGTGGCCTGTACTTAGTCATGCTGGCCCTGTGCCTTTTGTAAAAGAATGCTGTGTAGCGCCTGAAATATGCAGGACAGCCTATTCTTGGGGCTCATGTCTTTAAGAGTCCATTCATATAGAGATAAAAAGCTATAGAACAGAGAGTAACAGGGAATAACATCTGCCTTGTTGGAGGTTTACAAGTGACCTGACCTAGGAGGGCAGCTACAAGAACAAAGGATTCTGACGCCAAGAAGTTTGCAACAACTAACCACACCCCTCCCTCATCTTGCCTTTGAAAGTGCTTTGCGGGCTTCCCTGGTGGCCCAGTGGAGAAGGCAATGGCACCCCACTCCAGTATTCTTGCCTGGAAAATCCCAAGGACGGGGGAGAGCCTGGTGGGCTGCTGTCTATGGGGTCGCGAAGAGTCGGACACAACTGAACAACTTCACTTCCACTTTTCACTTTTATGCATGGGAGAAGGAGATGGCAACCCACTCCAGTGTTCTTCCCTGGAGAATCCCAGGGAAAGGGGAGCCTGGTGGGCTGCCGTCTATGGGGTCGCAGAGTCGGACACGACTGAAGCGACTTAGCAGCAGCAGTAGCAGCAGCAGCAGCAGCTGGTGGCTCAGTGGTAAAGAATCTGCCTGCCAATGCAGGAGACGCAGGTTCGATCCCTGGTCCAGGAAGAGGCCATGGAGCCACTAAGCCCGAGTGTCACAACTACTGAGCCTGTGCTCTAGAGCCCAGGAGCAGCAACTACTGAGCCCATGTGCTGCGGCTACTGAAGCTTGTGTTCCCTAGACTCCATTCTCTGCGACAAGAGAGGCCTCTGAAATGAGAAGCCCAGGAACCGCAATGAAGAGAAGCCTCTGGTTGCCGCAACTAGAGAAAAGGCCCATGTAGCCACGGAGACCCATCTCAGGCCAAAATAAACAAATATATAAATAAATAAAATTATCTTTTTAAAAAGTGCTTTGCTGAGCCCTTCCGAAGAGTTCAGGGTGGCCTAAGCCACCCATCTCTTTGCATGGCCCTTCGATAAAGCTTTCTCTGCTCCAGTCTGCGACGTTTCGGTTTGCTTTCCCTCACTGTGTACAAGGAGAGCAGCCACACGGTGAGCTGGGCAGAACCAAACACCATCCCCTCGGGAGACCGACCCCTCCCTCCACTCCAAACCCCACACGTGGGTCTTCCAGAGATGGCAAATCCAGAGGGGGAAGCTCCTCCAAGCCCTAAAACACCCCCTGGAGAAGAGAGAGAGACGCTTTGGAGATGGGGATCTGCCCTTGCAGTCAGCTGGCACCGTACTGGAAAACAGATGCCCAGACCACAGAGGGTGCTGGTCCAAGGTTTAAGGACCATGCTGTACCTGGATGGGTGATGTAATCTCTGGAGGAGACACACCTGACAGCAGACAGGTATGGAGACAGTGCTCCTCTGTAGGCCAGTCGGTTGCATTGCCCACGACCACACTCAGCTCCCCGGTCAGCTCTTCTGTGGCTGAGTTTGTGCAGGGGCCTTAAGCCATCCCAGCTAATGGGACTGCCCGCGGACATCACAGGGCAGCCTAGTGGATACTTTGGGGAAGATGCCACGTGAAAAGTCTTTGAGATGCTGGGGAGTCTTGGGGGCAATTCAGAAAAATGTGACCATTCCACTTGTCAGCTGGCGTTTAGGAAGGTCCACAGATGAACTGGAGGAGAGAAGCCTTAATGAAGAAGTACTGAGGTAATTATGAAAAAAATAAAATAAAAAGGGGGGGAATCACAAAAGTTTTCCTAAGTAATATGAGATCATTACAGTGCTCTGGCAGACATGCATTTTTAAACGATGGCTATCATAACAAAATTAGACCTCATCTCTTATTCATAAAGTTCTGGTTAACGCTAAACTCCATTTGTAATAGTTTACTTTTATAAATAGCATCTTTGGGAGCAGATGCTACTTTTCGGTCATACAATGTCACAGACAACTGTCCAGTTGGATTATGGGGTAAATTAGAGCTTATCCTGGTTTATAATAGTTGTTATCCACGATCAGGATTATGGAGAAATTATAATAAATACAGGGTGATGGCCCTAGAACACCATCAGAATAAGTGTGTGCATTTTTACTTCTTTTTTTAATTTAAAACATGGTTGAAATTTAAAGACAGCAAACAATATTTGAATGAATCTACAAGCTTTATGCTAAAGGGAGAGTCAAAAGACTAGTAAATCTGCAGTGGAATTAATAATTGAGATTCCTGGAAGCTCTAAAAGGAAATATTAAATATGCAAAATCTTGTTGAAAAGCATAATTAAGTCTATCAACACCTAAAGTTGAAAGGACAAGCAGTCTCACGAAAGTTAGAAATGCCAGTTTCATATAAAAGTCTATCGCTCTAAGTTTGTGGAAAACAATCAACAACAGAAGGAAAAGAGTTGTTTAAGAGGCTTCGTTTTGCGCTAAATATAGAGAGCACACTGTCCCACTTGCTCAAGATTCTAAAATAGTACAGCTTCAGGTGCTTCGCACTTAAGCACCCCTAAAGAGTTCAGAGCTGTCTTGACAATGGTGCTCCTGGACATTCAGGGTGTACTGAGGAAATTAAGAGGCATTTAGACCGGATCCTTTTTTCTCAGGGGCTAATATGCATCTTTTTTTCCATCCTGCAGCTGAGAATGTAAGAAGTGTCTAGCTCTTGCAGGGAAACTCGAGGATGCGGAACTGAGCTGGTCCAGCTGTGATGGGGTGGGGCTAAGCTCTGGTTGTAGGCATCTACACTCCCAGCCTGGGGCCTCTTGATCTGGGCTTGCTTCTTCATCCATCTATTATTGTCTTTTATCTTATTGCTGTCCCGAGATCCCTTGGCTGGGCTGTTTGTCCAAACACACCATTTAAAATTCGTTTCCAGGACAATAGAGTCTTTGGCAGGTCCTCCTCAAATGCAAGTTTTACTGTATTTATTTTCTGAGGACTCGGTGAACACTCTCCGTATTCCAGCGCTTGAGAACGCCAGCATATGGACGAGGTCTGTTTTTCTCCCTAACGTCAACGCTAGAGGCTATGTGTTCACACGGGACATTCCTCCAAGAGGTTCAGGAAACCGTGAAGCGATCTCTCTTCTGTGTCTGGCTTCTTACACTTGGCATCATGTTTTTGAGGTCCACCTGCATGTGCTGTCCATTTTGAATACACACCTTTCTGCCTGTGCCAGATGGTCACTGTTCTTTGTTTTTTTTAAACTTAGCAGGAGGCCCTGCACTAAGAACCTAGTGTTCCGGCTGTCAGTCGAGCTGGAAGCAAACCGAACACTTTGGGGTGAGCATCCCGCTCTCAGTCCCCCTACTCTTTTGACCCCTGGAACTCCAGGGCACCCGTGAGAAACTATGAGAGGAGATCATGAGCGTGCCTCCTCTCTCCCAGAGCTTATACCAAAACGGCGTGAGGAGTTGATAAGGGCTCCATAAAGCATTCCGAATCCAGCAGAGAAATGCGATGCATAAATGCAAAGAGCCCACAGTAATTCTTGTGTTACACTGCTCGGGAGACTTCGAGAAGATGGACGGCTGTGTTCCCATCCAATTGCTTTCAAGCTTTCCATTAGGCCAAGTGCGTGCCATATATCTCATGAAAGCCCCTGGGTCACAGTCACGTTCCTTCACCCTAAACTGAGTGTGAAGTCGACCATGCTGTGGTGGCTGTGATCACTGTGGTTACAGTATGCGTTATTATTACAGCAGCACTGAGCGCTTGCTATATCCTGGACCCGGTGCTAAACTATCTACATTATCTTCCCGGATCCTCCAGAAACCCCACGCCATAGGAATTGTTATCAGCTGCCTTTTCCAGATGAGGAAATTGACATGCAGAGAAGGAAGATATTTTGCAGGAAGGTCACAAAGCTAGAAAGTGCAGAGAGCAGGGACTCCATCTCCAGAGTGTGCCCTCTGGTTGTGTTTTCCAGCAGATCCCTGGATGCTTCTGAGAATGCCCCTGACAAGTGTCGCCCTGGTTCCAGGCTTGGGGTGGGGGAGGGAGGAGCCACTGCCTCTGTTCGGCCTCCCTGCCCCCCTTGGGTTCCAGCCCCTCACATCAGTGCTTATTATTTGGCGTAAATCAGCCCCCCAATTACATGAATGCCATAGCCACGAACACTTGTAATTAAAACTGGGACTGACATCCTGAAAGTATGTTTCCCTTCGCCATCCCTCTTTGTCCTGCAAGGATATTATTGGAAAGAGAATGAACAATCGTCGGGAACATATGCTTTCGGAATATAATGGGACTCGGCTCCTAGGAGGAGAGGCTGTAAAAGGGCGCTGGGACGAAATTTAAAGTAGACAGCTTTATTTACTAGCTACTGGGGCATGTCCAAGGAATTACGGAGAAGCCAATGGGCTTGATGCCGACCGGGGCGCCGTGGGGCAGACTGCCAGAAGGTTCTTTCTCTCCCCCTTCGTTGGTCCTTCACTCAGGCATCAGGGCAACCTTCCCCTGAGCTGCCTGAGTGCCCCAGGCCCCGGGCACGTGAGCCCACCAGGGGCTGGTGCCAGCTTAAAGCTCTGTCCCCCATCTCTCCTCTCCGGTTTCATTTTCCAGCAAAAGCAGAGAGCTCGGGGCTCCGCGGTCTTTGCGATCAGAGTTCCCTCTGCCTGCAGGGTACCCGCCACCCCAGCTCTCTTTGTCTTTGCCTGTCCCGCTCCTATTGCTGTGTCAAAGCTGGCCCCTAACCATCACTGCCCCTGCAGTGAGAGTTTCAGATGCACAGCTGGGTCTGCTCTAGGAGAACCTCTGTGATGTGGGTCCGGGTTGTCCCCCGCTGATTCTGACTCCAGGAAGCCTCCTTGTGGCCCTCTTGCTGACATTCGTTTCCAATTCCATTCCCACCACTTTATTATCACGAACAGACACAGACTAGAGCAGGGCCTGTAACCTGAGCGCCTGTGGGTACAATTCTAGACCTAGAGGGTGTCTTGGGTCAGTCAGACTATCACACCTTTATTTTCACTAAGTCTTAATGGAAACTTTCATTTCCTTCATTTAAGCAACAAACTGCTATAAAATTCGAAGCATCTGTGAATTCATCGTGATAGAAATCTTGCTGTTTTCAAATGACCTGGGAGGTGTAGCAGCTATCTCAAAATATTCTTTTCTATCATTACTGTGATAATCAATAGTTCATGGACACTACTCAATAGCCACGCTATTTAATGGCCTAGTTAGAACATTTATTATCAGAGCTCATATTTTAATATGTGGATGACCACGTTTCAACACAATTGGTTTCCTTTGTGATCCTGTGTGATTTGCTGTATGCATTTGAAACCATCATTCTGAAAGGGAGTTTGCACGATCCAATAGATGCTCAAAAGGACTGTGGCACAAGGAAGGCGGAGATCCCTGAAGGAAGGGTGAGCTCCAGCGAAGGGAGCAGACACCCTCAGCATCCATCCTGTATCCATCACCCTGGCGCCACGTGGTGCTTGAGTATTCCAAAGATGTTGATCAAAGGGAAGCAATGTGCCTAAAAAACTGTTCTGCTACACACAGATCTGGAGGATAGCTTTTTGCTGTCGTTACAGACGTATCATTCACTCACTCACTTGTTCATTCATTCATTCACCAAATACAGGCATAACAAGATAACGCAGATTTGGTTCTAGATCACTGCAATCAAGGAGATGTCACAATCATGCAAGTCACATGGTCTTTTATTGGTTTCCCAGCACACATAAAAAATTATGTTTACACTATAGTGAAAGTCACTCAGTCGTGTGCGACTCTTTGCAACCCCATGGACTATACAGTCCATGGAATTCTCTAGGCCAGAATAACGGAATAGGTAGCCTTTCCCTTCTCCAGGGGATCTTCCCAACCCAGGGATGGAACCCATGTCTCCCGAATTGCAGGCAGATTCTTTACCAGCTGAGCCACCAGGGAAGCCCAAGAATATTGGAGTGGGTAACCTATACCTTTTTCAGTGGATCTTCCCAACCCAGGGACTGAACCGGGGTCTCCTGCATTGCAGGCAATTTCCAATTTCTTTATCAACTGAGCAACGGTAGTCTATTAAGTATGCAATAGCACTATATCTAAAAAGACAATGTACCTACATTAATTAAAAAATACTTCATTGCTAAAAAATGCTAACCATCATCTGACAATGCATGGTTGCCACAAACCTTCAATTTGTAAAAATAAAATTCATTATCTGCCAAGCGCAATAAAACCAAGCACAATAAAATGAGGTCTGCCTGATATAATAAAAGCCTTCCACGTACTAAGCACTGGACTAGCATTAGACATATAACTTTGAGCGGGACCAAAAACAAACAAGCAAACAAAAAGCACATTCTGCCTTCCCTGAGAACAGATTTCTGAAGCTTCTGTATCCCTTTGGTCTTCTATCCATTTTGAACAACTTGGGGTGACCTATTTAGTTACCCACCATTCAATGTCAAGAATCCCCTTAGCTCCCTGTCAAGTTAAGCTCATTAACATAGTCTTTCACTTAAAAAGCATGTATAAACAGCAGGCAGCCTGCTTTTTATACTTTTGTGGCAGAAGGAAACACTTTGGAGCTCAAAGTGGCCACCTATTTTCGGAGATTCCAAAATGGCGGGCACAAAGAAGGATCCATGGGATGTGTGGGCAGACGCAACGCCCTTCCCTTACACCTGCATGAAGCTTCACGTGATTCACAGCACTTTCTCCTCTTTAGTGTCTTGATCTTATTAACCTCACTTGTATGGAATGTCCCTCTGCCTATCTCCCCTTTTTCTACCCAGCAAACTGGAACAATGATTTACTAATGAAAAGGATGATAATAATAGCTAATGTTGGTAGATGACTTTCCACTGTGCCTGGCCTGTCTTTTAATGCTGTACTTGTATTATGACGCATTTAATCTTCCTTACTAACTGGTGGTGGGTAACATTTGTTGTTGTTTAGTCTCTAAGTTGAATTCAGCTCTTCTGCAACCCCAAGGACTTCAGCCTGCCAGGCTCCTTCTGTCCATGAGATCCACGCAAGAAGAATCTTCCAGGCAAGATTTTCCTTCTCTAGGGGATCTTTCTGACCCAGGGATCGAACCTGCATCTCCTGTATTGGCAGGTGGGTTCTTTAACCACGGAGGCACCAGGGAAGCCTGGTGGGTAACATTATCATCCCCATTTTACAGATGAAAAAAACTGAAGCACAAAGAGATTAAGTTCTTGCTCTGGGTAGCGCAGCTAAGAAGGGACAGGTGTTCATCAGTTGTATCCTGAATACCAACTGTGAATACACAGTACAGATGAGACAAGAAAGGCGGGCCTTTGCCATGTCTCAGATGAGAAATGTTAGTGGCTAGTTCCTTGCCGCTGTGGGGTCAGTAAAGTGGGAGGCTAACCAACATTGACTGTGTGCTTGGTGTAGCCAGAATTACCCACTGGAAAAGACCCTGATGCTGCGAAAGACTGAAGGCAGGAGTAGAAGGGGACGACAGAGGATAAGATGGTTGGATGGCATCACTGACTTGATGGTCGTGAGTTTGAGTAAACTCTGGGAGTTGGTGATGGACAGGGAAGCCTGGAGTGCTGCAGTCCGTGGGGTTGCGAAGAGTTGGACACGACTGAGTGACTGAACACCACCACCCTTATTAGATATACGGGTAAGTACAGAATCACCCTATGAATTAAGTGCACGTACCCTTTTTAGATATATATGAGAACTCTGTGGATCAGAGAGGTTGCCTGACTTGCCTGAAGCCATCACCTCGTTAGTAGTGGGCCTCAGTTTTAAATCTATGGCAGAAATTAAACTCAAGTCTTCTACCTTTGCTCTTTCCACTTGACTGCTAACTGAGAGCTGGAGTCTGCCCCTCCCTATACCTGCAGAACAACTACTTTCTAGAGCATGGTCCCTTGCTTATCCCATACACATGGGGCTGCTCCCTGAGCTCACAGAAATGCAGGATATCAGCTTGCCTTCTTTTCTGCTTCCCCCCAGCCCCAAAGGGACTATTTTGAGTCTTGTGTCATTCCAACTTTTGATTTGGATATTTCCATTCCCCTTATTTGCATAATGAATCATACCGCCCTTGGGTCTATGGGGAACAAAAAAAAAAATTCAAAGCACTGTATTTAGCACATAACTGGTTGCTGAAAATAGGAAAGACCCCAGTTTATAGCTCTCCAGAATCAATCACTTTCTGGTTGATTTCATGTGGAGGAGGCAGCCCGCATTGACTGGGTGAGTGTCATATATTTGAAACAATCTCTTTGGCTTTGAAGTGGTGGCGTCTTATAGACATGACCTCGATTCTGACAATTATCTATTTAATTGGATCAATACAGACAGCCCACTCCCCCGAACCACTGATTCAATTAATCAGACCATTGTCAAATCCCTTCTCCTCATGGGTCTGTGGAGACACAGACCAAGTGGCAATTTCTCCCAAGATAGGCATGGAAGTCAATAATCTGCTTTTGGATCAAGTATCTGATCACTCACAAATTATACAAATCACATTGATTACTGACAAATCATAATGTTTACGGAGCACTATTTGGCTTTGGTGCCAGAGCATGACTAGGTATTTAATTAACAACCGTCAGATGTAATTTATGCCATTACAACGACCAGAAAATGGTTGATTGTTGATTTTACAAAGTGGAGCAAACATCCAGAGACTAGCCTTGGTGAGGACAAAGCAGGTGAGAGCTCAATGATGGACAATGAAATCAAAGTTCTTTACCATGTTTAATCCAGAAGATTCTCTGCCTCTCGTGAGGAATTGATGTCTTTTTGCCTGAATGGCAGGTAAAATACATGACTGTTTTTTGTTTCCCCTTTTGCTTTGACTACCAGGAAACTCAGGCTTCCCCAGTGACTCATCTGGTAAAGAACTTGCCTGTCAATGCAAAAGACACCAGAGATGCAGCTTCGATCCCTGGGTCAGTCAGATTCTCCTGGAGAAGTAAACAGCAATCCTCTCCAGTATTCTTGACTGGAAAATTCCATACACAGAGGAGCCTGATGGGCTACACAGTCCATAGGGTCGCAAAGATTTTGATGCAACTGAGCATGCTTGCACAGAACAGGACCAGAAAACTCAGAGCCAGCTCTTTAGTCCAAATGCAATG
Organism: Moschus berezovskii; assembly: GCF_049115385.1. Classification (NCBI taxonomy): domain Eukaryota; kingdom Metazoa; phylum Chordata; class Mammalia; order Artiodactyla; family Moschidae; genus Moschus; species Moschus berezovskii. Next base: position 58,005,924 of record NC_142481.1, read on the forward strand.
TTTTTGAATACTTCAGCCTAAATATGCATTTTAGTACATTTTACTTGGTTTTTATTTTTACAAATATTTTATGACATCTTTTCTATCTCTAGACTACTTTTTAGCAAATGATGACCCACAAGCCAGATCCAGCTCACCAGTCTATTTATTATAGTCTAAAAATGTTTTGCTAAGCAAATAGGGGGAAAGTGAAAGTTGCTCAGTTGTGTCTGACTCTTTGTGGCCCCACGGCCTGTAGCCCCCTAGGCTCCTCTGTCCATGGGCATTGTCCAGGCAAGAATACTGGAGTGGGTGGCCATGCTCTCCTCCAGGGCATCTTCCCCACCGAGGAATCAAACCTGGGTCTCCTGCACTGCAGGTGGATTCTTTACTGTCTGAGTAAATAAACAAAAATCAAAAGAAGAACATAACCCCACCACCCACGAAATTCAAATTTTAGTGTCCATGAATAAAGTTTTATTGGAATACAATCTGACCTACTGATTTACACATGGCTCTTTTTTGGTACTACCAGGACAGAGCTGACCAGTTTCAACAGTGACCACACGGCCTGCCAGGCCTGAAGCGTATGTTTACTATCTGGCTCTTCATAGAGACCGTCTGCTGACCCCTACCTGAGGCCACCTCCAAGTTCTGTGGACCAGGCATGGCGTGGATGGATAGCTGATTAGACAGATAACCTAGAGGTAAATTATTAACTCAGCCTGTGGGTAACGCCAGTGTCTGCATTATTCTTTCTAATAAGCTTTGGAAGTAAGGGGATCCAAAATTCAGGTTTCTGAGGAAAAGCGCCCCTCGAGAAGAAATACACGAGCCACTGGGTCCATTTTCAGAGTACCGGGGTGATTGCTCTGACCCCTCCAAACCCCAAAGGGAAGGTGACAGGCCCACTGCTCCAGAAGGCCACAGGTCGAACGAGGACCCCTTCTGATGGTGGCGACTGGGGATGAGCAGGGATGGAGACATGGGAGCAGGAAAGCGGGAACGTCAAACATGAGGAAAGGGAACTGACCGAGGAGCATGGCCTGGAGAAGGGCCACGGTGACCACACAAGGCTTGGGAGAGCAAGAGCCAGTTTTGGAAAAGATGAAATAACAAGAGGACGAGAAGAGATACCAAGACAGAAACCAGGCATGCCACCGAAAGTCGGGCCACGTGACCTGAAGCTCCTTTTGAAAAGCAGCAGGTAAGGTCATCACCTAAGAATGACTGGATGGGTCAAGGTGGGCCTGGAGTCTGGGGAAGAGGGGAAGATCAGAAACAGGAAGTTCTTGCTCATGGGAAAGACAGCGGGCATGAGACGGGAACAGGATTCAGGAGTAAGAACCTCCTAAACGTGACCGCACCTCTGCCTCTCCCCGGGGGCGGACACTGGGGGGAGTTGAAGAGCAGCTTCAGTCGCAATGGGAAGACAGCATCCCTGACATTTCATTACACCACAATGGAGCAGGTGGGGTTACAGAAACCTTCAGCCCCTGCTAGCAGAGCCTTTCTTTTTCCAACACTCAGGGCCTTCTGATGTGATGGTCAGCTTCATCAGAAGACTTAAAAGACAGCTTGGAAATGGGGAAAATACAGAGAAGCATCTCATGGCGCCTTGTGTTTCCAGCTCTTGCTCTACTTGAAAATACCAAACCCAACCAGCAAGCCGTGAGCTGAGCCGAGCCTCTTCCTGGAGCCTCTTCCCTGTCCATCTGCTGTGGGTTTACTCCAGGAAAAGTCACTGCTCACTGGACGGAAAACAAAGAAACTGATGTTTACCGAGGACCTACTCTGCAGGTGACACTCAGGGAAATTCTTGAATCCACAAGGCTGCTTGAAAGGAAAATGACCGTTCCTATTTCACACACAAGGGAAAAGGAACTTCAAGAAAAATCAAATAACTTGCTGAAGATCACAGAGCTGGAAAAATGCAAAAACTGGAATTTTGAAGTGAATATTTGTCTGGCTGCAAAGTCTTGCTTTTCCTCCTTAGCTATGAGGCCCATGATCCATTCTGTTCTCCCTCTAAGGCCCCAAGTCTGTACCCAGAACACAGCAGAAACCCAGGGAAGGCACTGCATACCATGACCATCCATCCGCAAAACACAGAGCGTCCAATGACCTCTTATCCACCAGGCTTAGGGGGACGGGAGCCACTCAGTCATCCATTTTCTGCCTTTCTGTCTTTGACCACTCGCAGGTGCCTGTGACTGCAGAACACATCTTTCTCCTCTTCCTCACGGAGCCTTACAACCTCTCCCTGGGTGCAAATAATAAACACTTGTCGGAACAGTTGGCAAAAAATAAGGACTTGTGAAAGAGAACTGGATAAATGTATTTTGAACAAGGGCTTCCCAGGTGGCGCTAGTGGTAAAGAACCCGTCTGTCAATGCAGGAGACGTAAGAGACACAGGTTCCATCCCTGGGTGGGGAAGATCCCCTGGAGGAGGGCAAGGCGACCCAATCCAGTATTCTTGCCCAGATAATCCCATGGACAGAGGAGCCTGGCAGGTTACGGTCTATAGGGTCGCACAGAGTCAGATACAGCTGAAGTGACTTAGCATGAACACACACATGCATGCATGTTGAACAAAAGTAGGCAACAGAAAGGAATAAGAATATAAAGTGGGACCTTGGAATCAGACAAACCCTGATTAGAACCCACTTGCTTGCTGTGCACACGTTAAGAAAGTGATTTAATTTCTGTACCTCAGTTCTCCCACCCCTGGGATTAGAATAGTAATATCTCCTCTGAAGGAATGCTGTAAAGCAGAAGTCTCGGGAATTCAGGAGTTGCTCAAAAAGCAATGGCCAGGAATTGGGATGCTTTTGCCAAGTCAAGGATGCTCCAGGTGAAAACATCTGGGCAGCTGCAAAACCTTGACAGATTCGCAGCAACTTCTGGATTCCCTGAGCGCCGTGCATGAGCAACATTTATTTATTTTTTTCCCTCAAAGCATGGAAAATTGAAGGATGATCCAGGAAAACACAGACATCTTGAGAAAACGGAAAGGCTCCAAAGTGTTTTTCCATTCGGGGACAATAGAAGACAGGAAAACACTCATAACATGTCAGTGCCCAAGCGCTGGTGGAACCCTCCCCAGGAAAGCATCTTTGGGGATAAATCATGACGCCAGCACAGCGTTCGCAGCACAGTGTGTCATAACAACCCCTCCCACAACCACCTATCAAGGTTGACAAAACCCAGGGCCTCCCTGAAATAGGACCGAGTCTTCCCAGGAAGAGATCTCCGTCTCTGCCAGCTCCAAGACCCAACTTGAGTCGAAGTGAGGAAATGCAGGCTATCGCTCAGCTCCCTGGGGGCTCTTGGAAATTGACAGGCGGTAAATTACTGCCCGGGGAGTAGATGGCATGCCAGCTGACAAAGGAGAGGGAAACATCCTTACAGGTCGTCCAGCATCCTCGTTTCCCTGTGGAGGAGGCGTGTGGCTCATGCCACCGGACCCAGAAACCCAATAAAAAATACGTGATTATAAACACCTGGGAAGCAGGCAGCGTAAGAATGAAAGAGGGGGATGAAGAGGACCCCCGCCTTCCCCATGGAGCAGGCAATTTGGCTAAAAAATAGAAGAAATGAGATGATAAAAATCACAAATGAACCTGCAATGGCTTTGTTTTAGGGAGCTCCCATGTGACTTCAGATTGGTTCTCCAAGTCAACTTCGGTGGAAGACACAGATGCCAGCACTGCAAGCCTTAACCCTCGGCAAGTTGGCAGAGTGGGACAAGTGAGGACAGGTGGGAACCAAAATAACAGGCGGTATCCCTGGTCATCAACATGCATGCATAGGATGACTCACGCCTGATGACGGAGCTTTGAGTTACTTGATGGAAACCTTGCACTTTACTCAAGAAAACTGCACCAAGAAAAAGAGGAAGTTAAAAAGGAAAAAAAAAAAAAGACAACTCCAGAGAAGATAAAAAAGAGTCACCAGAACTGAGGAGGGACAAGATGGGGTGGGAGTGGATCTGTGTGGTCAGACACATCAATCCCTCTCTCCCTACCCCCTGAAGAACCTGAGGGCTAAGTGGGCCCCGAGGAGGACAGGTGAGGTGCCTATCCACCAGGAGGAGTCAGGGATGGGCTCCCCTTGCACCCAGATCCAGAGTCCCCCGAGGGCAGGGCAGGAGCAGAGGACGCAGAGAGGCGGACAGCTGACAGAGCGCTGACGCAGGGCCATCAGCATCCTGCTGGCTGGTGGTGCTTTCCTTATGCCTTCCTTCTGCTGTGTGCCACGCTGGGGGGATGTGACCTGGAGGAAAAGAGGCCCCGGAGCTGAACACCGGCCGGCTATATCCCAGGGGCTGGCTGGCTACCGGCTTGGAAGATGCAGTGTTATTTCCTGTCCTGTGGACCCTCTTGCCCTCTGCACGTACTGTGTCTTCTGCCTGGACTTGCCCTGCAACCCCAGCACCCCCCCCGCTCCACCATTCATTCCCATAATCAGTGACTGAGCGCAGCCATCTCTCAGCGTGGAGCTGCATGGCCCGGCACAGTGGCCACTGGTTCTCCGGTGGCTCTTGAAATTGATCACAATGAGACACAATTAAAATGCAGAGGCTCAGTCATGCGGGCCCCACGCCAAGTCCTCTGGAACAGTGAGCGGCGGCCGTGTTGGATGGAGCAGTAAGAAAGATGCCCACTCCCTGCAGAAGGGCCCCTGGACCTTGCCGGCTGAGAGGACCTCCCTGCTGTCTGCCTTGGCCGTGATGGTGAACCTCAATGTGGTAGCCTGAGGGTCCCCTGGACGACTCAGAAATGCCAAGGTCACGAGGACGAATGGCAGCAAAGAGGCAGGTCCAGGTGAAGGGAGACTCAAGTGTCAGGAAAACCAAACGCAAGGTGATTCTCAACTGGGCTCTGGGTCAATCAGCAACCAAAGCGCGGAAAGGACAACTGGGGAAATCTGAATACAGACTGACAATTACTGGAACAGTGTTAATTTTCTTGGGTGTGATGAAGAAGAGAGGAACCGTAAGAGAGACTTAAGGACAGAATCAAGAATGGCGGGCTAGGTTGGCCCATGGGGTCCAAGGGTTTGCAAAAGAGTTGGAGAGAACTTAGCAACTGGACAGCAACAATAGTCTCAGGCAGTCCTTTCCCATGCAGCAGGACCTGGGTTGCAACACCACATTTCTTTGTATGAAGGTCTGACTGATGTCTGCAGCCAAAGTTCCCCAAAGCCGCGTCTACGGTTTCCTTTGTACTCAACCACTCTCTCCCGCCCTGACCCAGTTCCTAGCACCCAGTTAGAGACTACTGCATATTTAATGCCTGAGTGGAACGACCACAGCCCCCTTCGAGCAGCCGCCCCAGCCACCCAGATTCCACAAGCCCCTCATTCATCTACAAAGAACAGGACAATCTTGGAGGCTAGACAGCTTAAACCATTCACAGTGTTCCAGTGTGCAGCATTTGCATCATATTCCTGGTTTCATGAAATAGCTCCAAGGAGCCCACAGAGTGATCACTACTGTGCAGCCACCATGATCACCTCCTAAGTCTGCAAGAGCAAGGTGGCTACTGTGTCACCTCCCCTGGCCAGCTCCATCAATTCCTCTAAATAATACAAGACTTGTTGGCAATCAAGTTAAAACAGGCTTAATGGTGAATAAATCTGACCCTGAACCAGGATAACTGCATTAACGTCACGGAGCTGACTCGATACCTGGCCAAGCCATACCTTTTTTGTGTTTTAGAAGGTCGGGGACATTTTTAGCTTGCCCCTCTCTGCACGTGCTGATCATTACTCCAGCATGGCTCCATTTAAAGGCCCTGGCACTCGTTCAGTTCTCTTCTGGTCTCCGGATGCAGGTGGAAGCTCTCGAGGCGGGAGGACAAAGTCTGGGACAGGGGCGGTGACCTGCACACCCCCAGAGGTGGCGAACAGCAAGGTCACTGCCTTCGAGTGGAGGATGAGGGAGTGTGGAGGGGGAGAGGGGAGGGGAGGTCCAACCTGATGCTGCAAGCATCACGGCCCCGGACCTGAAGCCCAGCTGTCCTTCAGTGGCCTTGGGCAAGTTGCACTAAGCTTCTGAGTCTCAGTTTCAACATCGGTGACGTGGGAATATCACAGACTGTGGGAAACAGGCAAAAGGCTCCCCTAGATTCCCACCTCCTAAAACACACTCCCTTACAATTCTCCCAAGTGTGGAGTGGATAAGGCCCAGAAATAGGAGACAGCTAGCTCCCAAGACTGCAATTATGCTATCCAACAGAGGTGGATGAATTACATACATGGAATTAAGGTCCTGAAGCAGTGAGCTTGGTGTTCATCCAGAGGGAGATGATCTTGGGCGGGCCGGACCTAATCAGGTGACCCCCGAAAGGGACGAAGCCCTCCCTGAAGACAGAGATTAAGACGCCCCCACGGCCTTGGAGAGGCCAATAGTCATGTTGTGATAGCATCTATGGACAGAGCCACATGGCAAGGGCCTGAGAACAGGCTGGAAGGGCTGAGAGCAGTGCCCAGCCACTGGCCAGCAAAGAGACGGGGCCTCAGTCCAGGTAATTCACTGACTCACTCATTCAATCAATGCGCACAGTGTTTCAGGCCCCCAGCCTGCTGCTGGGTCTTCAGCCCAAATTCGCTGAACTCCAGAACCACGCCTCAGGGACCTGCTGGGCACCAGCCCGCGGTTCGATCTCGACACACCCCAAACTCACCTCTCCCTGCCCCCCCGCTTCTCCTTCCTATCTCAGTCAGCAACACTGTCCTCCTTTCAGGCACGCAAGTCAGGGACCTTCGATTCACCCGAGTCCTCTGCGCCTCTCCTCGCCCCCCACACTGGGACCAAGCCCTGCCAACACTGAGTCCCAAAGATCTCTTGAACTGGGTCCCTCCTCTCCATCCGACAGCACATCCTTGGCAAGACACATGCGTTCCCTACTGGTGCCATCACGGAGTACACAAACTCAGTGGTTTGAAAAACCACAAAGTCATTCTCTTCAGCTTCTGGAGGCCAAGAGGCCAAAATCAGGTGTTCCGGGCTATCATCAAGGTGTGGGCAGGGCTGGGTCCTTGTGGACGTTCTCGGGGAGAATCAATTCCCTTGCCTTCCCCAGTTGACAGAGGCCGCCTGTACTCCTGGGCTCATGACTCCTTCCCTCTGTCACTCCAGCCTTTTGGTTCCATCATCACATTTCCTAATTCCGTAGTCAAACCTCCCTCTGCCTCTGCTATAAGGACCCTTGCGATTACATTCATCCCACTCCCAACCACCCGTCACTCCTCATCTCAAGATCCTTAACTGACTCACATTAACAAATCCCCTTCTGCTGTATGAGGTGACATTCATGCAACCCAGGGATCAGCACACGGATACCCTTGGGGGCTATGATTCAGCCCGCCCTTGTCATCTCTCCCCCGGATCACTGCAACAGCCACTGACCACCATGCTGGGTCGCCTTCTCCAAGAGAGTCGGTGGAAAGCAGCCAGTGGTTATTCTGAAGGCCTCAGAGCCACCGTTTTCTGGTCCTCTGGTGTGGAACACCCTTCCCAGCTGACACGACGGCCCTTTATTGTGCTTTCGGGCTCCTCGGGATGCTTGCTTTGATTATTATGGTTATGTGAGTCCTCCCCATTATCATTCTCCCTCACATTGCCTTGCTAGTTTCACCCACATCGCTGACGCTTCCTGGGATGTGCCAGCTGACTTCTCCGTTGCCCTTCACGCTCACCAGCGAGTGAGTTCTGTGAGCACAGGGCGTTGTCTGAGTCATTGACTGCTGTGTCCTCCCTCCTCAGCACGGAGCCTGATGGTGACAAGTGCACTGTGGGAGGCAGAATAATGGCCCCGAGGGCCTGTGGATGTGTGACGTCTCGTGGCAAAGGGAAATCAAGGAAGCCGTTGGAGCAATGGTTTCTAATCAGCTGACACTAAAATAGGAAGATTTTCCTGGGTTATCCGGTGGATCTGATGGAATCATAAAGGTCCTTAAGAGTGGAAGAGGGAGTCTGAACAGAGAGTCAGAAGGATGTCAGTGTTTGCAGGGCTTGGCCTGACGTCACTGGCTTTGAAGCTTGACAAAGGGGGCCCTGAGTCAAGCGGGAGGCCTCTAGGAGGTAAAAAGGACAGGGGAGCAGGTTCTTACCAAGAGCCTCCGGGGGGACACAGCCCTGACCACACCCAGTCTCAGCCCACAGAGGTTCGTGTTGGGCTTCTGCCTTATACAGAGCTGTACGATCACAAATCCGCTTGTCGGGGTCCTCGGTTTGTGATGGTTCATTACAGCAGCAACGGAAGACTAACACAGAGCCCCACGAATATCTGGGGTGAACTGCCTGTGCACCAGAAAAGGCCAAGGGTTTCCAGGAAACACCAGAAGCTAGAAAGGAGAGGGGGAGAGTTCCCCCCAGGACTTTCAGAGAGCGAGGCCCCCGGAGTGTGAGGTGACGTGTGTCTGCGGTTCTCAGCCCGTGGCCTCGCGGCACCCTGCTCCAGTGTGCCGGGACGCTCTGACGTCAGACCACTGCCTGCGGCCACAGGCAAGCGTGGTTCTTGTGTCTCTGCCCTTCGCCGGGTAGGACGTGGTGCTGGGGAATCACGCGTTCCTTCACTTCGCACGGCTCAGCAAAGCAGCTGTGGACTTGGGCCTGAGACAGGCTCCTGGGGACCTTCACTGGGGGAAGGGGTGAAGGGTGCCAGGGAGCCTCAGGTCACAGGCAGAGAACAAGGCGATGCTGAGAGCCAAGGGTGAGCCTCAGAGCGGGACTGGGAGCGTCCCAGCCTGGTCAAGACGCAGTTCCGCCCTTCCAAGGGGTGCTGAGGGTTAACCATGCCCGCGTGTCCAGCACAGGGCCCAGCACCAAAGCGTCCACATTTATGCTGCTTCCTCCTTCTCGCCCACCCACTTCCATTTCCTTCTTTTTTCTTTTTTGCTTTCTTTTTCTTTTCTTTAAATATTTTTTCCACCTCCCTTTTCTTTTACAACATTCAAGCGAAAACAACAGCAGTTACTTCCTTTTGAAACACACAAGGAGAACTCTAAAAGCAGGAAGACCAGAAGTAAACCGTGGAATTAAACAATTAAGAAAAAAAAATAATTACAAAGACTCAAATCTCACCTAGGTGCATAGCCCCAGTGAACTGGAAGAGAAGTAAGCCCCTGCAGTGCCTTTTTATGACTTGAGGTGTATGGAGTCTCTAATTTAAGGCTAAATATAAAACTAAAACACACACAGCTGGACTTTCAAGTATTTTCCAAACACATTTAATGCCTTCCCATGAAACTCCCAGAATCCGAGCGGCCCTCACTCTGCACCAGTATAAACAGAAGTCGGGGCGGACAGAACATATGGGCCTGATGAGGAACGTTGGCGAGTGGGGGCTCCAGAGCGCTGCTGTGCGCCCACAGTCACAAGGCGGCCTCGCCCAGCAAGGCTCTAATGGGAACCGCAGAGCCCGGCAGGCGGGGCCAACGCTAACAGGGTCTGTCTCTGGCCGCAGCCTTTTCTGTCTCCCACCTACTCTTCAGCTCTGCTGCTTACTCCTGGGCCAAGGGAAAAGGAGCATGATTCAAGTCTGCCTGGCATGAATGGATTCTCTCTCATCCCAGGAATTCTCCCTGGAGGAGGTGGCATCCACCAATACTGGGCCACTGTCCGGTGCTGCCAGGCATCCTTACTCACTTGACAGTTCTACGTGGAGCGTCACCTACGTGCTTGATGTGGTTCTATGTGTGTGCTGGGGAACAGCTGCAAGCAAGCTGAACAAAATCAGGGCCCACACCCCTAGGGACCATCTGCTGTGGGCAGATGAACTATAAAGATTACGGCAGAGCGTGGTCAGCGATGTGGAAACAGTCACACAGGAGGAGGAGGGACGGTGCTGTAGAATGGGCAGCTCTTTGAAGAGCTGACAGGTGAAAGAGACCTAGGGGGCAAGGGGGACTGGGCCACACAAAGGTCTGGGGGAATAACTTACTTGACAGATGGAGAAGCAAGACTTCCCTGGTGGTCCAGTGACTAAGAATCTACCTGACCGTGCAGGAGACACAGGTTCAATCCCTGGTTCGGGAAGATCCCACATGCTACAGGGCAACTAAGCCTGTGCACCAAACTACTTAGCCCATGCACCCAGAGCCTGTGCTCTGCAAGGAGAGAAGCCACCACAAAGAAAAGCCCACACATCACAACGCAACTGTAGAGTAGTCTTGCTTGCCGTAACTAGAGAAAAGCCAGCACAGCAACGAAGACTCAGCATGCCAATAAACAATATTGTTAAAAGCAGGGGTGGCGGAGAAAAGAGCAAAGGCCCATGACAGCTCTAATGTCTGTTCCAGACTCTCCCATGCTCCTTTCATCCAGAGGCACAGTCTGCGCTCTTCCCTGTCAATCTGGTGGTTGGGGGACTGCTCCCCCTGTGTAAGCAGACGTGATGCCCTATGACATTGGGGCTGGCTCAGAAAGGCCAAGGAGCTTCTGCCATGCTGCTGAAGAGCTGCCTTAGGGGAGTGCAACCTCGCTGTGACTACCATGCCAGAGCCTTGCTGAGCCCTACAAGGCACTGGGCATGTGGGAAAAGCCATCTTAGACCCCCCAGAACAGCCCTCTCCCCGACGGAACACCACTACGTGAATCCCAGCCACGGCCACGTGGAACAGGAGATCCAGCCAGCCAAGTCCTGTACGGAGTCCTGACTCAGAAAATCAGGAGCTCTCATAAAGAGTCATTGTTTCCACAGCAGACTGTGGGGGTACTTTGTGTCTTGGGAACAGACACATGAGCCAGGCCCCACTGCTGACAACCGGGAGGATGAGACGAAACATACACTGAGGCTCCAGGCATGCAGCAGGCTGACAGCAAACGGCAGCTCACTTCCCTCTTGCTTCTCGCTCCATGTGACCATAGAGTTCGACTGCCTTTCGGTTTCATTGCCTATTTTTACACAATGCTGCCTTAAATCATAAATTACCAGCAGCTTATCCACGTCTGATTCCTACTGAGCTTTATTGGGCTCTCAAAGTGAGAAGATGACAAACATCTTGTGCAGGGTGGCTGTTCTTTGCTCTCCAGAGAGGAGGGTTCTTGGAGGAGGCTCTCCGGTGGGGAAACAGTGGGGTCTGGGTTGTCTTGTTCCTGACGTGGGCATCAAGGCCCCATGGCACAGACCCCGGGGCAAGCCAAGCGTGCGTGCCAGGAAGTTTCTAAATGGTTTTCCGAGCACTATCATTTTCCTTTCCTAAACAGCCTGGATTTCTGAGCTCGAGTGTGTATCTGCATTGAGGAGAACGGACAGCCTCCCTCAGCATGTTTCATCTTGTAATTCTTTCTCCAAATCAGCAGCCAGAAGAGGTTGGAGAAGTTAGTGAATGTGAGCACAAATTTTTGGAGTCAGACAGGCTTTGGTGTTAAGCCTGGATCCTCCCTTTACAGATGGAGAGAGAGATCACACATGTAGTTGAACCTTCATAAACCTCAGTTTACTCCTCCACGAAATGGGAATAAACACAGTGCCTCCCTCCTAGTTTGCTTGTGCAGGTTAAAGGAGACAACGTCCTTGAAGCCCTTGACAAAATGAGAGTGCAAAGTAAAGGATCTAATAAAAGTGGCCATTGTTAATTCTGCTGTGGCCAAGAGTTGTCAGATTTAGCAAGTAAAAATACAAGACAGGGGCTTCCCTGGTGGCTCAATGGTAAAGAATCAGCCTACCAACGCAGGAGCTGCAGGAGACGCAGGTTTGATCCCTGGTCCGGGAAGATCCGGCACGCAGTGGAGCAACTAAGCCCGTTCACCGCAACTACTGAGCCTGCGCTCCAGAGCCCGTGCTCTGCAACAAGAGAAGCGTCTGCAATGAGAGGCCCACACACCGCAACGTGAGAGCAGCCCCCAATTGCAGCAACTAGAGAAAGGCCCATGCAGCATTGAAGACCCAGCACAGCCAAAAAGAAATACATTTAAAAAATTAAAACAATAAAAAATACAAGATGCCCAATGACACTTGAATTCCAGATCAACAGTGAATGATGTCTTAGTTTGGTACATCCCAAATATTCCAGAGGATAGGCTCACACCAGAAGTCACTGTTCGTCTGAGATCCAAATTGTTCTGGGTATCCTGTATTTGTTCCTGGATTATTATGCCTGCTGTTTATCGTGACTACCCATCTCTATCGCCTGAGTCGGTGGTTCCCCAAGAGCACACCTGCCCCCCCCCATTTTCTCATCTTTAATAAAATCTTACATTGCTTTTGTTTCCCACCTCCAGCCTCACTGTAGACTGCTGGTAATTAACACAGGCTGGCAGGTTGTTCTATGAGGCACTCCTGTAACTCTTTCTGCAGTTATTACATAAGCAACTCTCTGCAGCCGCATCCCGAGCTCCGCGGTGGAGAGGCTGCTGTTTGTACCGGTTCCAACCTCCTGCTGCATGGCCACCCCCTCCCGCCACATTGCCTCCTCTCTCCCCTCCCTCCGTGGGCCTGAGGTCTGGCTCCCTCTGAAGTCTCCCTCCACCCTGCCCTTGGCTCTTCTCCCCCCTCCCCACATAATATAGTGCAGTTTATTACATAAGTGATTTATTGCATGCACCTTAATGTATAAGGAGCAAAACTTGTTTAAAATAAATCCAACTGAGAGGATAATCTCTATGGGCAAAATGTACTTGGACTTAATTTCTCTACTGGGTATTACACACTATATAATTGCCTTAAACAGAAGCTGCACACACAAATTTAGCTTGGCACCGGTATCTGGCTCTGCAGAACACTCAAGTTACATGCTGGGTTTTGCTACAAATCCTTCACTCCACCAGAAGAAACTCAACAGCATGCCTTAAAGAAATATTCAGCTTGGTTCCCGTGCTGAGATGAGGGTGGGTGGGGGAGGGGCGCTGGATTTGTGTGTGGTGGGGAAAGGCCTCTGTCCTGGGGGAGGAAGCAGCGCTGCCAGCCTGCATCTAACCAGGCTGGGTTGGGGACCATCACCTTCGCTCCTTGTTCAGATGTCTGTCACCCAAATGAAGTTGCTGTTCCCTGGCTGGCACCGGATGGGGCTCCTGTGGGTGAATTAATCACTCCTTCCCTCATTCCTCAAAAACTGAGTTCCTCCCAGGGCAGTGCTGGGTCCTGAGCTGCTGCGGCAACAACAGTGATCCACTAACAACGCCTGCCCTTCCTGGGGTGACAGGCAGATGGGGAGGTGGTGCTCAAGGAAGTAATCACCCAGAGAAGTACACAATGGCGAAAGGTGGCAGTGCAATGGAGGAGTGATGCTGAGAGCCCTCGGTGGGGCTGGAGGAGAATCTCCAAGAGAGAGGTTTGCAGAGGGGGTATGAGTACCTGACAGCTGCTGTAACAGATTACTCCAAACTGAATAGCTTAAAACTACACAATTTACTTTGTTGTAGTTCTGTAGTTCAGAGGTCTAAAGTGGGTCTCGCTGGGCTAAAATCAAGGTGTCAGCAGGACTGTGCTCCTTTCTGGAAGCCCTGGGGAATGACTTCTTTCATTGTCTTTTTCTGTTTCCAGAGGCCACCTGCATCCCTCAGCTTGTGGCCCCCTTCTCCATCTTCAAAGATGCCAACTGAGCCTTTTTCCCTCTGCTGTTTCTCTCTGGTCCTGACTCTTCGGCCTCCCTTTCCCCCTATTAAGGAAACTTGTGAGGATAGCAGGCCCACCTGGATCATGCAGGATATTCTCTCAATTTTAAGATGTGCTGATCAGCAGTTTTAATTCCCTCTGCAACCTTAATGCTCCATTTGCTCTGTGACTTAATACATCCACAGGCTGTAGCGATTTGGAGGTGGACGTCTTTGGAGCATTGATGGGATCTAAAGAGCAACAAGCAGGCAGAATAGTTGACAGTGGCGGCATCTTTTGAGGTAGGTGTTGATGGTGTGCTGCCGTGGAGAAAGCCGAGAAACTGCGGAAGTGGTGGGTGCAGGGAACTGGGATGGAGCTGGAGGGGTAAGCAGGGTCGGGGGTGTGGTGGGGATCCACTGGAAGGATTCTGGTCTTCAGCCCCAAAGTATGAAGAATTTCTTTAAATATCTCTATCAGGGGATAAGATACTCTTTTGTACTGAATCTAAGATTATTTTGCACTAATAAAAAAAAGAATGTCAGTTGAAATATGGCACAATACTTAGACTCCCTTATTTTATACTTATTTTATTTTTAAAGAAATCTTTGAGGTTTAATTAGATATTTTTGTCATAGATAACCCTTCTGCATACAGTAAAAAATAAAAGCAAGCAAAAACATTGGGCATTACTCAGACTTCTCCACAGTAATAATAATAATAATCTCTCTCCCCTGAGTAACATTTTAACTCTTAATCACTGATGCCACGTTTCTCCATACACTGTCATCTGTGCCATCAGAAGCAAGGGTGATGCGGGCTTTCTTAGAAGAACCCATTATGAAAACAAAACCCTCTGGGGCTGGGCTATCGAGCAGGCACTACAACGGTGCTGAGCAAACCTGCTTCTGCTCCCGCTTCTGGAATGTTGCTGTACCCGCCTGGCCCTCCAGCCAGCAACCATTCAGTTCCTAGAAGTTGCTGGCATCAGATCTCTGGGATTTCCTTTCAAGCTGTTGATACCTCAGTTCAGTTCAGTTCAGTCGTCAGTCGTGTCCGACTCTCCGCGACCCCATGAATCACAGCACGCCAGGCCTCCCTGTCCATCACCAACTCCCGGAGTTCACTCAAACTCATGTCCATCGAGTCGGTGATGACATCCAGCCATCTCATTCTCTGTTGTCCCCGTCTCCTCCCGCCCCCAATCCTTCCCAGCATCAGAGTCTTTTCCAGTGAGTCACCTACCCCCGTAGATTTTGTTCACTGGCACTTTGGATGCTTCCTTATGCAGAGGTAATGACAAAGCATCACTGCTTCCTGCCTCAGGGGGTCCTCGAGATGTGCACAGACTTCAGATGCTAACAGGAGAGAATCTCAGAGAGATTAGTGCCTTCAAGTGGGCCTTCAGTGGAAATGTAGACTCTTCCCTACATTTCAAGGTAGAGGTTGACAAGCTTTATGGATAACAAAGAGCCCTTCACTGATGCCAAGCACTGCTCTAGGCACTTTCCTGTCCCATCAGGTTATCTAACTAAATCTTATCACAAATTCTGGAGGGAGGAGGCATTATTAATATACCCATCTTACATACTGAGAAACTGAAGTTTAACTAAATTAACTCGTCTTAACAGCACCTAGATTTTTGTAGTAGAGTCAAGACTTGAACTCAAAATGACTCCAGGGATTAACCACCGTGTGTAACCACCTCTGTTTCTGTTTATTTGTCTCAGTCCTTCATCAGAAGTCTTTTATGTCACAATGCTGTCCAACTCCACAAACACATGTGCAGCACCGTCCATCCAGGCAGTGGACTCTGCTTTGGACCTAAGGACAAAGCATGAACATCTGCAGATCCTTCACAAGAGAAGCTCAGACTTCAAGGCAGAAGGCAGTGGGGTTGCCAGCACTTGGAATGAAAAGGGGAGAGCGGACGTGCGTGTCCACATGTGTGGGACACAAGCACAAGAGAAAAATGTCCTCGTTTGACTTGCATCGTGCCAATTTTTCCTAAAGAATTTTGGACGCTCATAAACATTAGGCTGCAAAATATTCAGAAATTTTCAGGAAGGCAGCATGAAATCTGCAGAGAAAATCTATTCTGATTTCTACCCTGTGCCCAGTTGACCTTACGATTGCTCTCTTCCCACAAACCAGACTATTTCCTTCGAGGGGAATAACAGATAGAAAAGGGTCTAAGAGGGATGGCTGGGGGATGGAAAGACATAAATCTGGTGCAAATCCACCACCCGTGAGGCTGAGTGTGTGATCAGCAGCACGAGTCCATTGTACAGGCACCACGCTACTCTTCAGCCGAAATCAGGAAAGAACGAAGGACTGTGAAAGTCTAAAAATAAAACAAAAATCTGGAATGGGGAGGTGGGGCCCATATGATATAAAGAGATAATAGTGAACTGATTTTCTTTTTTTTAATTCTGTTGAAGGTGATCAAGATCAGAAAGGAAACAAAAGTTAGTCGAACACCTCATATATTATCTACAGACACAAAAGCTACATTTTCTCCCAAACTGATACTGGGACACTGGGATGATTTTCAGGAGATGACAACCGCCTTTCCTCCCCCGAAGACAATGTCCTGCTAAGAGCACTCACTTTGCAATCATTTAAAATTTCATTTCAGTTCGGGTTGGGGGTCTGTGGGAAGGCAGGCAGGGATGGGTGACCCCCTCCTTCTCCTCCCCCAGAAGAAAGCGCCCCGCCCGACACATACACACAAACCCCGCGAACATATGCCTGTGCTGAAGAGCAGAGATGGGAGAAGCAGATGGCATAATGACTACAGAGCCAACAGCCCACTCCGTGGCCGCGCTGTCGGCAGGCAGGCTCTGCCAGGGATGCACGCTGGAGCGGGGGGCTGCCAAGAACAGATCCATGCCTGGCCCCCCCACCCGCATGAGAGGCTGGTGTTTGAAAACAAGCAAAATGCTTTTTTTTTTTTTGCGGGAGCAGCAAGTGAGGACGTGGCTCTGTGGCGTATGCTGCAAACCGGGGGAGTGTTCTGCAAGCAGTGGCTTTATAAACACGGCCTACTTTGGGTGTTTTTCCACACCAGGCAGGAGGGCAATGGGAAGGGAACTGTGGGCAGAATTGCAGAGCAACCTGTTTTCATGGGCTGTTTTCTTTCTTTCACTGTACCTGTCCCTGCTGGCCTGATTCACATGGTGGGGGGAGCGGTGTGATACACACTAGCATCTCCCTGCATCAATGCAATCTTAATTCTTATCCGTACAGCTATGTAAACCGACCAGTCTCTGAATCCTCTCTTCTTCTCCCAAGTTCATTAGGGAAGACAGGCAGGTGTGGGGAGCAGCAGAAAGGGAAAATGGAGCTGACAATTACGGATCCTGACCCGTGGGATCCTCCGGTCCCGTGCTAAGCACTTGACATATGCATCAGCTCCTTGCAGCCTCAGCGAACAGTTTTACAGGTGGGGAAGCCAGGGGTCAAATGTAACCAAAAATCAGGACCAACATAACGGGACTCAGAAGAGGCCAGCCTGGACCAGAGCTCCGTCACAGTCCTTCTGCTTCATTTTTCTGCCGGGCACTTGCTAAGTAAGAAGGCAGAAAAACCATCCACGTGGTTCCCAAACCATAAAGTGAGCTCTGCCTTCTAGGGAGCCCTTGGCTATAAATGGGTCTATCATATCACCACTGGATGGCTCAAGTCCACCCTTTTCAAGTTTCCCTCCTCTAACCACAAGTCTTCAAAAAAAAACAGTTTTCTTTTTTTTTCAACATTTTCAAATGGAGATTTTATTTAAGGAAGATGAGAGTTTTCTTAAAAAAAAAAAAACACACACACACACATACACAAAACAAGCTAAGCAGGAGCAGATTTCCCCCAAAAGGGCCATGTTCTCATCTTACTTTGTCCAAACAACTTTTGGGATCTGGTTTTGCATCACCAGTTCCCTCTTACTTCGGTAAAATGAAAAATGTCATTTGCTCAAAGCCCCTGTTGAAGGGAGCCAGGCTCCACCCTCCCTGCAAATCCACAGCAAGCTCGTTAATAAATTAACCTGACTGTCAGAGAGGTATAAATGCAAAATCACTTGGAAATGGTCTCGTTAAAGATCACACAATCCTCCAAACCCACTGCAACATCTTTTAATTCCTGCAGGCCACCTCAGATCTCCTTTACACTTGCAATGGTGCCCCTTTCAATTTGCATTTAAAAGACAGTAAATTGCAGGGTTCATAAACATTTTTATAGTGATTTATTGAAGACTGGGATGTCAGTGCTGTTCTTCACACTTTAGCAGTCCTGAGAAGCAAATGCTGGCTCCGTATGCAATCTTGCTGTCCCCATAAACCACATAGGAACAAGCCAGGTTGGAACTTTATCATTTTCTATTCTTTTTTTTTCTGTAGGACAGCAGCAACCATATTTATGTCTCAGCTGTGGGGGGTGGGGATGGGGGGGGGTGGGAAACTCATTTTAATCAGCCTCTAAGTCCTAACTTGGGTTCTGTAATTTACAAAGAGCTTGGATGGCCATCCAGCGGTGTTCAGGAGTCACTCTCTATTACGGCTGAAGACCACAAAAAATAAAAAATAAATATGTAAAGTAAAGGAAGCCTTTCTTTTCATCTTCGCATTCCGTGCCCTGCCCACATGCACCCTTCTGCAGGGTGGGTCACAGGGAGGACGTCAGGCAGAGCTGAGGCTGGCCACGTGCTCCCAGATACCTCTGCCCCTCTTTCTTCCTAAGAACTCAGAACCAGGGCTGGGCATGAGCTTCCTCTTAGTCAGAAATAAAGTGAGCAGGGAGACGCTGAGATCAGGACATACTTGTGTTCCTTTCCAGCCAGCTAAGTCACAAAAGGTGCTGTTCGGGGGGCCAAGACAAACTGTTTATCTAAGGGCAGAGTGAGCTCTTTGGCACCCTTTCCATGGGGTGTGTGTTGCGGGGTGTGGTGGGGGACTTGAACCTTGTCTGTGCATAAAGGAAAAGGAGAGAGACTAAGAAAAAAAAAGAAAGAAAAATAGGCTTGCACCTCATTTGCCCTTCCAGTGTCCAGAAAGAGTATTTCTTTCCACCTTTTTCACATTATAATAATGGCTTCTGAGCTCCTGAAAAGGGCCCTGGTGCATCGGCAAATGGTGCATGACACGGCGAAACCCCGGGCTTTGTCGCACCAGCTCCGCTCCAGAGAAAGTCCTCCTCTGCCTTCGTTTCCCTGCCATTAACTGAGATGAAATGAGTTTTTTCCCCCCTTTTGATTCCACCTCCCCCCCGCCCCCCCTACTGTCTATTACAGTGTGACGAGGCCGTGTTTCTGGGCCCATTATTTCACAGGCGATTCTTTTATTCTGGTTTGGGAGTTCATGCCTGCAAGGTTATCTGTGCGCAGAGCTAACGCCACGGTCCTCGTGTTCATTTCTGAAATCTGATCTCATTGATAAGAACAAGCCCGTTTGCATTGCATTTGTCAGATAAGGAGCTCGGGTTCCCAAGTTGTAATTTTTGTGACTTCAGTCAGGGCTCCCTATGAAAACATGTCAACTGATAAAAATGCAAGTATTATAAAAATAACCTTTGTATCAAAAGTATCATCCTATCTCTATTTTTTCTTTTTCTTTTTTTTTAAAGCACATTATGTCCTTTTTCACATCAAGCACCTCCTTGTACTCAGATGCCTCTTTCCCCGTGTACATTTTTTACAATGATATTTTAAATAGTTCCCCGGTGGCCAGCCTTTGGTATGCTGGGAGAAAAAAAACAACAAGGGGGCTAATAAGGAAAGCATCAGCATTGCGCAGTTTGTCTGAAAGGGGTTCTGATGAATTTCCCTCCAATGGTTTATCGCACGTGGAGAGGGAATGGTCCCAATCCTGAGAAGCAACCGAATCAGGTTCACAGGGGCTCGGTCCCCTCAGCAGAGTCAGAGAACGCTAAGGACCGGGATCCAGTGTCCCTCCCCGGGGCAGCGCCCCGGGTCCTCCGGGACAGGACTCCGCGGTCAGCCTGCCCAGGGAGCCACTCGGCATTGTTCCCACGAGGGGAAGCGGCCAAAGACATTATGCACAGCATACACCTCTTTCCAGGGGACCTGAGCAGAAGGAGGAGACGCCGGCCAGTTCCATCCCGGAAAACCGGCTTCTTGCGGCGTCTGATGCCATCCGGACCGCTCTGCTGTCAAAGGCACCCCCCGGCCTGGAGGTGGCCACGGAGCCAGCGGGCGGGTTATAGAAATATTAGCGCCAGGCAGGTTGCCGGAGCCCCTGTGTGTTCCCATCCCCCCGGTGGCAGCCACACAAAGACGCGGGTGACAAAACGGAGAGACAGCCATGGGGCCTGCGAGCGGCGTGCCAAGCGGCTTGCACCGCGCAAGGTCCTGTCCCCACCCCTGTTCGGGGCCCCGTACAGCCGGGCCTGCAGCTGATAACGCTGTAATAGTCCTCCTTTGAGGACGGCGGCTCCCCGCGCTGATTAGTCATTTATCACACCTGGCAGCCCTGCTGAACTATAATTACTCTTCTCTTATCCTGCCTGGCTGTCATGTCCGAGAGGAGAGGCGAGGCAGAGTCCCCCGTTAATGACACATTACCCTCTTGACAAGCACTTAAAGGTTTTATTGTAAATATGCAAGATATAAAACATCCGAGATTCCCTTTTTAATTATAAAAAGCAATTTCAGGGCCTCCCTTCCCCAGCCTTCCCTCCCCACCCCCCACCATGGCGCCTCCCTGACCCCCAAATAGTAAAGTTTTCAGCGCCTTAGCCACTCTGCTTACCGCAAACAAACTGATTTTTCCCTTTGTCACGTAAACTCATTGCTACAAGTTAACTCAGTATCTCTCTGCAATTATCAGACATATTGCCTATGAAATTGGTAATTTAAACACACATCGCATTGCCACAAAAGTTAAATTTCCGCCCCGAAAGAAGGGGAAAATGTGCATTTATATGAAAAATTATATATAAAAAAAGCTGAAAATGCAGCATAAATAGTCCAGTTTTCCTCATCGGAAAGAGAGGGAGGAAGTCATTGAATAATTTTTTTTTTTTAAAGATGATTCTCTGTGGTTAAAAAAAATAGATGGACTTTATTTTCCCCCCACAAACTAAAAAATTGGAAATTTGTGGGTCGTTAAATCCTGATTGCTTGCTTACAAGGTTTGGGGAGAAAGCCGACTTAGCATTCAGTGACTCCTAGAGCTATTTTTATCCCTCAAGGAGTGTTCAGAGGACACTTTTCTGTGGCCAAGGGCCCCCCACTCCTGTCCCCTGAAAGTCCGCTTCATCTTGTCGCCTTCCAGCTGACTTTGAGGTTCTGTGTAACTTTGTTGGTTGGGCCTGAGGCTGCCATGGGCAAACTTTGACAACAGTCATTAGGATGGAATAAAGGGAATGGGTGGGGAGCTGATGTTAAAATCTTTCACTCTGGTGGAAAGACAACAAACTATGCAGACACTGAGAACCACTCAACACAAAGGCACATCTGACGCAAAATGGGCTCATCAGCACCCTGTTGGTTCTAACTACCCTCCTGCGCTTCATACAAGTGTTCAAGACACATGTTCATGCAAGTGTTCAAATGTGTTGGCCTCTATACATCTGAGATTATCATCTTCCACTTGGTTGAACAGCATGGCCAACAACAGCTTTACAGTGTGGGGTTTGGGATCTAGGAACTAGAGATGAAACTGCAGGGGAGGGACTCTAGTTCTGATCTCCTTTGTTCCACGGATCACTAGGGTTGAGCTCTCTGATCAGGTCAGCTAAGTGGGCATTTCCTTCCTCCAGCACCCCGTTTTTGGCTGGACTTCCACAGGCTTTCATTTAAGAGCACTGCCTTCCCAGAGAAAGAAAAGTCTTTCTTTGGTCAAAGGTCCATGAGAAGTTGACGTACAGGCAAGGGTTAAGAAAAGGAGCTGATGTGGCATTTGGATATCGTGAATAGCAAGACCCAGGAAGGCACATGGCGGCCAAACCAAAGAAGTGGACATATAAACATCTGACCGCTCCTGACAGTCGGTCAGGGCTGGCGATGCCTCTCCACTTGGTTCCTGAAGAGGAGACTCGGTGAGGTGTTTGTGCAGAGAAGGGGAGTAACAGGGAGAGGAGGAATAGGCCACAAGGTGAAAAGGCAGGAGTGTGTCCCAAAGGGAAGTGCCTTGCACAGCTGTGGTTGGTGACTGTCACTGCACAGGACACTGTCCAGGAAGACATGGGAGCTGGTGGTGCAGAAGAGGGAGAGAAAGGAACACGAAGGCAAGAAGAAAACTGGCGTCCTTGAGCTCGTGGTCCAGACCCCCCAGCGTGCTTCCTGAGTGAATGGCAGACACCTCAAGGACAGGACGGCCTTTCAGTCATCGTCTCTCCAGGAATGAGCACACTGTAGGCACAGAGCTTTTATCAGTGAGTGAATGAAAGAAAGAAAGAAAGGAAACCCCCGGAACACAGGCAGGGGAAGGAGGTAAGGAAGGTGTGCTTGCCCAGTCACTGATTTTCATTTCTTCCCCTGCATCCAGTATCGAATACGTACTGGGGATTATTCTGTGGCAGGTGTTGCAGGAATAACGGAGACTTAACTGAGATGATTTCAAGAGTCTGGGCCCCTCACGGACAAGAGCCCAAAGCAGGTGGTAACGACCATGAAGACAGAGGTGGTGATTACAAGTAAGGTCTTCTGAACGCTAACACGGGCAGGGTGATGTATCACACTCTTCAAGACGCTTCTTCTTCAGCTTTTTGTTGGGGCTTCACGTCAACGCTCGAAGGGGTAGACCTTGGGCTTACATCTTACAGAAGGGAAAACTGAGGTCCTGAGGGCTGAAAGAACTTGCCCAAGGCCCTGCTGCTGCTCAGCAGAGGGACCTGGCTTTAGCAGGGACTCTACGATCCCCACACTTAATCCAGGTCTTGCTGCCTCTGATCACCAGATGCGAGCGGGTGGGAAAACCATAGCTGGCAAACAGCTCAGAGCGACTCCCAAGCACACTGGCAAGAATTTCTCTCAATCTCTTCTCTGACTTTGATCTCAAGGGCTGAGTCTGCAGTCACTGACTTGGAGAATCCTTTCTGTTCCTTTTCCATCTCAATGTTTCCTCCTCAGGAAGCTGAAGGCTGCCATGTTTGGGCTCATCCCCAGAGCTCCTTGCTCTTTTCAAAGGCACTGTATAAACCTAAGGAAATCACTGAGACCCAAATAAGCTGTCTTCCCCAGATCTGTGGTCTCGAGACAAGCTCCCCTTGAGATCTGCTCCCTTTTCTCAGCCTGATGCCTCCGTCTCTTCAGGGAAAATCATGTGCCCTCCGCTCATCTCCTGCTTTGTCTCCTTTTTAAAAAATGCAAGTGAATACGGAGACAAAGGACCAGGAAGACTGCAACAGAGGCTACATTAAGAGCCGAGGGGTCCTGGCAGGTCAGAAGCCGAGACGGTGCCCATCCTTCCTGCTTGCCTGCCTACCTTCCTCCTTTCTCTCTCTCTTTTTTCTTTCCTCCTTTCTCTCTTTTTTCTTTCCTCCTTTCTTTTTGTTCCCTCCTCTTTTTCTCTCTCTTTTCTTCCTTTCCTCCTTCATTTTTTTTTTTAATTGCACTCTGGACTGTTGACTAAACCGTTCCACCACTTGGGCGGTGAGGGAATGACCTGGGGCCCTGGGGGCTCCCCCAATGCTCACAAAGAGCTGTTGTCAGTGTAATGTGCATCCTGGTGCTGATAAAACACAGTCTACGGCCTTTGCAATAACACAGCTGCTGACCTTGGGCAGCTCGGGGTTTTGAAAATCCGCGGAACCTGGACGGTCACCTCCCCCAGCATGAGGTCGGCCAGATTGGCTGGAGTTCCTTATGTGTGGGCAGGATGCCTCCCATGAAAACAGAGCTGGGAGCTAGAAATCTGGGAAGGAATGGAGCCCTTGATATGAGAGACAGGTAGATTGGTCTCAAAAATCTCTCTCCCACACACACGTGCACACACACACACACACACACAGAATCCTTCTTTGCTTCCTCCCTCTCAGCGTCTTGACTTCCTCTCTGCACACTTGCTCCATCATCTTCTCTGCCAGCTCTCTGCCTCCTCATGTGTTCAGCTTTTCCCTCACTCCTCCACGCAGAGGGTCCCCAGTGGATGCCCAGTCCCTGGATCCACAGGACGGCCTGGTTTCTGTATGTACCCTCACCTGACTGTCTTTTTCCATGCTGACTAATCAAATCTCGGAGAGCTGACGGTCATGGCCATGCACCGCTGGCCCTGCTGAACTTGATTAGCGGGGAGCCATCCATGCTGTGGACCGGCATCTCCAGTCTGAGGGCAGGTGTGGGCTGCCTGGAGCGATGAAAAACCTATGGTGCCACTAAGGCTGTGCAGTGGGGCCTGATTATACACTCAGGCCTTCCTACCCCAAGAGTATGAGCACAAAGAGAGGAGTTCAGCACACATACATCTAAGTTACGGCATTTAGCTCATGATATTGAACTAACTGAATGAAAAAGAAGGTCTTCAAAGTTAGGTGAGAATTCTTAAAATTATTTGAAAAGACAAGGCAGTTAGTTGATGAGGCTGCCCAAAATGGAACACTTTCCCAGTTAGTTATAAACTCAAAAAATGCACAGGGAGGGTCTAGTATCCACATAGCCCAATATCTGATCATTTTGAAGAGGGAATGTAAAAAAAAAAAAATTAAAATCATACCTCCAAAAATAAAATGCTTAGGAGTTAGGGCTTCCCTGCTGGCTCAGGTGGTAAACAATCCACTTGCAATGCGGGAGACCTGGATTCAATTCCTAGGAAGATGCCCTGGAGAAGGAAATGGCAACCCACTCCAGTATCCTTGCCTGGAGAATCCCACGGGCAGAGGAGCCCCGTGGGCTGCAGTCCACGGGGTCGCAGGAGTTGGACATGACTTATTGACTAAAGCACAACCAAACCGGAAGGAGGTGAAAGACTTACATGCTGAGACTATAAAGCATCAATAAGGGAAACTGAAGGTGAGTAAAGGAAACAAAAAGATGTCCCATGCTCGTGGACTGGAAGAATTAATATCATTAAATATGGGGCTTCCCTGGTGGCTCAGAGGTTAAAGCATCTGCCTCCAATGCGGGAGACCCGGGTTCGATCCCTGGGTCGGGAAGATCCCCTGGAGAAGGAAACGGTAACCCACTCCAGTATTCTTGCCTGGAGAATCCCATGGACGGAGAAGCCTGGTAGGCTACAGTCCACGGGGTCGCAAAGAGTCGGACACGACTGAGCGACGGAACGAAGGAACGAAAATGGCCACAGCACACAAAGCAACTACAGATTAAATACGATCCCTATCAAATTGTCTATGACATTCTTCATAGAACTAGAACAAATAATTCTAACATTTGTATGGGACCATAAAAGACCCAGAATTGCCAAAGCAATCCTGAAGAAAAATATCAGAGCAGGAGGCATAACCCTCTCAGACTTCAGACAATACTACAAAGCTACAGTAGTAAAAATGGAATGGTGATGGCACAAGAACAGACCTGTGGATCAATGGAACAGAACAGAGAGCTCAGAAAAAAACCCATAAACCTACAGTCAATTAATCTTAGACAAAGGAGGCAAGAATACACAATGGGAAAAAGTCTACAGCAAGTGGCAATGGGAAAGCTGGAGAGCCACATGTAAATCAACGAAGTCAGAACACACTGTCACAGCATACACAAAAATAAACTCGAAACGGCTTAAAGATTTAGACATAAGACATGACACCATGCAACTCCTAGAGGAGAGCATAAGCACAGCATTCTCTGACACAAATCGTACTGATGTTTTCCTAGGTCAGTCTCCCAAGGTGACAGAAATAAAAACAAAAATAAACAAATGAGACCTAATTATTATGTGTTAATTTTGCTTTAAAGCACCAAAAAAGAGAGAGTCACTATTAGTCCCACAGCTCTATTGATTAAGTGGCTTATTTTGTGAGTCATCCAACTTTCTGCTTGTTTTTTTTTACAGAGAACTTGGGTAATCCTCTTGGCTAGTTTCTGACAGAAAATAAAACCCGTCACACAAAGCTGAACCACATGTATCTGCTTTGCCTGATAGTCTGTCGGGCTTCTTTTTCCAGCTAGGGGCAGTGATGAATCGGTACCCATGTAACCACGTGTTGGCCCTGGGGGTGGACAGAGGACACAGCTGAGAAAGGACAGACTCAGCAGCGGGGTGCAGACCATGGCCAGCAGCCTGTTGCTTTGCTTTCCTGAGAAGGCAATTTGACAGCGACGCTGGAATCTTCTAGCTTCCTGCCCAGGTTCACCCTCTACTCTCATCCTCGGCTCCACGCTCAGGAAAGTCGATCAATATAAGCTCCATCACCGAGTGCCTTTCACCATCTGGTTTCTGGCTGGGCTTGGATAAAGGGAGGTCAAAGTGCGAGTCACCCAGTCGTGGCTGACCCCATGCACTATACAGTCCGTGGAATTCTCCAGGGCAGAATCCTGGAGTCCTTTCTCCAGGAGATCTTCCCAACCCAGGGATTGGACCCAGGTCTCCCATATTGCAGGCGGATTCTTTACCAGTTGTGTCACAAGGGAAGCCCTGAATAAAGGGGGAGACTGTTTATTACCCTGGGGTCTTTCCTTGGGAGAAAGGAGTGTCACCACAGGTAGGCAGAATTCCCCAACCAAAGATCGGGGCCTCTGCTAAGGGTCCATCCAGAGACCCTCCCCTGGTGCCAGAGCCTGGTTCGTCCTTCCTCTCCTTGCTCCTTCCAGTCCAGGATGGCAAGAGCCCCCATCACCAACCCTGGGAAACTCCCCATCTCTTACGCTTGCACTAACACCCTATCCCCACCTTTACAAAAAGTCTTTTTAAACTGTTCAAACTCTCCTGGAATTACTCAATTTGAGTGGGTCATCTCTTTTCTGCCAGGACTGCCTCTAAGCCAGAAGGGATGGGATGAGGCCTCTGGCTTCATTTGGACCAAATATTCCAAGGAGCAGGGCTCACTGTCCTGGACTCACTATTTAAATATTGGGGAAAGTCCTGCTGGAAATTTTTGGAGAGTACATTTTTAGAGAATCGCCAAGTTCAGCAGCCCAAGAAGAAAAGGACATGGGGAGCTTGCACTGATTCACGGCTGCTCTCTCATCAGCACACAATGAATTCTCTTCGCTTTGCTTCTGAATATGGAGGGACCCGTGCAAAAATCAAGACAGATGCGCCGTCACACCAAAAGCATCTTGAAACATGAGGGAGCATACGGAAAAGTCCTTGAAGAGGTCTTTTTCCAGTTCTTCTCAACCTCCACGTGTTATGGGGAAAGCTCTAAACTCTCACAAAAACAATGGATTAAAAAATGAGATACCCTCCAGTTTTGCCATCCATTTGTTTCAAGCTTTCAAGATTTGCTTGAGAAAGGGATAAAAAAAGTTGCAAGGGTCCCAGTATGAACTAACTTGAAAAATCTTGCCTTTGCTGGGAATTGTTTTTTTTTTTTTTAAATTTTCAAATGCATTCTGACCTGCTGCTGCAGCTACAAGGTAGGAAAATATCACTGTCCAAAGAAAAAAGAAGAGGAGGAAGAAAAAGAAATCATTCACATACTAAAGATCCTGGGATTTAAAACCATAAAGCCAGCAATGGATTAATAAGCATAGCCCACTTCTAAACATATTCTTCTTCTGGTCTGTGGTGCAAGGAGACATCAAATCTTAAAGACCTTCTGTGTGCTTTTGAAAAAGATTATAAATCTTGGAGCCCTACAATGCTATCCATTTGCAGCGTTGGTTTCTTCTTGAAAGCTGTCCTTGAATTACCATGTTGAGTGTGTCCTTGAAGAAAGTCCCTGAGTTATTTCCAAAGAAGCTTTCTCTGACCCCTTTTCTACTCCGTTTGGGATAAATGTCCTTTTGCTGAGTTCCCTGGCCACCCTTTTTGCAGAGCCTGATAGCATGACCTTGAAATACTGAGTTTTCCTGAGTCCCTGAGGTCAGAGGGAACTTCTTGTTTATCCTGGAATTATCACGCCTCACACAATGCATGTTATCCAAGAGATGTCCAAACATTCCTGTGCAATTAATCTTTAATTCAAGAAAATGACAACATCAAAATAGCAGGACTTTAGAATCTCCACTGGAGATATCAAGAAATGGCAAATGAGCTTTTAGCACATGCGCTAATTCTGGTCAATGGATAACAATTTCCTGGAGGGCTCTGCCTGAACCCAGACTTGGGAGAGTCACCTCCGTGCTTGGGAGGAAAGGCTAGTACAGATGAATGAATAATGTTGGCCGTGGACCCAGAACTGGGGAATGATACCAAGTGGACCATGGGTTTGCCACTTCTGTCCTTAGATCCTCAAATCTCTGCAGATCACTATGTGAAACCACCCCAAGAAAATCCACTAAAATGCCAAGGATAGTAAAATCAGCACTGCCCCAACCTACTTAGGGTACTGTGGGCCTGGAGTCTAAAAACAGAAACCAGCTCAAGTCCAAACCAACTGTTCTCCATGGAGCACAGAGCGCCCATTAGGACTGGGTCTTCATAAAGCTCTCAGTCAGCCTGGTATCCTCCTGGTGACTTTCAAAACTGTGGGTCTGGAAGCGTGTTTACCTCTGGTTTCTTCGTAAAAATTGATTAAGTATTTTCAATAAGTCTTTCTATCTTCCCCGGTTGAAAGTCACAAGCGTGTTGGTTGCATATGTAAAAATATAAGTGTCTGATTCATCTCGCCTGGGGAAATGCTGACGAAGCCAGGGGTAAATGTCTTCCTAAGCCCCAGTTCATCTTGACATTTCCCCTGCCTTTTCCATGCCATCTCAGACAAGCTGGCGTTGGATATCCTTCTGACCCTGGGACGCCCCTTGAAACCACGTCAAGGAGAACGGTAGGTCGTTGCGGTGCGTCTCTGGCTCTGAGCCATGACCTCTGACACAGCATCCGCATTCCTGGGCCAGTCAAGTTCTTTGTATCAGAGGGATCCTAGCTGCTGGAACTGGGGGAGGCAGCCGGTTGGAACTCGGGCTTCAGCTTTGTCTTCTGTACTCTGGCGGGAGTGGTCAGCATTCCCAGCCAGGGCCGCGATGAATGACCCCCGCCTGCCCCGAGTGTGGTCTGGGTGACACGCCCCATCCTTGCCGGAGATGGGAGGTGATTCGTGGCACTGGGACCCTGACGCTGCTGTGAACCCCGTGCTGGTGACAAGCCACACTCGAGACCACACGATGCCCTGTGTGCTGGTGACACAGATTCACAGGCTGCACTGTTTCCTCTTTGCTGATACAGTGGGCTGTGACCGAGGGACACAAGAGAGGGTTTGTGCATGTCAACCCCTCCACGACCAACAGGAAATGGAGATTTCCCCCAAGGTTGCCTTCCTTCCTGGAAGGAGTCAGGGCTGGGTGTCACAGAAGCCCCTGCTCCTGGGGCCAAGGTCACAGGGAATTCAACAGTTTTAAAGTGAAGAAGCCACGTCAGCTTGGCTCCTGACGGAGAGATGATGGAGAGGAGGCAGGCACTCAGATACCTGGATCTGGGCTCAGGTTCTGAGTTCTTTCATTTTTCCCAAATATTAGTCCATATTCTCTCAAAATGACAAAGAGTCAGGCCTTGAACAGTATCAATTCCCCCTCTTGGTGTGGCTCTTCTTCCTTGTCTCTTTATTTCTGTTACATCCCTTGCACGCCCTTGTTACCCAGTATGCCAGGGATCACTTGATGGATACCGCAGAGGACATCATGAAAATGGACAAGGAAAATGTGGCCACTTCTAACAGTGCTGCTCCGGAAACATGAGGATTGGTACAGTATTTTCAGTGGAAGGAGCCCAAGGGTCAGCTTGTGGGTTGGGAAATAAGCTAGGTGACTTACTTGAGAAATATGTTGACATCACTCTGAAAAAAGTTGGTGCAAGGACCCTCTGTCAGTCTGGGAGGTCACATAGCACAGACGCTGGCCAACTATAGACCAGGGGTCGACTCCAGACTTCAGCCTGGTTCTTATCAATAAAGTTTTATCGGCACACAGCCACACCCACTCATTCCTAAACCTTTGGCAGCTGTTTTCACACTACAGTGGCAGAGCTGAGTAATCAAAAACAGAGACGACATGGCCTGTGAAACATAAGGTGTTAACTATTTGGCTCTTTTTAGAAGTGTTTGCTGACTCCTGAGCTGGAGAGTGGGGACTTCCGGTTTACCTGTTACAGCTCCTAAGAGGGCCAAGCTCTGCTGAAGGCACACAGGACACAAGGACATGTGTCATGAGGTCACACTGGACTCATGGGAGAAACAGACAGGGGATAGCTCTCGAAAAAGACTCACCAGTCCCACCTTCCGATGTTCACTGAAATTATGTAGGTATCTGCTGTAACAGAAAGACCTCAAAGCTCCTGAGGCCTAACACAATATAAGTTTATCTTGTGTTCCTATACTTGTATTGTTCATAGTTGGTGTGCTTTGCACTGAATCTTGGATTAGAAAATAAATTCGATTCTAACATTTTAATAATTTGTTAAGTGTTTTCTAGGAAGACTTTGAGGCCAAGTGTACTTAGAGCAGGTTGGCTTAAAGCCGCCTCCTCCTATAACAGCCCTCTGCCCAGCACACCGAGACATCTTTCAGAGGTGTTACCTCTAACTCTTCAACTCTACAGCCCAACTCTATGAGCCTGGATCTCAGTCCATCCACATGAGGGGTGACAACAGACCTGACTTGGAAACAATGAGCATGGTCAATTACAGACATTAAAATCTTTGACAACATATGCACTAGAACAGCTAGGCAATATTAAAAAAATAAAACGATGCCATAGTAAGAGCCCGAGCCCGGGACTGAGGAGCCCTTGGTTCCAGACCTTGCTTCTCTACCATCTTTGCTAAGTCCTTCCCTTCCCCAGGGCAGGTTTTCCCATGAAGTGTAAACACTTTGGGCATCCATGGTCTACCTGTCACAAAGTCTACGAATCTGGGAAGAAATTCCTACTGGTGGGGTTTGATGTCTCAGTGGGAGAGATATATTTCACTTATTTATTAAAATCTTGTCTGCACGCAGTCTTCGCTGCAGCATGCAGACCTCTCGAGTTGCTCTGTAAGGGCTGAGATGCCCCATGGCATGTGGGATCTTAGTTCCCTGACCACAGGTAGAACCTGCAACTCCTGCTTTGGAAGGCAGATTCTTAACCGCTGGACCACCAGGGAAGTCTGAGAGATATATTTTAGAATGCCATTCTCAGCTTCAGCCCACAACCACAAAAGGCCGGCCCACTTCCAGATTAGACTCAGGCTAAAGGAGAACCCATGATAAATATTTCGCAAAGGAAAACAAAGGAATATATTATCTGGCCGCCAAAGGGAACGCAAGCCCCAATCACTGCTTCTCCAATTGCAAATGGCTTTATAGGCAATCAGGGTCATTTTATTATTTCGGGTACTGCTCACGACATCACCACGAAGAAATGAAAATTTGATGAAATTAATTTAGCCATCACAGGAAGGATTAAGAGGAGCTCAGAAGGGTGTTCACTTGATAAATAAAATATATTTTAGAGCAGAGTATTATGGTAATCACTATTTATTAATGCAAACTTCTTTAGGGTTTGCAGGATTCAAGTGCACATTTTCTCTAAACTAAATAAACATACGTATTTGAGGAGCCTGGTCTAAAATATTAACAGTCTTTCTGCACCAGAAATATTAGTCCTTTCCTCCTTTTCTGCCTGCTTCTGTCAGGAAGCCACGGAGCATCCAACGGCAGTGCCTAGCTAACCATGTAATTGATAACTCCCTACTCGATTCACCGTGGGGATCTGTCAGTTAAGGTCTAAAGATACACACACGCCACTATGAAAATGAACTTGCACGAGCCTGTCTGTGGCCCAGGAAGGGCCTGAATGCAGTCGACAGCCCGCTACTTAATTGGTCGGGGCTGGTTAACCAGCACACACGTGTATTCTGGCAATGGCGTGCTGTACTCGGACTCTCTTTGACAGACCTATTTAGTGAGGAAGAGGTATATTTTTCCCCCCAGATAATTGCTCAAAATCATGCTTTCAAAGTCAAAGTGATTCAAACTCGCCTGTCTGTGTGTTCCAAACACAAGTTGGAAGGAATGCAAATGCACAGTCCTATTTCTCGGGCAGATGCATGACAGAGGCTGTTTTCGCTTTTTGTTTCTCCTCCTGGGAGCAATGAAGGAGAAGGAATTCAAATCCTACAGGGTACAGCCGAAGTCTGGGGTGGCTCGTCTGGGGCCAGATCCCGCAGAGTGCATGGTTCACTCCACTTGGGCCCAGGGCCCATCAGTGAAGAGACGGTGAATCTGACACCCTGACAGTCAAAAACCAGGGCTCTCAATGCCCTCTAAGGGTTTCCCCAGCAGAGCAGAGGGCTGCAGCGTTCAAATCTACCAGATGTTTGGAGGAGCCGTTTAACTTTCCGGGTGGCACCTGGCATAGTGAACCGAGCCAAACACCCCGAAAATAAACCATCTTCAGGGGAGTGCAGGGAAATGACGTCACTCCTTCACCCTGCCCCTCATTACACAAACAGAGCTGTCTGTGCCTGCCTCTGGGGGCTGCTGTGGACTTATGTGACACTCATCAGGAACGTCATCCTGAACCTGGATGTACAGACATCTCCTGGCTTTGTCCCTGCCCCCTCCACTCAGCTCTGAAGGCACCTGTGGGCATTTTTTCCCTCTCCCCTGGCATTTCTGCATATTCACATAGAGATCATAAAATGGTTCAGGCAGTAACAGGCACTGGAGAAATTTTAACAAGGGAAGGAGGGAGCAATGCTGGGAGGTGTGGGTGAAGCTGTTTTCATGGTGAACACACCAGTGACGACATGCAGACCAAGTGTGGGTTTCGGGGAAGTCCGACAGCCCAGGGTCCTCCCCGTCAGGACAGGGGCCCCACACCCCTCGGTCCACAGGAAGAGCTTTCATAAGGCTTTGCAGGCTCCGGAAAGTACTGTTACACACATCATGTACAGACATACCCCGTGAACGTGGAGTGACGAGCCCCCTACCACAGATCCTTAGGCTCTATGCACAAATCAAGAACCAAAATGTGACTGAGGCCAGTCCTGCGTCCTTATATAACTCTCCCTTGACATTTCTAAAGGCAAATAAAACTAAGAACTCATGACCTTTTCTCCCCACTGCCGAGGGAGCTCAGTCCTACAGAGTTATAGAACCCTACTCTTTAAAACTCAGACAGGACTTTCAAAGTGATAGTCACCCCCTCTGCTTTTTCAGAAGATGGTGCAAATAAGCTCTTCCACAAAAATACTTATTTGAGAGTCAGTACGTTTAGAAGCAATGCTGGGACTTCTGTCTCCCTGGGAGAACTGAGCTTAATAAGGAGATCTGGTTCCACTTTCAAGGTCAAAATGTGGATCCTGCCTCAAAACGTCATGTGTGGTTCACAGGACTCTAATAGGAGACTGTTGGACATGCTATATTTCCCCCATGGCCGGGCTAGCTAAGTTGAATCCTGTGAGATGGTGGTGGCTGAAAATGCTTTGTAGCCCACTAAATACATACATACATACATAACATGGAATCTAAAATACGAGACAATGAACATATCTGTGAAACAGGAACAGACTCATATCCATAGAGAACATGCTTGTGGCTGCCAAGGGGGAGAGGTTTGGGGGAGGGCTAGAGAGGGAGGTTGGGACTCGCAAACTACTATACAGAGAAGAGATCAACCAGAGGTCCTCCTGTACAGCACAGGGAACTATACTCAAAACCCTACGATGAAGCTTATTGGAAAAGAATATGAAAAAGAACATGCATATAAGTGAATCACTATGCTAAACACAACACTGTAAATCAAGTATGCCTCAATAAAGTAAAATAAAACATAGGGGTTACTTCTGGGTGCTGGGTCTGTAGATGGCTGGTTTTACCTCTCTGTGTGCTTCCAGTTGTGCTTTCAAAT
This sequence comes from Moschus berezovskii, assembly GCF_049115385.1. Classification (NCBI taxonomy): domain Eukaryota; kingdom Metazoa; phylum Chordata; class Mammalia; order Artiodactyla; family Moschidae; genus Moschus; species Moschus berezovskii. The sequence goes on from NC_142481.1 coordinate 58,039,339, forward strand.
GCTCTGTAAGGACATGGGTTCTTTTTGTAAGCACCATGGGACAACCCACAGTGCGTGCACCGTAAAATAAAATGAGCCATGCACGGTCATCTGAAGCAAAATGAATGTTCAAGAATGTTCACAGCAGCACCACTCACAATATCCAAAAGGTGAAAGTGAAGTCGCTCAGTCATGTCTGACTCTTTGCGCCCCCATGAACTGTAGCCTAACATGCTCCTCCATCCATGGGATTTTCCAGGCAAGAATCCTGGAGTGGATTGCCATTTCCAAAAGGCAGGAACAATCCAAATGTCCACCCATGGATGAACAGATAAACCCAACGTGGTGTAAACATACGGTGGAGTAGCATTAGGCCAGGAAGAGGAACGGAGTGCTAACGCAGGCTGTGACGTGGATGAACCCTGGAAACTGTACACCAAGCGGAAGACAGCAGACGCAGAAGGCTGCGTACCGCACGACTCCTTTCACAGGAAATATCTAGAACTGGCAATTCCATCGAGACAAAGAGCAGAGAGGGGGCTGCCAAGGGCTGGGAAGGAAGGAAGAAAAGGGAGCCACTGCTTGATAGATCCAGGGTTTGACGGGGAGGTGACGAAATATTTTGGAACTACATAGACATGGTGTTCGCACAAAATGATGATGATACTAAATGCCATTGAAGTGTTGACTTCTGAGTGGTTCATTTATGTTACATCAGTTTTATCTCAATCGAAAAAATATATATAAACAGAAAAAAAAAAGTAAACCTGAAGCTTGCTTGCTTGTGCATGTGTCTTCCCTTTCCCAGAAAGAACCCTTTCGAGAGGGGTGGTGGGGGCTGAAGGTCAGCTGGGAGTTCAACCTCAGCAGAAGACTGGACTCACAGAAAAGCATTTAAAATGGAAACTGTAGTCAAGAGAACAAGTGTGGGGCAGATGGAAGCAGTAAGTGCTGAGCCCTCAGTGTGCCTGGAATCTTCTCTTTACGCTATTTGTTTTGGTGTCATGCTTGTCTGGGGCCATCTTAACACAGACGTTAACGCTGGCAGGTGCCCAGGGCCATGGTGCTCACAGTGTGAGGCTTGCCGACTTTGACCTATGACCCGGCTGCATCCCTGAGGCTGGCACTGAGCTGCCCTGGGCAGCGTGACGGCTCCTTCCACAGCATCAGGCTTCCGTCCTCTGCTCCGTGACCCTTCTTCAGAAATGACTTGCTCGGTTGGCGCCCTGGGCCGCCCCCATCGCATGCCCCGTGGCTCCGTGAGTCACAGGCCCACGCACATCACGTGCTCCGGATCTGAGATTCTGACCACACAGCCTTGGGTGTGCTGGTGGGATGGGGGGGCTGGTGGGTAGGGGGTGAGGGACCCAGCAGACCGAAAGCAAAGGCAGCTTCATTGGTTCTCATTTCAAAACTGCCTGAATGTGAAGATCAGAAAGAAGTAGGTGTGTTTCACAAGATGCTGGTGAGATTAAGGCATGCAAGGAGCACTTCAAGGAGAAAAACCCTGATTCATTCATTCATTCAGCCAGAAAACAAAGATCAAGTTCCACCTCTCGTGCCAGGAACTGTGCAGGGGCATCCGGGGATGGATGAAGAAGACCCAGTCTTGAAACCTGTATTTGCGTACTAGAGCATCCCGGAGTCGGGGAACAGGCAAACGCATCATTGGGAAGGAAGCAGTATATTTGAGGGAGCTTTCACCCAGGTTACGGGGCAGTGGAAGCTCACAGGGCAGGAGGGTGTCCAGTGCACCAGGGGCTTATGGTGGGGGAGCAGGTGACTGACAACAGAAGGTGACATTGTTGGAAGAGGAGGTTTGCTCCTGATGGGGTGGGACCTTCGTCTCCCAGAGCCCGGGATCTTGCCTGATCCCTCCCACTCTCCACAAGGCTGCCAGGATTGTTCTAAAAAAAAAAAAAAAAAAACGAATCCCATCACTATATAGATTTCCTTGCTCAAAAGTCTCCACTGGCTCCACGTTACTTATGGATAAAGTCCTTCTTTACACTTCGAATTCCGAAGGGGTCTGCAACACCTCCAGGGAGGGGGTAAAAATTGGGTTTTGGGAGAGGAAAGGAAGAACAGGAAAAAAAGTGTTTGCCGTTTGAATGTTTAAAGCGCAGCTGTGCATACAGTACAGAAACAGGTATGCAGTGTATCTGTGGTATTAAAATTTCATGGGCGGGGGCGATTAGGAAAATCGTGTCTGAAAAGGCTCCTGGGGGTGGGAGGCGATAATGAAAGAAAACGCTGAGAAAGACTCCAGGCCAGGGTTTCTCACCCTCAACACGATTGACGTTGGGGCCTGGATAATTCTCTGTTGCCAGGGGCTGTCCTGTTCACTGCAGGACATTTAGCACAGTCCCCAGCATCTGCTCCTTAGATGCCAGGGGTCCTTCTTCCTGAGAGGTGATGACCAAAAATGTCTCCAGCATTGCCAGACGTCCCCTGGGACTGGGAATTAGAGGAGGTCATTTCTGTAAGCGCTCACTCCACAGTGACTATATGACAAAGCTTAACAGTGTGGGATGGGGTCGGGGGGTGGTTGGGGGTGTCTTTCATTGGCAGCAGTGCATTCTGAGGCGGCCAGGCAGGTCTGGAGTTGCAACGTGGAATGACCAAGCAAAAGGACACAGACAGTCACGCCAGCGTGAGAGGCCCTTCCAGGAAGGTCTCTTCAGGGGGGAGGTGGGGCTGACGGAGTGAAGCCAGCAAGCCTAGAAACGTCCATCTCTCTCGGTGTCCGGAGAGGCCTCATTAAATTCCGTGACTGCGCTGGTGGAGCCTGACTCGCAGCTGCGAATTTCAAGGCCTCCCTGGGCCTCCTGCAGACGGGAAGCTGGGGTAATAAATTACCTCTGCTTCCTGGCCTGGGCCATGGACCTTGGGAGGTTACACCCTAAACATCTCATCTGAAGGGCGGAGGAGAGCTGGGGGGGCCCCACACCAGGGGCCGAGCGTGGGTCTCCATTTTGGCCAAGTATAACTGCCAACAGCGTTGGCCATTTAGGCTGAGCGATTTCCATTGGGTAAGGTTTCCTAAGAGGGTGACATTAGGCTTTTGCTAAATCAAAAAAACAAACAAAAATATGGCAATAATTAATTGTACATCACATGATGGTTTTAAAAATAACATACAGCTTATTTTGGTGGATAATCGTAACACGGGGCTGGTTCTGGAAAATGAAGACTCGTCTCGCCGTGGAACTTGAGCCTGAGTGATTTCTTCCTTTCTGGAGACTCTTTGAAGGGCGGGTGCAGCACAAGACACGCGTTGGTGGGGAACCCACGCGTGGTTCAATTAAGACACTTATTGATGTTTTATTATCGGGGCTGGAAGGAGGTTGTTTCTTTAACTGCTTGGCTTCCGTGCATGTCTGGGTTCCTCAGGGATGGCTTTCCTCTCACCCGGATCCGAAAGACCTGGTCCTCTGACAAGTGTGTCTTCTTTTTCCTCACACGCCCTTTCTTCTGCCTCTCCCTCTCTCATCCTTTGACTTCCTTCCTCATTTGGGTATTGACTAGGTTGAGTTTTCTTGCTAGTGCTTAATTTGTGAAATCACACCGCACTTTCAGGAGCCTAAGTGAGGAGAGGAGACTTTAAATGCAAGGTGTCTTGAGAAAGGTGAGACATTTTAGAAGGTCACCTTAAACATTCAGCTCTGTGAGCTGTGGGGGAAAACGAAAGCAAACTAATAATTATCTTGAAATAGTCCTAGGACTGGTCATATTCAATGAAATAACTAAGCCGACGGGGTGGGGACCACAGGTGTACGCGTGCATGTTTCTCCCCGGCTGGAGGAAGCGATCTCCCGATTCTGGTTACTGGCAGAGCCGGGCCCTTAGCCCAGAAGCCTTGGGGCTACTGCTCCCCACTTCTGACCCTGTCTTTCTATCTGCAGAGCAACTTGTGCTGCTGAAGACACCCAGAAATACTTGCATTTACTTTTTCCCGGGGACAGGTTTCTCATTCAAACTCAGGATTCAAACTTTCATTTGCTAAGATAGTGCTTGGGAAAACCAACCACAGGCAAGCCAGACAGACAGGAACCCAAACCCGAAGTTTATTCTCATAAGATGTGAGAGACTTAGCCAGAAAGAAAAATTCTTAAATAGAGAGGGGTGCCTTTCTGTCCATCTGATATACTGTTACAGATGTTTGAAGAAACTGAGGGAAACTTAAACATGCAAGTTCCTTTCTGCTTAATTACTTGGTAACTCTGTTTTGTGTTATTAAAAAAAAAGTAAGAGATCCTTCTAGAAGATTCTGGGTTTTCTTCCCTTTATCACCTTCCCAGTCTCCCCAGCTGCTTCCACCAGGGAACTGAAGTACCCAAATGCCAACATGACAGCCTGACTTTTGCAAAGAGGCTTAATTACTCATTACGAGATTCCATCAACACGAGCTCCGGTCTGTGGTTTTGTAATAAGGGACGTTATCTTTCCTTGGATTCTTCACTCCTTCATAAAGGAGGATGCGGTGGAGGTTTCCATAAACCCACTTTCTATAGGAAGGGGACGAGCGGATTTTAATGCATGAATTTGATGTCATTAACAATGCTGACAGCTGTTTAATCCCAGTGGAAACAACAGCTGAGTCCCGACGGCGGGGGGGAGAAATAATTAACTCTTCAGTGTGTTCAGCGGAAGGGATCGTGTGAATCAATTACGTGTCTCGTGCCTTTACCTGCAGTTTTTGTCAATTACTCAGCCATTGGGTTGGGAGGCTTGGGGGCTAATAAAATGACAGGAGGCCCTCACAGGCGAAGGGACTCGTTAGGTTCAGGGACCAGATTTATCAAACGGGTCTGTGCTAAGTTTGCCATTAATTAAAATTAAGAACAATTTTTTTTTAAAAGGTTTCCACTGAATCATGGAGCATGATGGACTAAAGTAAAAGGAAATCATAGAGAAGGAGTGCTGGGTGACCCAGTGTCAGGGAGGGGAAGGCGGCTGAGCTGAAAGGGAAAGAAAAATAGTCTCTGAAGCTGAAACAGAAACATGGGGTGGGGTGTGCGGGCGCCCCTGCTCCTTTATGACACGTGCCACTTAATTTAAACGGAACATTTAGACACCTGCCAGTGGCGGTAAATTTGCTGCTTTTCACCCATCCTCCCCCAGAGATGATCAGTCCCTGTCTTCTAGGCTTCAGGTGCTTTTTTTTCTTCCCTTCTTCCTCACCGCTGTGTGCAGACTGACATCCTTCCTGGGACTATTTCTACTGCTTGTAATTTGTAAAATATTACAGGTATAACTAATGTCTGATTGAGATCCTCCTTTGAAATATGTGGCCCTCACTCAGCACCACCCTCCCCCCGTCTAATAAAGCACTCCTGGATCCTTTCCATTCATTTATAATGGTGAGACTCTGAGCAGATGTCTTAAGTATTCAATGTTACAAACAGCAACATTACATGAATTTAAATCTGGCTCTTTGTCTGAATACCCCTCCGAGCACAGCAGCTGATGTCTGGGGGGCCCAGCCTCATCTGGAAACGACGTGGTTTCTGCCACCTGCCCCAAGCTGCCTCTCCGTGGTACCCAGGGAACAGCTTGCTCTCTCCTGAGAGGTCGGAGGCTGCTGGGGGCACAGCAAGACCCTCCGGGGATCAGAGTTAGCCAAAGTGATAGGTGGACAGGCATGGTCCTGTGCAGGTGGATGCACTGCGACCCTGCCTGGGAAGAACTGGGAGGCTCACCCTCTGAGTGCGTGTCGGACATCCCAAAGGAGCTTTGGGAAGGGCCGGCAATATCTGAGCTGTTGTCCCCGTTTTACAGATGAGGCGACTAAGGTCTGGGGGACAGCAGTGAATTAGATTTCCCTCGTGTTAATATTCTACCCAAATAGAACTGGACAGATGTGTGTGTATGAAATTCTCAGCTAAGGGCTGAAATTCAGCATCATGAGAATGAGATACCAGGAATGTAGTTTAACATCTAAACTGGAAGTAAGAAATCCTAAGGGATACAGTAGGGGGATTAACCATAGGTTTTTGCTCACTCAGCATACTGTCCTTTTACTTTTTTGCTTCTGGGAAGCACACTGTACCCCATCTGATCCTACAGGTCAAGGTGGTTGTTTTAGTCCTTTTCCAAGATGGCAGACACATGACCTTGGTGGCTAATTAAACAGCCTATCCTTGACCACGGTGATTAGCTCACGGATAATGCATGCGATCTCAACTGGGCTGGAATCTTCCCTGAGATACAGGTACCTTGAGAGGGAATATTGGAGAGGTCTCCTTCTACTGTCATTAATATCACATGAAAATGGGAGACTGGTCCCACCTCTCCCACCAGGAGACCAAACCTGCTACAGAAGCAAGCCAGACAGAGACCCCACAGCCCAAGGGTGGGGAGAGACAAGGAATTTAACGAGACACTTGAGCTCCTGGACCCAGCTACGCCTGAAGCCATGACTCCAAGATTTTCTAGTGCATGAACCAATCTGCTTCCCTTTGTCATAAACTCTGTTCAACTGCCACGAAGAGTCTGACTAAAATGGGATGAGAGAGGAGTCGATACTGCACCACGGAAGTCTGCATATGGCATATCACTGACTATTTCTTTAAGCTGTGGTCTCAAGGCAATCCTCAGCAAATTTCTCAAAACTCTGGAGTCAGACCATGTTCTTTCTTAGCTCCATGCCCCTCCCTGGGCTGTTCTTTCTACCTCTAATAGTTTACTGTTCTGTTTCCCTATTTGGTGAGTTTCTATGTAACTTTTCAGATCTAGCTCAAACATAAGCTCTTAGGTGCAGTCTTCCTGGGTCTCCCCAGACAGTATCAGTTTTCCCAAGAGAAACTGCAAGCTGTCTAGAGCAAGACTCAAGTCCTGCTCGTTTTAAGTTCTCAACAAGTGCCTTGCTGGGTAGGAGGTTGCTGTCACTGATAATCATTCAAAAATGGCTCACAGTGAACTGTAAACTCTGCCTTCAGGGAGGCTTACACTGTATTTGCGGCGGTAGGTGGGGCAGGGGCAGACAGAGAATCCAAATTGTAAGAGGGCAGGGATTAAATTCAATTCTATAAGGGTCAGTCACCACAATGATGCTGCTCTGAAAAGAGCGCATGGCTTCAAAGGTCATATTAACAGAAGTAGGATGCTTGGGGTGGAGGTGAAAAGCCCCTCTTGCCATGTGCTGCTCAGGCCCACCTGGATCTCTGTCCCAGCCCAGGGGACACTGGAGGGACTTGAGTATCAGATTCATTGAGTTACACCGTGGCTTTCATACTGTTGTTATCAGTTTTTGAGATACAACTCACCTGCTATACAATTCACGCACCTAAAATGCACAACTCAATAGCTATTTTTTTTTTATGACATCCACAGAGTTCTGGGATGATCACTCAGTTTGGAACCTTTTCTCGATCACAGAAGGAATCCTGCTCCCTTAGCTGTCTTCTCCCCAATCTGCCCATGCCGCCTCAGCCCAAGGCATCCACTCACCTACTTTCTGCCTCTAGTTCTGCCTCTTCTGGACATTTCCTATAAATGGAACCGTGTGGCCTTTCATGACTGGGGTCTTTCACCTAGTCTAATGCTCTCGATATACTGTTCTGCTGTTGTTAAAGGAGCAGGAACCTCCCTTTTTCATGAACAGTAACTTGGGAGAGTCTAACATTACAAGGTAAGGAAGAGCGCAGGGTGCGGGGGGTGGGCAGGGAGCAGCACTGGTTGGAAAGATGGAAGGAAGTCTTGAGCTGTACTTTCCTGACTTCATCCAGGGCCACCGTTCCCAGGGAGCTGGACCACTCACCAGGCCCCAGGCAGACCATCTGGACACAGAGAGTTCTACGCCGCTGTACTTCTGAGAACAGAAGAAAGCCGTGCTATGTCAAGACTTTTGTATTTTTTTAAGACACTGCCTTCTCCACGAAGGGGCATGATGTGACAAACATGCTAAGTCCCTTCTTATGGTAATGCTGCTCTTTGCAAATGGCTCGGATCCAATCCAACTGAACACAATAAGACGAAGCAGTCTGTGCTATTTCCAATAGCTTTAATCTTGACCACGCTAACGATTCCTAAAACCAATGAACACAGTTTAAGGAAAAAAAAAAAAGAAGTAGAAAGGAAAGGCACGCTCCACTCTGCTGTTATCGGCCTTCTTGGCAGCTGGGGCTAGTCCTTATTGTCACCATCAACAGGGTCCTTAGGAAAAAGCCCGCCCCGCTGCTTCGAGGTCAGAGTTTACACGTGAAGCGGACTGGCTCTGTCACTGTCCTCCCCGCCCGCCCCCGCCCCCGCCCCCGCCCCCGATGGTTAATGAGGAGTCACAGTGGCGTCCATAATTAAGACGGCTGCCCCATTTCCCAAGGTTGGCGAGAACTCCCCGGGGAGCCGTGTGGTCCTCACCAGGACGGGGCCTCTCTGGCAATTAGCAATGACGTTGTCTGTCCATCCGGGCAGTGTGTCCAGGGCTCGTGGCTCCTGCCTAGGGTTGATGGCCATGGCCTCTGTGGGCAGGGTGCAAGGGCAGAGTTTCTGGACAGTGTGTGGAAACGATTCCTTCACTCACTCGTCTGCAGATCACGCACAAGGCTAAGGTCAGAAATGAGCGCGAGTCAGATCCATTCCTTGCTGTTAGAGAACCCAGAGGAAAGGGAGATGAAGAACAGAGGGACAGCACTTTGTTTCATGTATTGGGGTAAGTGCTAAATTAAGAAGTGGGAGCCCAGGACTGTACGGTCTTTACTCAGTCATTTTACTTCTGGGAATCTAGTGTTAGGACATTTTTGAATAATATGTATTATATTTATTAGTCTAAAACACTCACAAGTTACCTTTTCACTTTGTTTATAATAAGCAAAATCTGGAAGCAGGGTAAATTTTTAGTATTTGGGGACTCATTAAATAAACTACAGTATTAGCTGATAAAAGGGCACAACTTCCCATGTGGCGCAGTGGTAAAGAATCTACCTGCCAGTGCAGGAGATATGGGTTTGATTCCTGGGTAGGGACGATCCCCTGGAGTAGGAAATGGCAATCCACTCCAGTATTCTTGTCTGGGAAATCCCATCGACAGAGCAGCCTGGTGGGCTATAGCTTCTGGGGTTGAAAAAGAGTTGGATACGACTGAGTCCACGTGCATTAGCCAATAAATGTTCCACAGCCATCGTTACAAATGCTATTCCTGAAGAGTCAATAATACAATGTGTTATAATGTCAAGGTAAAATGCAAAGCTGATATGTCTGTAGATGGTATGACGAAAATGTGCTTAAATATCAGGGATAGGGGTGCACTGGAAAGAAAAGAGAACATTTTCCACTTGGTTCCATCCCAAGCAGCCACCAGGGAACCATTTATTTCTGGGGAAATCTGTTATCTCCTTTTAACCCACAGTCTCCTAAACCAGCACCTCAAAAACACTCAGCCTGGTGCTTCTTTTTTTTTTCTTCTGAGATTTTTTCACGTGGAAAAACAAATGATATCAGTCGGTTTAATATTTCAGTTGGATAGGTTAAGCTAGGCCCTTTATCTCAGAGAAAAGAGAAGCAACCAAGCAAAAAAGCTCTGAATTCTCCGTCCTGCTCGCGCAGTGTATCTGGAATTGATGAGGCGCACAGTTATCACCTGGAGATCACTTTTTCCCCCACTTGCTCTCAAGCTCAGAAGCAGATCACTGCAGACCCTTTCCTCCAACTCTACTTTAGAGCAAATTGAGACCAAATTACATCACCCGTTTCATCCAATTGTATAAACCACGGCAATGCCATGTGGGAAAATCTAATAGTCCTAATCTAAGAACTGCTGCTGTGCCCACAATAGAATCAAACAAATAATCAATAAGCCTCTGGGTATCATAGCGTCATTGAGTGAAGACGGAGGGAAGAGCAGAGCTGATGTGCGGAGGGGGCTGCTGGGACGAGAGCAAACCACAGCTCAGCAAGGACAGAACAACAGCGACGACAGCAAAACTGGGCTGCTGAGCAACCAGTTTGTTCTACATGCTAGCAGTTCCAGAACCTTCTGGTGGCAAGTGTTAGATCATGAATCTGCAAGAGGCAGGCGTTTAAAACATCTCATTCAGTCATCAGCAATGACTGTGGCATTGTGACTGTCACCCCCGTTTGACTGTTAAATAAATTTGAGGTTCAGAGAGTTTAGTTCACTTGACCAAAGTCACGCAGCTCGTTAAGTGGCAGTGACAGGCAACAAAACCAAGCGTGGTTGTTATATATTTATTTTTAATTTTGCTGTGTTTTTTCAGACTCAAATGAAAGTGAATTGCTGGCTGGTGAACGGACTGTGGAGTCAGCCACAATCCAAACCCGCATTTTCTGTAAACTTAGGCAAGCAAATTGTATCTTCCAGGCTCGGTTTCTGTATCTAGAAACAGAAGTAACGACACATGTATACACATCAAATGCTTAGCGCAAGCCTTCCTCGATAAATGCTGGCTGCAGTGCCTTTATCTTTACACTCCTCTATTTTTAAAAAGCACATTCTCAGCAAAATCATAAGCAAATACAAAACGCAAGTTCGACAATGTGAGAACGATACACCTGCTTAAGTGTTTAGGTGTGAAGTGCCCAAAGTCTTCAATTTATCTTGAAATGAATCAAAGAGTAAGACAGACTGACGATGGGTAGGGGGATGGATAAATGGGAGAAACGCAGGTAGAGAGGAATACGAATCGTCAGATCCAGGCAGTGCATGCATGAGCGCTTCCACCAGAGTTCTCTCAGCTGGCATGAGATACGTGTGACCCTTTCCAAAACAATAAACTGTCAGAGGGAACGGCCTACTACACAGGAATAGGACAGAAGGTACCTGAATCCCACAACAAAATGACGAGCAAACGTGACCGGACAAGAGTGTGCAGTGAATGATTCTATTTTTAAAAACTCAGGAGCAGAAAGCTATGGCGGCAGAAATCAAAACAGAGGTTGGCTCTTGATGAGGACAGATCTGTTGACAGGACATGGGTACAGGTGCGCCTCAGAAAATGTTCTCTGTCGTGACCTGGCTGGTGTTGGCACGTGTGTGTGAGTCCACTGAGCTGTCTCTAATATGTGTGCACTTTATACTGAAATGGATGCTCCACCTCGAGGCAGATTCTGATTCAAGCAGCCCACATTTTCTGAATGCCTTCCCCTCCCCGTGCCAGGTGGTCTTTCTAGGCACTTTCTGATGCATTCACTTGGAAAACTGTTTCAAGGAATTGCCTGACAGA